>NW_006442489.1:1541614-1571723 GCF_000325575.1 Pteropus alecto | reverse complement strand
TATACAGAAAAGAAATGTATGTATGTATGTGTGTATACCCCCAACCCCCCCATATATGTATGTAGATAGATAGATAAAAGAAAAAACAGGATGACATTAAGAGAGAATACTGAGGGGTTAATATTTATAACTTGTTTTCTAATAAATAATAAAATACTATTTAAGTAATATTTGGGGGAGATATCAGTTAATATGGCTGACTAAAAAAAGTGGCAATTCTGGAAAGAGAGATTTGAAGCTCATTCTTGACTTCCTCTGTCTCCAGTTCCATCTTTTCTGAGATTTCTTGGAGAGAGTGTAGGTATGGAGCTTTGTCCTTGAAAGACAGCCAAGCTTCAGAAGCTGTGACAGAAATCAAGGCTTATCTATTGCTTCGTAACAACACATTCAAAAACTTAGTTACTTAAAACATGGCCATGTGATTTGTTTATGCATTTGCAATATAGGCTGGGTCAACTGGGCAGTTCTGCTCTCGCTACTGGTCAAATTGACAGATTTGTTGGGGGCTGGTCCAAGTTGGGATGCTGAGATGACTTCTATTTTGCTACACTAGTTTCAAGATCTTGATCACTCTTTGTGATCTCTCTACTCACATACCCAAGCATTTTCTGTGACAGCTCAGGGCTCCCCAAAGCACAAAAGCAGAAGCAGTCAGGCCTTCTTGAAGCTTAAGCCTAGAACTGGTATAATGTCACTTCCTCCAATTTAATTGGTTAAAGCTTTTACAAGGTGATCCCAGATTCAAGCAGAGAAAACCACATGAAAATGTGAATACTCAGAGAATGATTCTTTGGGAGACACCCATGTAACTTACAACCACCGCCATTCTGGACACTGAATGTTGCACATTCTCCAGTGTAGCTTGGTCAGTAGGAGCCTGTGAATCACCCCAGAAAGAAAATTCAGATGTGCCCTTGGGAGCCCTTCTGATCTTAATGACCATGGAAAAAGAAGGGGACTTGAGGTGGGCTGGATTGTGTGCAATCCCTCTGGATAAAAACTGGTTTAAACTTGGGAGCAGGGAAACTTCTTTTTTAAGCCCAACTTGGTGGGTAGGTAATGATCTGCCAGCTTGTTTCCTAAACATCCTTGAATTAGAGATGGTGAAGACCAAGTAGAGGAGATTGTCTGCAACGCAGTGAAACATAAACACCACATACATACATGCATGCACATGTGCGTGCGTGAACACACACACGCACACACACACACACAGATGTGGAAGCTATAAGGCAAAAGAGAAAAGAGACTTGGAGAGCACATTTAGGATACCTGATATGTGAATAATAGACATTTCTAAAAACAAAACAAAACAAAACATCAATTAACGAAATGGGTAGAAGAAAGGGAATACTTAAAGATTTAATGTAGCCGTGAGAAGCTTAGTTGTGTTCTTCGCTAGTTCATGGGTGGTGGCCAAGGAACTGGTTTTACTCTTTTATTGTGTTTGGAGAGAATCTTCTCTGCCATGGCTGCCATGGCTTTCTCTGGGCTGTTGACCATTTGTGAGTCCCCTATAAGTGAATTGCAGGGAGATGATTGGTGAAGCTGACAATTTTCCTGGGAGAACCTTCAGCTTCGTTAGTCTTCCCACACTAGACATCCTCTTCTTCCATGCTCAAGATGTTTAAGTTATGGATTGATTACCCAGGTAGATCACATGGAAAAAGCAAATATGAGAAAAAAATGTTTGTAATTTCATCGGACTTTTTCATATCCTAGTAGTCACAGACCTCAAGGAGATATGCTATTGTCCCATGCATGTCAAATTTTATGCTCAGTCAGGGTGGAAGTATCAAATGACAGATATCAGCCTACTGCACCATATATCACTTTTGACATAGGGCAACTAATATGGTCCTTCCAAAACATATACACAATGAGACATTGTGGTCCATTTATGATCCTCAATGCAAGCTATTCCAGCTGATGTTCTGCCATTCTCCATTCTGGTCAATCTCCTTATACTTCCCATTCAGCCTGAATGGTTCTCAATGTGTCCCTGTGTGTAGGTGTCTTCAGCCCCTACTTTAATCTCGCTGCCACCTCTAGGAAAGCCTTAATGTTTACAAGATTTTTAGGTAGAGGATACCCTGGTATAGAATATATTCACTGATACTTAGGCATAGAAGTGAGAGCTTCTATTTGGAAATTTTGAAAGTGTAGCTTATATACAGTATAAAAATTTTAAGTTTAAAAAAATACAAAGGATTCAAGTTTTGGTGATTCGACTTCATGACCAATGGGTTCTGGACTCTTTCAAATTTATAGCTCCAAAACTCTAAGACAAAAATAAGATCAAGCTTTTTAAAAAATAAACAATTTCAAAAAGAATTTAAATTTTTTTTTCTGAAATTTCATTGCTAGTGTATAGGAAGTCAAAAGATTATTGTATCCTGCAACTTTACTGTATTTGTTTATTGCTTCTAATCATTTCTTTCTTTCCTTTCTTCCTTTTTCCTTCCTTCCATCCTTTCTTTCTTTCAGTGGCTTTTTTAGGGTTTCCTATACAGAGAATCATGCCATCTGCAAAAAGTGGAAATTTGACTTCTTTATTCCCAATTTAAATGCCCTTTATTTCTTACTCTTGCTTGATTGCTCTAGCTAAGACTTCTAATACTATGTTGAATAAAAATGATGAAAGTGGACATCCTTGTCTTGTTCCTGATCTTAGAGAGAAAGGTTTCAATTTTTCATCATTAAGTATGATATTAGCTCAGGGTCATATATGACCTCTGTGATATTTAGCTACTTTCCTTCTGATTCCATTTTATTAAGCATTTTAATCATAAACAGATTTCATATTTTATCAAATGCTTTTTCTGCATCTGTTACTATGATCATATGATATTTATCCTTTATTTTGTTTGTGTGGCATATCACATTGATTGATTTGCATATATTGAACCATCCTTGAACCCTACTTAATTGTGATGTATAATCTATTTAATGTATTGTTGCATTCAATTTGCTAGTATTTTGTTTATAATTTTTGCATCTGTTTTTATCAGAAATATTGGTCTGTTGTTTTCTTTTGTTGTGTTACCCTTACCAGGTTTTGGTAGCAGAGTAATGTGGCCTCATAAAATGAGTTAAGAAGCGTTGTCTCTTCTTCAAATTTTTGGAAGAGTTAGAGAAGAATAGGTATTAAATCAACTTTGAATATTTAGGAGAATTCATCAGTGAAGCCATCTGGTACTGAACTTTTACTTTTGGGGAGGTTTTCAATGATTGTTTCAATATCCTTACAGTTTCAATATACAAACTTAATGTGATCTCCATCAATATCCTAATAGCATTTTTTAAAGAAATAGAACAAAAAAAAATCAGATTTTTATGGAATCATAAAAGACCATGGATAGCCAAAGCAATTCTGAGAAAAAAGAAAAATGTCAGAGGTATCACTCTGACTTCAAATTATACTACAAAATGACAATAACCAAAACAGCATGGAATTGACAGAAAAATAGACACATGGACCAATGGAACAGAATTGAGAGCCCCGAAATAAACCCACATATATATGGGCAAGTAGTGTTTGATGAAGAAGCCAAAAATATACAATGGAGAAAAGAAACTCTCTTCAATAAATGGTGCTGAGAAAATTGAAAAGCTACATGCAAAAGAATAAAACTAGACTGCTATCTGTCACCATACACCAAAATTAACTCAAGAGAGATAAATCTAAATATAAGACCTGAAATATATTGCCTAGAAGAAAACTTAGGTACTAAATTCATGGACCATGGATTTGGGGAGGATTTTATGAATTTAACCTCAAAGGCAAAGGAAGCACAAGCAAAACTAAATGAATGAGACTGTATTAAACTGAAAAGCTTCTGCACAACAAAAGAAAGCATCAACAAAACAAAGAGACAAACAATTGAATGGGAGAAAATATTTGAAATATCCAAAATATATAAAAAGCTTAAACAACTCAACAATAAAAAAGCAAACAATCCAATTAAAAAATGGGCAGAGGACCTGAACAGACACTTCTCCCAAGAAGACAACCAAATGGCCAACAGACATATGTAAAAATACTCAGCTTCACTGGTTATTAGAGAAATGCAAATCAAAACCACAATGAGATACCACCTCACACCTGTTAGAATGGCTATCATCAACAAGACAAGTAATCACAAGGGATGAAGAGGTGTGGGGAAAATGGAACCCTCACACACTGCTGGTGTGTTTGTAAATTGGTATATGGAAAACATTATAGAGGTTCCTTAAAAATTAAGAATAGAACTATCATGTA
Source organism: Pteropus alecto (assembly GCF_000325575.1). NCBI lineage: Eukaryota > Metazoa > Chordata > Mammalia > Chiroptera > Pteropodidae > Pteropus > Pteropus alecto. The sequence goes on along the minus strand of NW_006442489.1, from coordinate 1,567,462 downwards.
ACCCAGGAATCCCTTTCTGGGTATCTACTCCAAAAATTTGAAAACATTTTTGCATGAAGATATATTCACTCTGATGTTCTTTGCAACATTGTTCATGGTGGCCAAGACATGGGAATATCCAAAGTGCTCTTTGATAGATGTTTGGATAAAGAAGATGGAATATTACTCAGCCATAGGAAAGGTGAAATACTGCCATTTGTGACAAGATAGATGAATCTTGAGATTATCATGATAAGTGAAATAAGTCAGACAGAATAAGTTTAGAACCATTTGATTTCACCCATGTGTGACATATAAAACTGAAAGCAACAAATGGACAAGACAAACAGACAGAGACTCATAGGCAAAGACAATAGTTTAGAGGTTACCACAGAAAAAAGGGGAGTGGGGGAGGTAGATAAGGATAAAGAGGGTCAAATATATGGTAACGGGAGGAAATTCAACTTTGGGAGGTGCAATATATATATGACATATTATTGAGTTGTACGCTTGAAACATGTATAATTTTATTAACCAATGTCACCCCAATAAATTCAATAAAAAACAACATATTTAACATGCAGCCAACTCCTGTGGGAGACATGGAAGAAAATGACCTCTCATGCTGCACTAGGTCTCATCTGTCTCAGAGTAATCCAAGATGTGAGCCCAAGGGACTCAACTTGGCTTCCAGGAATTGACTGAAATCTATTCTTTTTTTTTTGGAGGTCTGATATCCAGACTTTAAGGTAAGGGAAACAGAGAAGAATTTGTGGTGATACTCTAGAAATAGTGAATATCATTTATTACCTGGAAAGATTCTCACTTCAAAAGTGTTGAGGTGTTTTCTAACATTAAAAGATTTTTATTTGAATTAGAAGAATCCAGAATCTTTGTTTGGTTATTATGGTAGTTGAACAAATGACTATGAATCCTTCCTTCCATGCATTCATGACTTTGAAACATGAAATATGAAATATGAAACATGATTTTGAAAAGTCTCCTATTAAAAGATGGAATTTATTTCTCTGACCATTGAATCTGGGTTGATCATGTGACTTGCTTTGGCCAATGAGATTTTAGCCAATATAATATAAGTTAAATCTTGAAACGTACCTGAAATCCACTTCCCATGTAATTTTTTTTATCAATATTCAAGAACATAAAGTAATCTGAATGACATTATGTTGGCTTAGAATACATATTAACTTAAAAAGTATGGAGAAGCACAAATGCAATAACAACATTAACATTGAATAATAAACAAAACAAAGAGATTATTTTTCCTGAGCTGAGAGTATAGCTCCCCTTCCTTGGGGATACCAGCTAGAGCTAAATGGCATCAACAGCTACTCCTTTGCTGAGATCTTCTCCAAAAGTTTTAGTATCCTTTTGATATTGTGGCAACCAGAGAAGTCAGTGGGTTGAGGACAGACTTGTTTGGAGGACAATTGATATCTTGTGGTGTCAGTTACAGAGATGAAAGAGGCGGTCACAATGAAAGAGGAGACTCACTAAAAGAGTTGAGTTGAGGTGCAGGACTGAGTACACCATGGAGACATCATGTAAGTATAGAGAGGAAGGACAATGGACTAATGTCTAAAGGGAAAGACGATCATTTGTTGAGTAGGAAAGTTATTCAAAGGTGAGTATTTGACTCTGCGACCTACTAGCTTATAACTTGGGCAAAGTGTTTTTAACTTGTCTGTGCCTGAATTTCCTCATCCACAAAGTGGAGATAATAATAAAACTTATTGTCATGAGAATTAAATATGTTGACAAATGCCAAGTGCTTAAAACAATGTCTGACTCACAGGAATTGCTCAACAGTGTTGGTAATGATTTGCTGTTAACGTTAGTTTGGTCCATAATTTCAAAGTTGTCCAAAGTAGGCTGATAAGTAATGGACTCCTAGAAACTTGCCTTGATGTTATTCGCATTATGGCAGGTCATAGGGATATTTTTAAGTATGTGCCTCAGATATCATCCAAGGTGTTAAGACATATGCAGAACCATTCTTAGCTGCCCATGTCTTCTGGATGAACAAAGGAGTATGGACAGTGCCAGGATAATATGAGCCCCATGTATGTCTATGGAGACATGGCTGGTGCACTGGTAACACTTGCTTTCAATTTTATTTAAGAGAATAGTAATAGTTCACCATTGTGCTTTAGGAGAAATAAGATCTCCAAATCACTGTGATCTGTTTGTTTTGCAGCTGATCTCCTCTGAGTCACTAACAATTAGACACATATTCTGTGCTTCATGCTTAACCTCTGTTAGTCCTGCAAGCCTGGGGTCATTATGCATCGAGAAGAAATAAACCTGAAGAGGGACCAACCAAAAGAGAAACAAAGCTCTAGGGTGGAGGCCCATCAGCTGTCGTTGCTGCTTACCTGAGACTCACCCTGCTTGTTAGAATTAACTGCTGGTTAGAAAAGTTGCATGTGAAATGGGAAAGAACAAGGAAAAACCCGTAGGTCTCACTATCTCCAACTTCGACAACATAAACAGTCTGGAGAAGAACCTGGTGCCCATGATCACAGAGCTGCACGTGGGCCTGGCCCAGACTCCCAGAAGCTGGAGCAGGAAATCTGGCAGGAGCTGGAGGAAGAGGCGGACTGCTGCCCCTGCCCTATAAGAAGCACCAACATGGAGGCAGCAACATGGGTAAGCTGCATCCAGACATGGACTCTAAACTCTCCTTCTGAGTATGAAAGCTGCCATTTCTCTTAGGCCTCCAGATTTCATGAAGGTGGTCTCAAGGCCTGTGATAACTTGGAACCAGACAGGGCAAGGCTTTCTTTCTTCTAAGGCTGTGGTGATGACATTGGCTGGCCGACCAGTGCAGTGGGCCTGGTGCAGTGATGGCAAAATTTTTCCCTAACCCTTGAGGTGACAAAGGAGATACATTTGAATTGACTCTACATAGGAGGGGAGCAGCAGGGGTGCCTTCCATAGTCAACTTTACCATGATTTTCATAAAGTAGAAAGGTACTTTCAGGCCAAATGTCTGATGAACCTGGGAGGCTTGGGATAGGGCAATGGTTTTATGAAATTTAATCTGTAAGTACTCAAGAAATCTCGTGAGTAAGCATTCTGTGGCCTCAGGAATGGAGAAAAGAAGAACCTTGGGGTCTGCCCTGTTCTCAATTGGAGCATTTCAGTTTTTCCTATTCACCACTTAACACTCTGTCATTCATAATTTTGTCTAAACCCTTTTTGCTTCTCGAAAAGTGAGGAAATTACACAGTTTATTATCTGCTGTGTAAATAGCGTATCCTCATCTTTGTTGCATATTGACTTTGCTCACGTTCACATTTCACTTTATATACATTTTCTCATGAGCATATCAGGATTTGTGAAACCAGCCTATGCTTCCTTTATCCTGGACAAAAATATCCCTGTTTAAGCACACATCCTCATTAATGTTTCCAAATCCTTTGTCCCAGTCCCCTTCCCTGAATATCTTCTGCTCCTACTTCCTTTCCAGAAAAGCAGGGCCCTGGCTGCAAGGGCCCCATAGTGCCACCTCTCTCATGCCTTTTTTTTTTTTTTTTTTGCCAGGCTCAAGACATACAATTAAAGACCTTGGCAACCTTTTCCTTCTCCAGCCCTGGCCCAGGCACACCTCATTCAGGCTTCACTCTCCAACCTTCCTTGGAAAAGCTCCTGGCTCTTTTATATCCTTCAAGACATTTATAACAAAAGGCAAACCGTCGCCTCCTCTAACACATCTCGTTTGACCTTCCCTGCACAGGCTTTCTTTTCTACTTTTGCCATCCTTCTGGGGCTACATTGAATATGTCAAGTTCACATGAATCATGTAGTTAAAGGATAAGCTGTTATTTCTGTTTATTTTTTGGTATTTGTCTTGATGAAGCACCCAGCTTTTCATTGTCATTTCTGTTTGTGGTTGTATGCTATAACAAAACATGCTTTACTGGTGACAACAAAACAAGCTGTTGGCCACTTGTTCTTAATTCCACCCCAAATACAAGAGTAGATCCTAATGCCATCTCTTCATGTGGGACTCACCAGGGGAAGGACTAGATAATGTGTTGTCCAGTGCCATCCCAGACCTGGCTCCTGAAGGGCTATGTCAAGGAGTAGCACAGATTGAGTGGGGTCCTGGAGGTGGGATCCTTACTGGTCTGCCTACAACCTGCTCATTACAATGCTGAAGGGCTGCTCTGAGCTCTGAGTGTTATTTCATTCAGAAATTATGGAAAGATGTTATGAATTGCTCCTTTCAGATAGCAATAGTTTGGAGTTGTAATTCATTTTCAGATTGTGAACAGTTCGGACTAGGTAAACTCTGTTCCCTTTCGTCTAAAACTTTCTATTGTCTTATCTTTATAAAACCTGTGTATGCAGAGAACCCAAAAATGTATCAAGTAATAAATCTCACCTTCATTTACCATTGCCTTTCAGTCCAAATCAAACAATTCCTTAAACAGAACCTTGTTGAATCATCATCGATTCCTTAGTAACTGTTCTGGGTATATTATTCAAGCAACTTAGTATCTTTGCACTTGAGAAACAGAAGGCCAGACCTTCCAGAGTTTGATAATAAATGCTTCCCTTATGAACCTTCCTTGATGGTCCACGGTGTTGGTTTTGAAGGAAAATACCATCTGTAATGTCCTATGTTCCCAACAGATTGCAAACTACTGAGGTCAGTCAGAGGCAACGAAAGTCAGGGAAACTTCATGTGCTTTATCTGTTCTATGTTTATATGCACAGGATGTATTTCCTGTGGGTTATTTATTGCTTTTTAACCTAGACCATTTTGGGAAAGAAATAGGTTTCATGTATAAGCTAAACTCATACAAAGGGCTACAAAGCTTGCTGATTCAGGAGTCTGATTTATTTTACAGAAATTAACATAACCACTAAAATCAAACCTTGTCCAATGTTACTGCTAAAGCATCTCATTTTATAGTCCTCTATTTTGTTTAGATGTTTTTTATTACATACATGAAGCATCACTGCTCTAGTTGATCATCTCACTTCACTCCTTCTTCACTAGCTTTAGTACACTATTGTCATTGGCTTTTATTTAACAATGCATCTACTGCTGGTTTTTTATATTGTGTTAAAAATTTAAATAGCAAAATTTATTACTACAATCATTTTTAAGTGCACAGCTCAGGGGCCTTGAGTACATTCACATTGTTGGGCAATTATCATCACTATTTCAAGAATTTTTAATCTTCACAAACTGAAACTCTGTATCCATGAAACAATAACTTCTATTTCCTCCCTCCCCGCCCCCAGCCTCTAGTAACCACCATTCTACTTTCTGTGTCTATGAATTTGACTACTCTAGTTACCTCATATATTGGAATCATACAGTATTTGTTCTTTTGTGACTGGTGTATTCCACTTAGCATAAGTGGTCTCAAGGTTTATCCATGTTGTAGCATGTGCTAGAACTTCCATTTTTTTTAAGGCTGAATAACATTCCATCGTATGGAAATAACACATTTTGGGTACTTTCTTTTAATTTCTTTTCCTGTGCTTCCTGCAGACGCCTTCCTGTTAAGCACCTGTGCCTAAGTCCTTAGCTCAGAATCTGCTTCGAGAGGAACCTAAATCAATATTTTTTTCCTTTGACATGTTTAGATTCCTCTTTATACAAAAAATAATTTAAAGACATGCCGAATCTGAAAACATTCTTCTGAAAGAGCAGAAACTTTTACCAAGGAGGTTGAGAAAACCCATTAACGTAAAATCCATTATTAATGTAAAGACATGAAGACTCCAGATGAGTGCAGGGTAAATTTCACAGACCCACCAGAAGAAACAGGACTGGTAGAAGCTGCATGAATGGGTCAGAGTCCCCTGCTGGTGGAATTCTGGAAGGATTGAGATGAGGTTCATTTTCAGTGCAAGGATCTAGAGAGCTAGAAAATATTTAGGACTTTTTCAGGGACCAAGAACCTGGGCAAAGGCAATGGTTCCAAAGACTTGCACAGACGGGAGAGGAGAATAGCTTGCCCCTGATGATAGGTGTGAGAAGGTAATTTCTAATATTCTCCCCTTAACGGCTGGCCCCGCGGTGGCTGAGAATGTTGTCCTGGTTGGTGATGGCTGTTGTTAGTTGGGTCAGGTCCAAGGTGGCAGAGCCAACACAAACCTTTCCCAGTTTCTCCCTATGTAGTTATATTCACTTCAGTGGACCCTGCATTTAAGTATATAAATATGGGCACCTTAAATATGCAGTGCCTGTGTTTCCTGCTTCCTTCTCTGATGTTTTCAGTGTAGCAGTCAATGTACTCATTGACCATCTGCCCATCATTTGATGAAGAGGCAGAGCTGCCACCAGGAAGAAGGGTCTTGCCTGGTAATTTCATATTCATCCTTGACTTTGGCAATTTTTAGGGGTTTCATACTAAAAACTCCTGATTTTTTTTCTGGCTGTTTCCTTAGTTAGATTATGAAATTCTGTGTTTATTATGACTCCTTCTAATAAAGCTGCTTTTTCTAAGATGGGAGAGTGAAAATATCTTCAATGAAGGGACTGGAAATGTCGAGCCCTTTCATGATATCCTTTATAAGGTGCATGTGTAACAACATAAGTTAAAGTGCTCAGTGAATTAGCCATTCGCTGAAGAGATGAGGTTCTGTTTAGAGAACCAGAAGCTGTGAGAACATGGTTAGAAGCAACCCCTGGGGTATAATACGGTAACCCTGGGCGATCCCTCACAGATGGTGCTCATCAGTCATCGTTCCCATCTTGCCCATTTTTCACTTTGACACTGAGTGGCCAAAGAGTAAACAGTTGCAGCAGATGTTCTCCAAGGCCCACCTATATTTCCTGCGCTCACTGTTCTCAAAACCTCCCATGGAGTCCTGCTCTATGCACCTGTGACTCCCACTGAGAGATTGCTCCTCATGCTCACATGGGACACTCAAGAGGTAACAGCACTCAATGCTGCAAGAATAGTCTTCAGTTAAGTTGGGTGGGAGATGGATATGGAATATAAAACTCCCTTTTCCTCACCCTTTAAAGCAAACCTAAGGCATGTTCCATATCACCTCCTAGAAGTCCCCAGACTGCGCACAAGAGGGCCATAGCAACAACCTGCTCACTAACTGCCTTCCTCCTTTCTCTGTACCACTTTTCTATATGTCAGTTGGGTCCTCAGAAAGTAGACCTTGAGAGACAGAAGTACCAGCAGTTTCTTGGGGGTAATGCCTCTGAAAGGGAATAAGAGGAGTAGAAGCAGATTGGCAAGGACGAACTCTGCCATGTAGATGTGACACTTATGAAAGGAAAAGGGGAAGTCAGGATTGGGCAGGGAGAGGCTTGGGCTGTGGCAGTCTTTGCAGTTTTAGCCAACTATGTGAGTGTGTGCATGTGTTCTGAGATTGCCATCCAGGTTTGTGTTCATTAACAGTGAACTATTAGTAAATAGTGTTACTATTTCCATGAGCTCATTCTACTTTTTTCCCAAGAAGAGATTTTTTTTTTGTGGGGAGTTTTCTGGCCTGCATGCTGATAGAACACAGATATGGAGCATATGGACATTATTTAGCAGCCACAGAGCCATTGCTGAAGTTGTCTTCTTGGATTCAATGTAGCTCCTGGACATCTCTAAGAAGCATGTGTCTTGCAGAGAGCCATGCCATGTTCTATTTACAGCTCCAAGCCCCTCTTGTTAATATGCCACACACTTGCAAAGAGAATTGGCAAGAAGTCTGCAAGAGGAGCAAAGCCATTTGCAAATTGTAAAATATTGAATCAGCACACTCTGTGGAGGAATTCTATTGCCTGTTACCTGCACAAAGTGAACAAGGAAGCAAAGCAACAGGGCATTGAGAAGGGCACTGGGACCAGGGTGTCATAGCCCCAGTGCTTGGTGAGCATTGAGTTTCCATCTTGTAAGGCTGTCCCATGAAGCACCTATTCTATTGCACTTTTCCCTTTATGACATCCCAAATAAATGATAGTTAGATGCAGAACAAACAAAAAGCATTTGAACATTTACAGGATTTGAGATGAACATTCTTCTATCAGGAAGCAAAAGGTATGACAAAAATCAGTTAATATCAAGGTTTCCAATTTATATAAATGCTTAGATTTGTCCTATAGGTTATTAAAATTGAACAAGCTTCTCATTCTGTTTGGAGGCCAGATGCTGTGAAGCTATTAATGTTTATACATCTTGTGTGCTTCAAAATCGAAATTAGCTTCTTTAATTACATCAGCATAAGCAAATATCTGTTCTAAGAGGGCCTGGTTTTAAAAGTAGCTTGAAATTAAGTCACTACAAGGCCATGTGGGCATTGTCACAGAAGCTAACAAACAGGATGACTTACTGTGCAACTGGGAACAGTACAGAGAAAGTTGAAATCTTGAAGGAATTGTCTTTCCCCTCACATTCTTTCTTATTCTTTGGATTTCATCTTTAGCAATTAAGTACTGATTAGTTCCTCCACTGCCTGATGCTTTGAAATATGCATAGCAAGTGGTAAACCTATAAAATTAAGTAGAAATCCCTAATCACTTAGATAATGATCCCAACAGAAGCCTCCTCAAGAAGAAAATTGCCCATGATATTACCGAGGAGATCTGACTCCTTCTGGTCCTCTCCACTCATCTGTTTCAGCACATGTCAATTCTACCAACAGAAGATCCTAGCTCATCTCCTCAGTTCTCTGGAAAAACAAAGAGGCAAGAGAAAATGAGACATGAAGACTGATACTCTGAAGCAGAAGTAAGACTGGACCTGCAGTTCTCTGGGGGCTCAACTAGGCTGCACATCCAATACAGTTTGGTCACAAAGCTGATGTATCTTGAGGCCTCTGCTGCATGGAGGAATCAAGAGAACTGGACTTCTTATGGGACATCTGGCTTCCCCCACAAAAGCATCCCAAAAGAACCATGTGGAACTGCATGCCTTGTTTCACTTCCCATTGGAAGTCACAGAATGCCCCTTGCATTGCATTCTGTTCAGTGCAGATTCAAGATGAAGGCTCAAAGATGTCACATCCCAATAGGAGAAGCATGAATAATTTGGGACCATATTTTAATCACCATAAAAGACTTTCCCAATGAAGAGACTAAAGAAGGATAGCCCTAGATGAGTCCTGTCCCAGGATTAAAATTTTAGGTGCCCAGCAGTGCTCCAGGGATCTCATTGGTTCTCTACCCTGCAAATCCTTCTTGAGTCTCTAGGCATAAAACACTCAGGATACTTCAACATGGGACCTAGTGTACTGCATTGGTATGTAGGTTAAAATATAAGTACTCTCCCCCCATGAATTGTCAATCAGTTTATCTTCTGTTAAGTGGCAGGAAGGGGAAAAATGAACAAGGGAGGAAAAGGTATCCATCATACTCCTGAGTCTGCATACATAGAAATGAGCAGCACTTAACACAGAGGAAATCAGCATGGCTTCTTTATTGTCTTGTAATGAAACTTAGGAAGAAAATGATAATCTCAGACAAAAGCTGTGTGACTGGTGTCTGCTCCATGCTGAGAACTTGACACAGATGATGGTGTAGGTACAATGCTTTATACCAGGTGTCCCCAACCCCTGGGCTGCAGATCAGTACCAGTCCATGGCCTGTTAAGAACTGGGCTGCACAGCAGGAGGTGACCAATGGGCAAGGGAGTGAAGTTTCATCTGTATTTGCAGCTGCACCCTAGCGCTACCATCATTGCCTCAGCTCCACCTCAGATCATCAGGCATTAGATTTTCATAGGAGCACTGGTTCCTGGTGCCAAAAGTATTGAGGACCGCTGCACTACACCCTACCTTAGCCCCTTGATAAGTACCAAGGCAGTTGCAATTTGACATGTGGCCAATTTCTATAGAACCAGCTGCACATTTCTCATATACCTTTTTATTAAAAAAAATCACTGTGCATATGTGTGCCTGGTGCTGATCTAGCACCAGGAATAGTTATATAAATAATCCATAGATTTTGCCCTCAAGGAAATCATGGCCATACAACAAAGTCAAAATCTGCAAATGTGTTGAGAGTTGCAGATTTTTTCCTCAATGAAAGTTTTAAGAAAGTCCTCTTAGAAGAGGTGAAACGTGCGCTTAATTCTACAAAGTAAGCATATGTTTTTATATGTGTCTGGTCTGTTAAGATAAGATGGGTTGTAGTTGGTGAAAATGCAGGTCTAGGCTGAGGGCTAGGTATGAGAAGTCAAAGGTACTGTAGAAGGTGAGGTGCTTAGATAGTCTAAAAAGTTTTTGAGAGTTACCACATCTGTTATTCCCAGGCAGGAATTTCCTCCAATACAAACAGGTTTTAGATCCTGGTTAACTTCCAAGTAGAAGTGAGAAGAGAGTGAGGAGGTGGAGCTGTCCAGCATCCTTGAGCATCATTTCCTGACTCATATCTTCTCTTTCTTTCAAGGTCACCCTGACTCTCCAGAATGCCCCAAGATTGTGATGAATACTTCTAACTATTAAAAATTTAACTTCCTATTGACTCTCAGGCTGCCTTTCATGAGGTCCGGTTCTGCCTTCAGGGCGTAGAGGAAAATGTAATTACCATCCTCTAAATCAGCCCCTGGGCATTCACCAACAGCTATACCATTTACTCCAATTAGGGTGTTTTTTGTTTTTTGTTTTTTGTTTTTTTAACTCATATCTATTTCTCATTTCTCTCAACTTGTTTGGGAGACATAGTGCTGCTTCCATACACCCCTACATTCTTACTTGTTTCTTCATTTGGAGAATTAAACTTCTTTAATAAATTTAATAAATTCTTAAATAAATTCCAGTCGATGAACTATGTTTTGTCTCCTCTTGTGTTTATTTAAACAATTAGAGGTGGAAAGTTCTCTTTTTGGTTTGGATTGGCTTACAGAAGTGCTAACTGTCTTGATAGCTACGTGAATACTGCTCTGACTCAGGCTGAATTGTGGCAGAAATAAACACTTATTACAACATCACAATGCCACTGTAATTTATTATTTCTGGTACACGAGTGGCATAAATGATTTTAATGATCATGTGAAACACGTTGGCCTACACAAAAGTAGAGCAAAATAACTTTGCTGTTAATCAAACAGTGGAGATAGTTCTTGCCTCTTAGAGAGTCTTGCCTCTTACAGTGGCCCTTCCCTCTCATTAATTTTGGGAAACCGTCATATGAGCAGAGACTCTTGATGTCATCCACATTAGTTTATCCTATAGGTGGTGGTTGCCACCTTCCTTTCAGGATCTGAGAGGTCAAGATGCCTATTTTCAGCTAGACAGCTATTAGAGACCAAGAGATTTTGGAATAATTGCCACAGAATGAGCCCACATGGTGCCATACAGCAACATGATTGTAGTATGTTTGGAATCAGCCAGCTTAAATGCCGAGGAAATGTGAGTAGAGTAAAAAATACAACTATTTTTATAAGAAGTAATTTAAATTTTTATAATGTTTTAATATTTGCAAAAGTACTATATGTGTACAGTAAAAAAAACAATAAGTACATAAGTGTACAATGAAAGCATAGTCTCCTAAAAAACCTGAAATTTCTCACCCCAAGTCTTTCAGCTCTTTCTGTTATGAGTTCTGGTGCATGTTGTAAAAACACTAACAGCCTATTCTCCTATTTTATTTATCTTAAAACGATTTTAAGATACTACCTAGTAACTCTCTGTTTTGAAAATTTAAAATTTAGCTCACTTGAACCAGTCCCCTCCCTTCTCTATGGCCTCTTCTCAATTTTAGACAGTACAGTTGACCCTTGAACAATGTAGGGATGAGGGGTCCCAAAGCACTGCACAGCTGAAAATCTGCATACAACTTTTGACTCCCCAAAACTTAACTACTAATAGCCTACTGTTGACCAAAATTTCCACCAATAACGTAAACATTAGATTAACACGTACTTTGTATGTTATATGTATTATATATTGTATTCTTACAATAAAGTAATCTAGAGAAAAGAAAATGTTATTAAGAAAATCATAAAGAAGAGAAAATACATTTATCATATTTTAAAAAAATAAATCTGTGTATAAATAGATCTGCAAGTTCAACCCCATGTTGTTTAAGGGTTAATTGTATTTCTGTTAGTTACTGTGTAAATATAAGTAATGCAATTTAGTGTGTATTTATTTTTCATTAGACTTATATTTCTTGTTATCTCTATTTCTGCACCTGCTCTCTAACCCCCGTTAACTGGAACTTTGTTAGAAGAGATAACATTTGTTTTATATTCTGTATCATAAAGTTTTATGTACTTGACTGCAGGTTGACTTAAGGGTTCAAAACCAATATGTTCCCTTAACAAAATTATAGTAAAGTAAATGTTATTTATCCAGAGCCAAGTCATGTGATTGCATTGTATTCCTTTCTCCAAACTCACTATTAAGACCCTGGGGCACATAGAGCAGAATATTTCTGCTCATCAGACCTCATTTTAGCTGGATTCACATTTAAACCATGCCTTTCTTGAAAGGATTTTAGCTTTTTTTCCTGGAGTTTCTAAATTTATTTTTCTTCAGTCTCAAGCAAGATCCACATTGCCCCAAATGTGTGAGTTCCTGCCCTAAGACATGTCTTTAGTTACAGAGATAACTTGGAGCTTGGAGGGCTGTGGAGGGTTGTGGAAAAGGCAGAGAACATATTCTGAAAGAGTGAGATTTATACAGAAGAACAGCAAAGAGAAATGACTGAAGTGGAATCCATGCCACTACTGTTGTTTTAGACTTTACCTCTCAGCCCAGGGAGATATTTGAGGGGAAAGGGCCAGATTGGAATCCAGAAAGTGTGGGATCTTACCGATATCTCTAATGGCAAACTGAGGAGAAATGCACCTGCCAGGGGAAAGAAAAGAGTTTATTTGAGTAAATTGTTGTTAATGGGGCTGGTAAATCACAGGGGGGCATATTCGCATGTCTTTTGATACATGAACCAAAAAGACCAAGTTTAGTGAGTTCTTGACTCACATTTCTCCCTCTCTCTCCAACCACCATGCTTCATCTGTACTAGTTTAATAATGAGAAATAAGCAGAAACAATCTGTGCCTAAGTATTATAAAGAAAGAATGAAACCAAATGAAATAAAAAAGTATATATCAGAAGAGAAATAAACCAAAGAAGTTTGAGTCAGGACACATAGTTCTCCAAACACTCAAATATATTGAAAACAACATCATCGTGGGAAAAGAGTTCAGAGAAACAGGAGTCTATACAAAACATTATATGATATCAGAGAGAATCCAAAATAAACTGATGGGGATTTGTGAAGAGAGGAAAAAATGTAATAAAATAAAATTTCCTGAAATAAAGAGCAGAATCTGCAGCTTAATAGGGCACAGCACACCCCAGGATACATATGCACTCTAGAAAAAGCATAATAAGCTACCCTCTTGGCCCCAGGATCATTTCTGTTCCCTGTATCTGTACTTTATTGCATGTGTTTTTTTAATGTTTTAGATAGGAGTTTGAAAGCACTTCTTTAACATTTTGTTTTACAGCCTGGGGAGCATTTTATATTTATCATTTTATTATTTTAACTTTAGAAATAATTATTTTAAAATTTCTGGTCAGAGTAGGTAAATGCAACCATATCAAAATTACAACTAAACTTCAGAACAACCGTCATTGAGAATTGCCAAAAGTCTAGTTGAACAGAAGTCTTGCAACTAAAGACTTACAGAAGAAACCATCTTGAGACTGGTAAAAGAGGCAGAGACATAGAACAGGTTGGTCCCACACTCACATGTGGTGTTTGAGAATTGAGAGAGATATCTCAGATGTAGAGATCCCCCTGGGGGAGTGAGGGGTCCCAGGTCCACACCAGATTCTCCAGCCCAGGGTTCCAGTGCTGGGAAGAGAAGCCCCCACAACTTCAGGCTATGAAAAGCAGCAAAGATTGTAGCTGAGTGAGTCAGAGGGCTTCTGGAGTCATAGACATTCCTCTTAAACGGATTTTGCACAAATTTACTCACTGACAGACTCACTTACTCTCAGCTCCAGCTGTGGCGCAGTAGTTCATGGGGCACCAGAAACATACAAGGAGGAACTGAGTTATCTAAATTTGGGACAAGGACTGGAGTGGTAACTTTCTCCCAGACAGAAGTTGTGGCAGAAACCATTTTTCCTTTGTTGAGCACTCTCCCTTTCCCATAGGCAAATCAGGTGGTCACCATATTTGAGTCTTCATCAAACTGGCTAACACTGGTTGCCACACTTTGATGATACCCTGAGACCCCACCTCATTCAACTTTCAGGCACATCCAAGCTGCTTCCAGTGGATTTTCCATATAAATAGCCTTTCTTGGTTCATAATGCAGATTTTACTAAACATCTCTCAGAGGTTCACAAAACTCAAACCATCAGCATCTTCCCTTAGCATGCCCTATACCTCTTACTGAGCACTCCTAAGGCCTGCATTAGCAGAAACCAGCCTCGGTCCATAGCCTGGGCTCTAGAGGCACTTCTAATCCCAGTATGCATAAAGGCCATGGCAAATTGCTTGATAGCTCATGCCAGGTGGCCCCAGGAAGGGCACAGGCTGCAGCTGAAATTGGCCTATGGAAGAGCCCCTCCCAGGAAGCCTGGCTGGCATGCCTATTGGCTGGCTTTGGACTGTACTGGAGTACTACCTAGGGCTGCATCTGAAGATGACAAATCCAAAGGTCAGATTGGGCAGGTACCAGAGCCCTGCTAAAGTGAAACAGCTCTGTAGGATAAGCCTCCTCACCGGCCAGTTCTCACAACAAATCAGCCAAAGAGTCAATCCTTTCCATTGATGCAACAGCAAACAAGGGTCAACTACAATAGAAAGGCACGCACAACCCATACAAGGGACATACCTGGAGTATCTGACTCAGGTAACCAGGGAAGACTTTGCCACTGAGCCTCACAGGGCACCTATTATATAAGGCCACTCTATTAAGACTGGAGACATAGGAACCCTACCTAATAGATAGAAAAAAAACAACAGAGGGAGGCAACCAAAATAGGAAGACAAAGAAACATGTCCCAAGTGAAAGAACAGAATAAAGCTTGAGAAAAAGAACTAAACAAATAGAGAAAAGCAATCTACCAGATGCAGAGTTCAAAACACCGGTTATAAAAATGCTCAGTGAACTGAGAGGAAGAATAGATGAACTTAGTGCAAACTTTAACGAAGAGATAGAAAACATAAAAATGGAGATAGAAAATATAAACATGAACCAGTCAGAAATGAAGAATACAATAACTGAAATAAAGAATACATTATTTTTTTAGTGGCTGAATAATATTTCATTATATATATATATGAACCAGAACTTCTTTATCCAATCATCTGTTGAAGGCATTTAGGTTGTTTCCATATCTTGGCTATTGTAAGTTGTGCTGTCATGAATATTGGGATGCATAGATCTTTACAAATTATTGTTTTAGTTTTCTTTACACAAATACTCAGAAGTACAATTGCTGGGTCAAAAGGTAGATCCATTTTTTTTTTATTTTTTAGAAACCTTTAGACTATATTCCATAGTGATGTACCAATTTGCAATCCCACCAACACATGAATCGACCTAGAGGTTATTATGCTGAATGCAATAAGTCAGACAGAGAAAGATAAATACCATATCATCTCACTTACATGTAGAATCTAAGGGAAAAAAGAACAAACTAGTCACAAATATAGAGGACAAATTGGTGATGGACAGAAGAGAGGGGTGTTGGGGGGTGGGAGAATGGGGTGAAGGGTTAAAGAAGTACAAAGTAGTAGTCGATAGATGGTCACAGGGATGGAGAGCACAACATAGGGAATGTAGTTAGCATTAATGTATTGGCTAGATGGAGAACCAGAGGAGAGAAGGAGCAGTTAGGGGGACCATTTTATAAACTATGTATATGTCTAACCAATGTACAGTATATTTGCATCTAATAAAATAAAATTAAAAGAGAATATATTAGAGAGAATCAACAGCAGATTAGACATAACAGAAGATAAAATCAGCAATTTAGAAGATAAGGTTGCAGAAACACTCAATTAGAAGAGCAAAAAGAAAAAAAATACTTTATCATTAAAATGCCAAAGGTTAAAGACAAAGGGAGCATCTTAAAAGCAGAAAGAGAAAAACAATTAGTTACCTCCAAGGGAGCTCCCATAAGATTGTCAGATGATTTCTCAATAGAAACTTTGCAAGCCAGAAGGGATTGGCATGAAATATTAAAAGTGATAAAAAACAAGTATCTACAACCAAGATTACTCTACCTAGCAAAGCTATCATTTAGAATCAAAGGAGAGATAAAGAGTATCCCAGATAAGAAAAGGCTAAAGGAGTTCATCACCACCAAACCAATATTACAATAAATGTTACAGGGACTTTAAGAAGAAAAAAATATATATATGAATAATAAAATTATAGTAACTACATATCTATCAACATTACTTTAATGTAAACGAATTCAATACTCCAATCAAAATATTGGTGGCTGAATGAATAAGAAAACAAGAGCCTTATATATTTGCCTACAAGAGACTTACTTTAGATTGAAAGACACACAGGCTAAAAGCAAAGGGATGGAAATAGATATTTAATGAAAATGGAAATTAAAAAAATAAAAAGCTGGGGCAGCAATACTTATACCAGACAAAATAGACTTGAAAACAAAGCCTGTAACAAGAGACAAAGAAAGACCCAGTAATCCCACTTCTGAGTCTTCATCCAAACAATCTCAAAACATACTTCAAAGGAACACGTGCATCCATATGTTCGTTATAGCATTATTTACAATAGTCAAGCTGTTGAGGCAACCTGGGTGTCCATCGATGAATGAATAGATAAAAAAGAGGTGGTACATATACATAATGAAATATTATTCAGCCACAAAAAGGTGATATTTTGCCACTTGCAACAACATGGATGGACCTAGAAGATATTGTGTTTAGTGGAGTATGTCAGACAAAGACAAACACCATATAATTTTACTTATATGTGGAATCTAAAGAATAAAATAAAGAAATGAACAAAACAGAAACAAACTCATAGATGTAACATTTTGTTGGTTGCCAGATGGGAGGGGGGTTGGGATGGGTGAAAAAGAGGAAGGGATTAAGAAGTACAAATTAATAGTTACGAAATCGTCATGAGGATGTAAGGTATAGCATACGACATATATTCAATAATATTGTAATCACTGTCTACGGTGTCAGATGGGTACTAGAGTTTCAGGGTGATCACTTCATAAGTCATATAAATGTCTAATCACTATGTTGTACACCTGAAACTAATATAATATTGTATGCTAACTGTAATTGAAAAATATTTAAAAATTTTTAAAATGATATAATCATGTTAACTACCAAGTATATATATTTTTCGTTCTTTGATCCTTTCCTCAGCAGCCAGTCTTTGTCTTATTGATGCAGTTTCTCAAATACATCTGAAGGTATTTTGGATTTTTGAAAATATTTTCTCTTGAATTATCTGTTTTTATGGAGTGAATCATTTCTGTTGACTTTGGTTGTTTCCCTTGGAATTGCTGACTTTCCCCCAAAGGTTGGTTACTGTGGGCCAATGCTTCAGACTGGAAACAGTGCCAAAATCCACATCTTTCTATCCCCTGTTTCACTCACAAAGGGAACCATAATTCTGAAATTTGGTGTTACCCATTCCCTGTTAAAAATATATCAGTTTATCCTTTATTAATAGATCTTAAATAATATAATATTTATTTTCAATTGTTTTTTAATTTTCTGAAAATGCAATCAATTATGTTTCTTTAGAGATGTGTCTTTTATTTCATTAACATTTGTTTCTATGGCTTGTCCTTGTTATTGTATGTAGCAGTAGTTCATTTTGAGACAGGCAGGGTCTTGTATGTTACTCTGGACAAAAAATCATGAGCAGAAGGGGAAATGTGTCAGTTCTAGTGGAACCATTTAAGAGCCAGTGCGTGATTCCCTATGCTCTTGTCCCCTGCTGTTGCACCTAGGGAAGCATGTATTGACATGGAGCTGCCACAGATCAAAGCACCCTGTAGTGATCAACTGCAACATGGAGAGTTGTGGGAGCTACAGCAAATCTCTCAAGAGAAAGAAATTAGCTTAGTGTGCCAAGTAATGAGATTTGAGGATTCTTATTACAGAATAACCTACATTACCTTTTCCTTCCTTTTATTTACACCTTGAAATTATTTTTTTGTTTGTGAGGTGATATGTTAATCCAATTTTGTTTTCTGCATAGATAGCTGAATTTGCATCTTCACTCATTAAACAGTCCTTGCTTCTCCCAGGAACCTGCAATGCACCCATGTTTGTGGGGGTCTGCTTTGGACCTCCTTTCTGCTCTGTCATCATTTCATGCATCCTACATGAATATCTCTGCAGCCTTCATTATTAGTGGCTCTCTTTCTTTTTTTTCTTCTTTTCTAGGAGTGTCATGTCCAATCTTGTAATACTTATTCATTAAATTTTAGAAATATAAAATTACATACACAACAAAAAGCCTGTTGAGGTTTTGATTATAACTGAATTTTAGGAGAATTGATGTCTTTAAGATATATAGAATCTTTTTACTCCTTAAGGGAAATGGGCTATTCATTTGTCTTTTTTGCTGTCTCTAGATTATTATCATCTTCTTGAACATAAGGACAGAATTAATTTCCAGGCCACCGTCTGGAATTGGAACTCTACTTACAACAGTGTTTTGGAGAATTATACTCAACATTCAGCCCCATAAAAGTAAATTACAGGAAGAAAAGGGAGTGTGGCACAAGGACTCTACACCAGGTACTTGCTTTGTGCCTGACATCCAGTGAGTGTGATATATGTAGTACCTCAATCTATTCCACTAAACCCATCTCAAGTATTTAGTAGGTTTTCCACGAAAACAAGACATAGGTGTGTTAAACTATCAGCGCTCATGCTGGTACAAAGTGTCAGAGCCAGGAATTGGAGCAGGCTGCTCAGGCTGCAAGCCAGAACTTTCCCAATATATGAACTTGCTAATAACCTGCTAATAAATTCAAAAGCTTTGCCTGACTTTCTTAAGGTTTATAAACTGACTTATTGTCTTGGTTAATAGTTTCTACCAAATTTATGGATATTGGAAATAAATTTAAGAATAAGATCCTGCTTATGCTAATCAAAAGTTAGTAACTTTACAGAAATGTATGCCTGCAGGCCAATTTAGCAAAAGTCAAGTGGCACCACATCATCTTTACATCAGCAAATGTTGGTGAACTCACCACACAGAGAAATGAAAAAGAAGCAATTCTATTACTTTTCACAAAATCCACATGGAAGGTGCAGTTGCTGCAATGTTTTGAGAAAGAGCATTAATTTCACTTGGTCTCTGTGGTCATATCTTTCTTCTGTAACTGAGGGGCAATTTATTACTGGCAGAACTAAATTACATTATATACCAGCTCTGTCTTTGCAGTTTTATATTTTTTTTCTGTGTAATAAACTGCTATGATTATAAACTTCTAAGAACAGAGGGGACTTAATTACATTAAATTTCCCTGGAGAATGGAAGTCTGATTCAGTTCAAATACAAGGGTTCTTCCTGTGATGAAGCAGTGGTATTTGGAACATTATTTTGTGGAGTTGTTGACTGTGTCTTGATAACATTTTTATTTTATGTATCCAGTCCAGGCTCCCCAGATTTGACCAACTTGAGAGTTAATAATAGAAACTTTCTTCCTTCTAGACATGTAAAAGTCCCCAGATTTTCCTACTTCCTCTCTAGGAAATATGATCTCAGCCATGATAAAATTTAGTCTCTAACTTAATTTTGTTTCCTCCTGTCCACAGATCAAATTGTTTTCCCTGACACAGAAGATCTAGAAACCATAGTCACGCAGTTTTTAGATGCTCTTGAGCCATCTTATTTTCAAAGGATGTAAAAACAGGCAGGTTCTATACAGGAGCAAAAGACAGTACAGGGGCTATAGTTTAATTATATAAACTCCCAGTGTTTATTATCAAAGTTGTATAGTTTTTTAGGTGCATAACTCAAATATTGAGGAGATTAGTTGTGTTGATTCAAGATACTATCCCAGAACAGAGGAGGTGAGAAACATAGTGAGCCTTCTGAGAATAGGGTCGTCATCCATCCTTTTTGTCTGGTTACCCTTTGGCCAAGTCATTCCTTGTCCCCACATGCCTGCTTTAGTTCTCTCTGCACACTATCTCTCTGCACCATGCCAGAAATATTCCTTGAGCCCAAAGTTTGTAGTTTGGCAGTAGTCCACATGAGTATTCAGCTCAGTTCTTCACAGCCAAACAATGGGATCTCTGTCCAAATTCCATACCCTCTGAGCAATGTTTGGCTGATTGTCCTGAAGCTACATGTCCACTTCTGATCCAGTCAGCAGTGGCCAAGGAACAGGTAGCATGAGGAATTAGGATGGCCTCTTCCTAACCACAGTCTTCCAAGTGCAGGGGGAAGGTAGAGTTACAAATGAATGTGTGGAGGCAGAAAAAATGTCCTCAAAGATGCCCACATCCTAATCAATAGAACCTGTGACTATGTTACCTCATACGGCAAAGGGACTTTGCAGGTGTGTTAAGTGTCTTCAGATACAAAGGTTATCCTAGATTACCCAGGTGGGCCTGATGTAGTCATGAGGTCCTTATAGGAGGGAGACAGGAGGGTCAGAGTCAGAGTGGAAAATGGGACGACAAGAAGCAGAGGATGGAGTGATACAGCCATGAGTGAAGGAATGCAGACAGCCTCTTGAAGCTGGAAAAGGAAAGGAACAACAGATTCTTCCCAGAGTCTCCAGAAGGAATGCAGCTCTGCTGACACCTAGCATAGTGAGACTCATTTCAGATTTCTGACCTCCACAACTGAGGTAATACATTTTTGTTGTTTTAAACTATTAAGTTTGTGTAATTTGTTACAGCAGTCATAGGAAGTAATACAGGGTGGACATTGTTGGACTCTCTAGTAGTAATCTAGTTGGAGTAGAAGTATTTGATTAATTTCCTTCTGTTTTTATTGTTTATTAAGATTTTCTACAGTCATTTATTCAGCGCACACTGAATTCAGTGTGTGTGTATGTGTGTGTGTGTGTGAAGAGAGAGAGAGAGAGAGAGAGAGAGAGAGAGAGAGAGTTAACAATCAAATTAACTATTTTTTTACTTAGAAATAATTCTGGATCTGATGACATCAGGATTGTAACCTATTTTGAATAGCGAATGAAAAAAGTTTTATAGATAAGTAAACTAACTAGCAGTCCACTCAATTTGCCAAATTTTTAGTTTTCTTATTTTATTTTTTTTTTGAGCCACATATGAGACTTTGAGGATTCCCAAACGGTTAACATTGGAAATCTTTCCAGTTTGTATTCTCTGTTGTGAAGAGATCTTGACCTCTTGTGCCTGAAATCACATCTCTGGCATTATTTCTATACTTGACCTACTAAGGAAATGGAAGCCCCCAGAGGAAAAAAGTTGAAGTGTCAGAGACTTTTCTAAAAGTATGTATCCTCTATTCAAGAGCAGAAAGTGGGTGTTACTATGCTACTAGACACTTGATTTCAGCAGCTCCCAAGATAACCTCTACTGCCAAGTTTGCAGTTGTTTACGTGAGTTTCCAGAATATTCATAATGAATTTGACTAACTTCCAAAAAGCAAGTGGATCTGCAAAATCAGCTGCAGAGACACAGTGTAATCTTCAAGTGATGCCCAAACCACTCTAGCCAAATGTGATAAAATGACATGGGAGTTATAGCAGTTAATGAATGAGCAAGAAGACACAATATGTACCATTTAGGGAAAACTATTTATTTTAAGTAGGACTCAAATCGGTAGATGGACTTTGTTTTGAAAGGAGTTTCAATACACTTCAAAACAAATGGGGCCATCTATTGTGCTCTGGGCACTGCACCAGGCATGTTTTTTACGTGTTGCCCCAGATCCTTACAAAAACTACATCAGGAGTATGATGTTTCTTTTTTCTGCCAGTAGGAAGCTGTGTCCAGGTCAATTGGGCTGTGTTTCCAGGTATTAATAGCTGATAAAAGGTGTCCTGGCTCTCAAGGTCAAAGTCAGGAAACATTGTAGGGATATGAGCACATCCTATATAACATGATAAGTGTGTGTATTACATGAGCATATCCATATGTCAAAAGTGTACTATGATTTGTGCATTTCAATCATGGCATGTGGTAGTAGCTAATATCCTTACTCAAAGATTTTATCCTCATAGTAATACATTATTTATACTCAGCTTTATTCAAATGATTTGAGGTAGAGCTTAAAAACTTATCAAAATTACATATATTTTTAATGAGGTAATGACATTATACAAGGGAGTAGAAAAGACAGAGCTAACCCTACGGGTACAGTTGATTCACAGAAGTCTGCTTAATTACTAGAGATGGTCTAAATATTTCATTCTGAACTTTTTCAGCAAGCAATGCAATAGCAACAATATCCACTCCATGGGCCTCGGTGTCCATGAGAGATGAACTAAACAGTTACTTAGGGAAAGCCCAGCTATTTCTGGTACTGAATTTAGAGAGAAAATTTTCCTTTGATTCCTCATAAAGAAGATACTCTATGATGTATAGAATAGCATGAATTACACTCTTATGCCAGTTTTACAGGTTCGAATCTCATAAAATCTTTTAATACACCAAGCAGTAAAAATATAAAATTGTCAGGGGATGCTGGAGGAGGAATTAGCTATTTGAAAATTACTATGATCATTGGTTTTCTGTATTCTGACTAGAAATCTAGGGTTTTAAGGAATCTAGAGGAGTCAGGATAGAAAGTTTCCATTAGTGCTTTTTCTTATGACTAAATCTCTGAAACGCTTTGGGTCGTGGGGAAATTGGAGTTGCACTTGGCTTTCATGGCTCCCATGGAGCCATGTGCTTCCCAGCTGCACCACATGAGCATATTGTTAGAAAGAGTCCTGACTGGTCTGGAGACAGGAACATTTACCATGGCTTCTTTCTTTAGCTTTAGCTCTACAGTCAGCTATTTCATATAATTTGAGGGAATTAACCTCAAATAGATGTGTCTAAAGCCGGAAATAATAAAATTCTGGGGTTGAATCCTCTATGCTTTTATTTTATTTATATTTTATTTTTTTATTTTTAAAAAATTTATTAAGTTTATTGGGGTAACATTGGTTAATACAATTATATAATTTTCAGGTGTACTTTATAATTTGACATCTATATATTCTATTGTGTGATGAATTCTCTATGTTTTTATTCACCAGACTCAGGCTTCATGTAACCATTCCCCAGAATCTCCTTCCTATCAGCCACACTCATGTCTTCCTTCATGCATATGCTTGAGTTATTTTGTTAGGCAACAAGAAGATTGTAATAAATGCTGAACTTTATAAAATTTGAGAAAATTCTTTTCAATATCTGCTTCTGTTTTCATCTTGCCAACCTGGCTCAGGCTGGCCTGATTTCTTTCCCTCTTTTCTTTCTTCCTTGTTTACTTTATAAATTTGTTGTTGTTGGGTAATTTAGACATAATGTAGTAGTTCTTATCACACTTGGTGCTAGGGAAATAAATCTCATAGTTTCTGGATTTCGGGGCAACGATTTTATATTATGCCCCCAAATGATTGGAAGTAAGAGGATAAATCTCCCCTTCAGAGCCTTTAGAAGTTCCTCAGGGAGTCACATGCCACCAATAGAGACTGTAGTTCTTCATTCACTTGACTCTGTTCAGCTGTCATAGATTGCATAAAGAGCCACAATTCTATGTGCCTCCTCTCATCAAAAGGCAGGGTCTAGCTCTCTATCCATTGACTCTGGGTGGCCTCGTGACCAGCTTCGGCCAATAGAAATTAGTGGAAGTGACAGGGTACCAGTTACGAGCCTTGCATGTTTCCATGCTTTTTTTAGAAACCTACTGAACTACCATGTGAACAAGCCCAGGTTAGCCTGCTAGAGAATGAGGCCTAGTCACCCCCTTCATCTAAGCTGACATCCAACCAACTGCAATACTTGTGACTGATGTCGTCTTGGACCAGTCAAATTCCAATTAATCTGTCAGTGTCCCTCATATGCATGAGTGAATCCAGCTAAGATCAGTCAGTCCTGGAGAGATCAGCAGAGCTATTCAGGGACACATAGATTCATGAGAAAAATAAATACTTTTTGTTTTAAGTTATGACATTGTGGGGGGATTGTTATGCAGCAAAAGCTAATTGAGACATGAACTCTGAAATCTGCTCAGTTTAATAAGGATGCTAGCAGTACAAGGCGGTTCTGCCCAACATAACATTATTTAATCTTAGAGTTGCTAATAATGAATGGTTCTGCAAGTGGCAGAACTCTAATAAGATTTGGCTTACTCAAAAAGACCAATTTACTGGTTCACAGAACCAAGTCGCAGTTCAAGAATGAAACTGGGACTCTTAGATGACTGGAGCCAATAATATGAGCTGCATCTAAGTTTGTTCTTTCAAATTTAAAGTAGTTAAGTATAAAAAAAATTCTACTTTGGAAAAGTAAAAATAAAAGAAGAAACATCAATCAAGGATATTTTTACTATGTATTTTTAGGCAGGGAGAGTGAGGTTGATAATAAGATTTATTTTGTATTTTCCTGACTCCCTGACTGCCTGGTGAAGTTATCCGGCTGTTTCTGTTCTGCCTTGTGGGATGAATTCCTTTCTCTCTTAACCTTCAGGGCCATATATGAGAGCAGAACTTGGCAGACTTCACCTGCTAAGGGCTCACAGTGGAATTTGTCATCCTTTTTGGCCACCTGACCTCTGAACCACCTTACTATGCTTTGAGGATTCTCTACCTCTAGTGCAGGATCAAGCTTCCTTTATGTAAGGGGAAAATGCCAGATGTCACTTTCTAGTTTCCTTTGCAATGAGAGCTAAGTCATGTGACTTGGCCTCTGCTGCCAGATATGGCACAGACTCACTTCTACTGTAGTTTATTGTTCAAAGCAGGGTCTCTTCAGATTCAAGGGCAAAATAAAATAGACCCCATATCCCTATGAGAGAAATGTCAAAGAATTCATGGCATGGAGGCAAACAGTTGGAGTCCCAGAGAAAACCCTGTTATCTGTTGTCATAGTTGTGGTTTCCCTAGGAGCAGATCCTGAAGCAAGAATTATGGGCACAAATTTATCTCTGGAAACACTAGTAGGGAAGTGAAATGGAGGGAAGGGGTCCAGTGGAAGTTTCACTGTCAAGCAGGTAACTGAGTGTGGGTGACTTAGACTTATGTCCGCAGGGAACTCAGAAACACCATATTCAACAAGAAAGCATTATACCGACAGAGGGATGAGAGAACCAGAGTACTCATTACTGCTCACAGGTATTACTTCCCTGGCACTCCTGGTTTGTCCTGTATATGTATTAAGAGAAGACTTTTGGAGACTTTCAGGTGAAGAACTGCAGGCTTAAAGCTAGGGCTGTAGGTTGGCAGCACTGGGCTTGGGAGTGTTGAGGGGCCATGCGTGGGCATTGGCTACATCTACATTTTAGGTAACCAGCTGCTTCTCTGCCATGATAAGGAACAAAGGGAATTAGGAGACTCCTGACACCCTGCTCCTGCCACTCTGTGACTTGGTTCCACCCTTTTAGAATCAATTGCTTGGGATTCTCCAATTCCACAATTGATTATTTCTGCAACAGTCAAAACTTTTTGTTTGCAAATTCCAGACCCAAATCAAAAGTAGCTTAGTATAAAAATCGGAGTATATCATATTATGTATCCAAACCACAGAAAAGGAAATGACAGAGCAAGGCTTCAGGGACAGTTTGGTACAGTAAGCAATCACTCTCACCCTTTCTGTATCTCATCTCTGGTTTTCTCTGCATTTTAGCATCACTCTCAGACCCACTTCTCCACAATACAAGAATATGATGGAAAATCTCAGATCATCCAAGTGTTGCTATCATGAAGGAAGTTTAAGTCCCAATTTAAAAAATAAATTATATGGAAGAA
>NW_006442489.1:1540395-1541439 GCF_000325575.1 Pteropus alecto | reverse complement strand
ATTGATCAATCTCTTTGGAGGGGATTGAGAAATACCATTTCCAAAAATAAAGTAGTTGCTTCTACCGGGAATGGGAATAGTGCTGATAAGTTGAACTTGTGCCTCTAGATTAGTGGCTTACAAGGAAATTTTCTCAAACCCCAGTGAGTCTCATCAGACCTCCCAGCTATTGTCTGTAGGGCATCCTTATGGAAAAGCAGAATCCTGTCTTATGGAGAAGGAGAATAAATAAGAACTCAACATTATCCAAGAAAGAACACATTTGAAAAGGTGCCCTCTTCATTGACAAAGGTCTTCTCACCCACTTCATTTCCCACCCTCCCCACCCCTAAATCCAGCCTTCTATAGCAACAGAGGGCTATTTATCAAATAAAAGTGTGAAGTCAGTGTGGTATTCCATGCCCGAGGAGCAGGTCGATTGTAAGGGAAAATCTAAGTAAGGCCCTGCCTTCACTCTGACCCTCTGTAGAAGCTCTTAGGTAGGACCTCTGCTTTACAACAGTCCTCACCTCTTTCAGCGATGCCCCCAGAGGGCTTCCAATGGTGGCAGTCATGGCCATTTTGCATCATGTGGTCTCGCAGACAGTAGCTGATTGATCCAAGAATGGACACATCACCCAATCTGGGCCTAGCAGATTATCTTTCCTGGGAAATTTGGATTTTGAATCTAGCAAGACGAAAACTAAGAGTTGTTGAAGTCAACGTGCACTTGTCTTTCTATTTTGTATTGGCAAAACAATAAAGTATTTAGTGAACAAAATTCTAACACAAACCAACCTGCTGGAGAGAAATGATTGTTCACTCAACCTCTGGGTTGGGTTTCTTTAGTGAAGGAATGATGGTATTCTTGGGGAAGGATCCTGTAAAGCCAGAGAAGAAAAATCAGGCAGGTTGAAGGAAACCAGTAAGAATGTACAGGCTTATAACAAAATGCAAGAGATTGAACTTTAGAAAGTTATGAACCTTAGAAAGTAATGTTTCATGTTACTGAGGATTCAAGTAAATTTAGGACTGAAGGTGACCTTTGGTCATCAGTGATTTAAT
>NW_006442489.1:1485753-1540351 GCF_000325575.1 Pteropus alecto | reverse complement strand
TAGACTGTGGGACTGGGCCTGACAGACTACATTTCTTTTCACCTGAATATCAATCCTGACTTTGGAATTTTGCCAGTTAGAGCAACCTAATCTGAGCTGGATCTTTGGAACAATAATTCAAGTGGACTGGTCATTCGTTATGCCCCTTTCCGAGACCTGCTACAATTCCCAGGAGTGGCCCCTAGCAGTTTTGATGGTGCAGTCTAACTCTTCTTGCCTGGATTTGAGACCCAGAATTAGCCTATCATAGGCTCTTTAGCAGAAATAGTAATATGAAAATTTGATAGATGCAGGCACTGTAAGTGGTTGACCTGGTTGACCTGAGCTTAGTTGATGGCAGCATGCTATAAAAGGTTTATGTTTCCTGCTAAGCTCTCTGGCTGCTTATTATCTTCCTGCAGGGATGGTCAGTTCTTGTTTGAACCCAATCATCTTCTCAAAAATTCCATTTGCTGCTTAATTTTTGCTCAAGTTGACCAATTGATTTCTATTGGCTACTGACAAAAGAACTTTCATGATTACATTTACTTACCCTTTCAACCAGAATTATGACACTTTAGTCATTTATTTTTAACCACAAGGAGAAGGAAGAAAGAGATAGGCAATGAATGACATTGTTTAGGGGTGGGGAGCTTATGGTTTCTTAATTCAAACATCTAGAAACTTCCCAACCTAACCTATTTTGATATCTGAAGCCACCCTAAATAACTCAGAACAATAAAATGTTCTACTTCTAACCAACGCTGAATTCTGTGAAACTTGGTGTTGGAAGTTCAGTGAGATTTAAGAGTTTGAACTGAACTCTGGATCTTTAAGATTTTGAACTCTAGAAAGTCCACTTATTTCTGATCTTCTAAAAAGAATATCCAACTGAGACTGTTCAGTAAAGAAAATTAAGTTCTGGTCTTCAAGTGCTTCTTTTCAGTGAAAAGCATTGCTCTTAGTCATGTTGTCCTCTTTAGAATTGCTTGGAGGCCCCATGTCCCAGAAATGCACAGCTAGATGACAAAGTCAACACAATTGGATCCTCCACATTACTCCTAGGACTGGAATGGGGTTGTAGAGTAAAGCTCATTTAGGTGGTGTGCTGGTCTTCTGATCTTTACCTGTAGGTCAAGCTCAAGTAATGTTGAGTCCCCTGCTTTTCACAGAGACTTATGAGATGCAAGAGCAGCTGCAGCAGACATGATAAATATAGGCCTTTTGGCAGAAGCCTCTGCAGATGATCCACCTCCTTTTGCCAGAGCATTGGCTGGAGTCCCTTTCAGGTGATCCTCATCCTTAGACACACTGGGAACCTCAGGTTGTCAGATAAAGACAGGGCCTCCCTCAGATCATCCAAAGCAAGATCCCCCACACTGCCTCCTTCACCTGCGGACAGGGTAGGGGCCTGACCATGTGAACTACCTGGGGTGGTAGCTTGTCAGTGATCCTTCACAGCTGGAATCTGGGTGTCCTATGGCTTTCCGCTGCTGCACATTGCCTGTAGCAGAGCTGTTGGCATTGGGCCACAGGAGTTTGGGAAAAGAGAAAAAGAATTCCTATTCTTGTCCACCCATGCGAGTTGAAGTTTCCAACCATGACCCCACCTTCCAGTGACAGTGGATTAATGGAGTGTTGGTCATTTTAACCAACATTTTCATTTGTATTACATTCATTCTTTTAACTGGACATTTATGTGTTGCTTACACTCAGGCAGCCTTTGCTCAGAGCGCAGAACCTGGGCTGGACTCATTCACAGATGCCTCCTCTTTCATGCCCAGGCTTTAGGCCTTGAGATAAGCACTCCAAGCCTTTGAGAAGGCAAGAGAGACAAGCCTGGTCAGTTTAAGAAATGTATGTGCAGTCTCGTATGTGACAGGATCCCTTCAGTTGACATCTGCCTCTGGAGACAGGTGTGTAGAAATCTGAGGGGGCACAAGAGAAAGGTGGATTTCTGTGGGCATCGGCATGAAGGCATTTACCCAGGGGAGCAGTTCCTGTTGATACCCTTGGGTAAGCAGGGTTGTGGCCCATCCCAAGAACTGAAAGAGAGCCTGTGGACTGAACCCCAGCAAGCTGGGAGATAAGGGTGGAGAAGGCTTAGAAGTAGCTAGAAGCTGGTCCAAGAAAGCCCCACAGGCATGACAAAGACTTTACCTCTGTTTTAGGAGCTAAGAAAAGTTACCTACTACCACGGAGGATGCTGCTTCCCCTGCAGCCCATTTGGGATGGATGCACTTCTCCTACAGCCCTGGTGCCTCTTCAACCTGGCTCTTTGCTCTCCTCATTGCCACTTCAAGACTTTCTCCATCCTCCTTAAAATCCTAGCCCTGAGGCTCATGACAAAGACATACCTAACCTGCTTCCCCTCCTGCAGCAGTTTTATGTCAACTCTCTGGGAGTGTTCCCCTTCATTTCTTGGATTTCAGCCTCCCCAACAATCCATGCCTTATGTGGGGGATCTACTTAGTCTCTCCAATGCACTGGCCTTGAAGTTCCTGACTGTCTCCTATCACATGGCCTCGTCTTCTCACTACCTCAATCACTGACATCCTCACTCCTTCCCTAAACCTTACCATTAAAGATACATGGAAACTTCCATCATCTTGGCTCAAAGCAGCCCACATCCTCCCCACCACCTCCTATATTAATTCAATTTATTTTAAATGTCACAGATAAAAGTCCTTTACCAAGAATAAAAAAAACAAAACAAAAACAAATCATGTACACACAGGACAGGGGAGATTTGGCCAAACAGAAATCTGAATGATTCAAGTCAAAATAAGCAAAGCTTACAATTAACAGAATATTCAGTATTGGAGCAAAAAGAAGAATTCTATAACTATACTGAAGACTAGTTAAAGTAACGAGTCCACTTCCTGGTGAGATTTTTAAGAGAATCATCTTCATAGGTATTGGGACTCAAGTTCTAAAATCTTTGTGACATCAAAGATAACACCTGGGTTGGATAAGTTTATCCTGAAAAGTATAGTATTAGGGTCAGTGTTGATTCTCAGAATGTTGGCTTATACAATTTAAAAATTCTAATTCCTGATCAACCCATATTGACTAAAGATCCAGATTTCTGATTTCTCTTCAGAAAAACCAAAAGATTAATGTTGGCTAGTTTTGCCCCATGGCCACTATGGGGTCAAGCTGATGGTAGCCTACCCCACAGGACGAGTGCAAACTCTGTGATCACTGCAGTCCTCACTACACACCCCACCGCCACCTCTACCCAACCCATTCCTGCATAGACAAGGGTGTTTAGGTTATTCATATCTGTTTGAAAGCATCAAAGATTTTAAAGGGTGTTTAGGTTATTCATATCTGTTTGAAAGCATCAAAGATTTTAAAGTTTCAAGTTTTTAAAAATTTATTTGTATTGTTTCTTCTTAATGAAGGCCCCTGTAATTCTGACTTGGTGGTGATAAATTCCTTTAGCTTATTTTTGTCTAGGCAGCTCTTTATCTGTTCTTCAGTTCTAAGTGATAGCTTTGCTGGATAAAGTATCCTTAATTGTAGCTCCTGGGTCCTCAACCTGTCGAATATTTTTTGCGAAGTCCGTCTGTCCTGTAATAGTTTCTTTTGAGAAATCAGCTGCCAGTCTTACGGGTGTTCCCTTATAAGTAATTATCTGTTTTTCTCTTGCTGCTTTTAACATTCTTTCTTTGTATTTAACCTTTGACATTTTAATCATGATGTGTCTTGGTGTGAGCCTCTTTGGATCCCTGATTTTTGGAATTCTCTGAGCTTCCTGGTGTTTTATGTCCATTTCCTTCGCCAGGTTAGGGAAGTCTTCCATCATTGTTTCTTCAAACAGCTGTTCAACATCTTCTTCAGTTATGCTGATCACACAGATATTAGGACTCTTAATAGTGTCCCATATGCTCCTTAAATTATTTTTATAGTCTTGGGCATCTTAACTCATTCTGCTTACATGTCCTTGGCTTTCCTGTCCTCTAGATAGGGCATTTGGTCTTTTTCTTTATTCACTTTGTTTACTTTTTGTTTATTCCATTTAATACACTTCTCATCTCAGATAATGTATTCTTCATTTCAGACTTGTTTCCTTTTATAATTTCCATTTCCATTTTTATGTGTTTTTTTTTATCTCTTTGTTGAAATTCTCTACATTTCCCAAAAGTTCCTTGAACATCTTTATAACCAGGTTTTGAACTCTGCATCTGTTAGATTACTTGACTGCATTCTATCTGGATCTCTGTTCTGTACTCTCCTATGGCTTCTGCTTCTTGGTCTTTCCATTTTGGCTGCCTTTCTGTGTCTGTTTCTATGTACTAAGCAAAGCTCCTAAGTCTCCCGGTCTTACTAGTGTGGATTTGTGAAGTAGATGTCTGTCTAGTGGCGCAGTCCTGAGAGGGGTTCAGTTTCAGGCCTAACTTAGCCCAAGCCTCTACCTCTCTGGGGCCACATGTTAAGATTTAGCAAGCAACCCACAGATGCTGTCCTTATAGTTGCCTCAATAGGCCACACCAGAAACTGAAACCAGCTGCCTCCAGTGTGAGTCTAGGCACTGCTCAGCAAGGAGCACCTGACTCACTGAGGATATACCTGTATGTGGCTTGAGTGGGGCCACGAGTTGGGGGAGGTGGGGTTTCAGGGAATCTTCTGTGGGGAGCGACCTCTATCATACAGTTTGATGACGAGACAGGTATGGTGGCACTTTGTCCAGTGCACTGGTATGGGGGAGGGGGGTCAACAGAGAACAATGGATACCTTAGGCACTTCTGCACAGAGTGAGTCTTGCCTTGGCCCTCACTCCGACAATGTCTCCCTGTAAGTCCCTGGTGCTCCCTGCACGCAGCCAGATAGGCACAGGTGCTCAGAGTGAGCAGATTCATTACCGTGAAAATCTGCTGTGGACGCAGCCCTTTTAAGAGGTATCTGCCATCACCGTTGCCACAGCCTCCATCTCACTCAGCTGCTCGGGACTGTGCAGCCCCACATCCTTGCTGTGTCCTACTTTCTGCTGTTGCAGGGTGCTTTCTAGTATTTCTCCCTATTTGTATGGTTTGTTCATCTAAATCCCAGCTGATTTTTCCTCCTTGTTTCTGTCACAACTTTGATTTGGTCACCAGAGGGATGAACAGAGCCTCTATTATCTACACCATTTTTTTTTTTTTTGGTCTCCTGCTTTCAAGTTTTATACTATTATTATGTGGAAATGGAATTGGATTTGCTCTTACATTATTCCAGATCTATAGCTGGTCTTCTAAGGAAGACGTTTACAGCTAGCTCAGGGAAGGTTTTCAGAGAAGCAGAGCACTCTAACAGGGGAATAGGCTAGCCTATGGGGGAGTGAGTTTCCTGTCCCCAAGCCTAGAGCACCACCTGTCAAGGCTGTTGTGGTGAGAACTCTACCTTAGGCAAAGACTGAGATCATGACTTTTCCACCACAGAGTCCCATGCTCTGTCATTCTGGACCAGCAGTCCTCTAAATGCAGCCACAGCAGAAACCTCTGCTCTGTCCTAGTTGGGTATAGAGGGAGCTGGTTCTTACCAATAGCACTGGTTGGCATTTGGCACTTGGGGCTTCAAAGGAAAATCTTTACCTACTTAGAAGAATATAATCATACAATTATCCACCTCATTGGGGAGGACAGGGCAGAGCAGGGTGTGATGGAAATCATCCTATGATGTTGGGCTAGGTCCATGGAAACCTGATGCCATGAGCCAGCAGAAGGAGGTGGCATTTTTTACATGTTTCATCAGGAACAATAGCATTCATTCAGGCAGAGAAGCAGAATATGGGAAGCTTTAGGAGAACAATATCAGAAAATCCATCCCTGTGGTCTGTTTCTATGGTCTGTTTTGGGGAAAAATATTTTGCCTACATTATTAGCTTTTTAATGAATCAAACTTTAGTTTTTGTTGATCCTTTCTATTTAAATTTTGCTTCTATTCATTGAATTCTACTTTTATCTTTACTACATCTTATAATTCCATATTTTCTTCCTCACATAAGCTAGCTTCTCTGCCAACTACAGCCCCACACAGACTGCTGTTTTTAGGACACAACAGTCTTCCTCCTGTTAATTTATGTTAATTTATGACCTTCTCTGAAGCCAAGCTCTTTACATGAACACAATCAGCACAGCTCTCCTGTTCCTTCACTGGTTCAAGGACATCACCAGAAACTCTTTCCTCTCTCTCCTATGCCACTTTCTCCTCATTCTGCCCTGTCACCCTTACAGCATGTAGTTCTCCTATGTTAGAAATACCCTCTCCTGATCCCATCACTTCCCCAGCTCCACCACCCAATCTTGTGACCCTTATAACAAGTGTTTTCTAACTCACTGCCCCCAATTCCCACCTTTCTATTTTCATCTAAATCCGCTCCAATCCACCAAAATTGTTCATCTCAAGGTTATCGCTTATGGCCATGCTGCAAAATATAATAGCCAATGCCAAGTTCCTACCTTCCTTAAAGTTCTGGAAATGTTTTTGTTGTATTTCAGCCAGTCATTGTTACATGTGAATGCTCCCTCATTTGAGCATATCAATGAGAAAAAGTAATCAAGAAAGCTATAAACCACTTAGTGTTTACTAAGCATGCATTTATTCCCATAACAAGTTAATTAAGCAATTAATAGATTGATCAATAGGGTTAATAAAGCAGCCAAGCTGTTATGTAAATTAACTAGCATGAATACTCCTGGTATTTGATCACTTGGTCAGGCTCTCCAATAGCCCCAGCCTCCTGGCTATCTCCAGTTAATAATGTCAGTGACCTCTACTGGCTAACCCTGTCTCCTCAAAATACGGTCTTTAAGTCAGCATGTGTTGTGGTCTGAGAGATGTGGCTTATTCTGATATTTTTGGGGGCAGGATGGGTTTTTATGCCAAAGGTCTGGCATGTTTGACATACCTGCCCTCTACTGGTTGAAGTCTATAATAGTCTTACCAGTTTTCACACTCCCAGTAAACAAAGGCATGTTTTCCATAAATAAGTTGTTTTCTGGCTTGTTAACGTCTCAGCAGGTATTTATTTTTCATGGCCAAGTGGCCATATGTCCAACAATGCCAAGGTGGCAAATATAACAACATGTGCTCACTAGCTCTGAGGTTCACAAATGAGTTTATGATGGCACAGCAGTGTCACATTGGACCACACCCCCCACCTTTCCCATACCTGCCTGACCACTGTTTCCCTTCTTGGTAAATGGCAATTCCATCTTTACAGCAGCTCAGGCTGAAATAAAGAAACAAAGCACTTTCAATACTAAACTTTGACATAAATATGAGCTATACATACATTTAATAAAGATTAATAAAAACAAATTATATAATTATTTTTCAGCCTGCTTATTCTAGTTGAGGGCAGTGAGTGTCCAGAACCTCTCGAGACAGCTCAGGGCATAAAGCAGGAACCCACTCTTGACAGGGCACCTTTCCACCACAAGGCTGCTCATACTCACATTCACACTTACTCAGACTGGGACAATGTAGTGACCAGCTACACTTCTCTCCCATGCCTGCAGTAAGTCTGTGAATAAATCCAGGGCCTTCTCTTATTATGTAGATCCAGATTCTGGTTGCTCCTCACTGCTTCCACCAGCAGCAGCTCCTTTGGAGGGGATTGCAAATGCCTCATAGATATCTTTCTGTACCACTTTCCACCTTCCCTTCCCAAGCCATTCCAATGTGATCTTTTAAAAATGTAAGTGTAAATTTTATAAGTAAGCTCCTCTGTTCAAAACTCCAGTTTCAGGGTAAAGCCAAAGTCTCCCAACTTCCTTGCACCTGGGTCACTCTCCAACCCTCCCTCATATCCGGTTTCTCACTCTGCTCTAGTCACAGTGCCCTTCTCTGTGGAGAATGTCCCCCCCTGGTGTTCATCTGGTTCCTTTCCTCTCCCCTTGTAGAGCTTCACGTCTCCGTTACCTTCTTTCACAGACATCCCATCTTTTCATTCCTATTTTCCTCCCCACTGGATTCTCTTACAGTCTTTGCTTTCTAACGTCCCCTTTGATTTACTGAATGGTTTATTCATCATCAGTTACCCCCATTGTAATGTCAGCTTTAGGGAGCAGGTATTTCTGTATTTTTTGCTCACTCTGTATCCTCAAGAAATTGACAGTGTCAGATATTGACAGTCAAAATGTGTAATGAATGAATGTGGAACACACATAGCTGTCTGGAGTGTTTCCAGTCTTTTCTTTGTGTTACCAAATTGAATCTACATGTTACCAAATTAAATCCTGGTATTTATAAGAGCTGTGTTTTAAAAGCTGGTATTCACATTCATAAATGACCACTCATCCTGCAGAATGCAGTGTAGACAGAACACTGGTTTCAAGAAATCTGTCTAATACTGATGGCAAACACCAAATCCCCAAGTGATTTTCTACTAACTGAAAAGGAAATGCATACTAAATTTCATACCAAATTTTAGCTTCTTCATTTTCAGTCACTTATAAAAGGCAAGCAATTTACTGAGGCAAACAAAATCCAAAATCTGATCATGTTTTCTTATGCTGGTTTTCAATATAGTGCTTGGTAATAATAAGTCTGGATTGAAGACTTCCAGGAGAACTGCCTACTAAATCCTTGGTGAACCAGATGCTTATTGGTGTGACAGATGGTCTCTAGAGTGTAAGTTTGGAGCTAGTATCAAATTATGGCTTCCTGCCCCAGGCTACTAGCTTCATTTCTGTACTATCAATGTCAACATGCTGTGGCTGAACCTGGTGTTTGTGGAGAGAACAGGGACAAGCATCTTCCATGGCAGCAGCAGTCTTTCAGTGTTGGTGGACAGACATAATACCAGCTCAGGAGAGAGCACTAGGGTTGGAAAACACATAGACTTATGGTGCTGTCAACATTATCCAGAGAGTGAGAAGGATTAAAAGTGTCACCAAAGATGACACCAAGGATGTGTAGTGAGCCCCTGTGTGCAGCCCTTCCTTTGCTTTGGAAATCAGGAGGCAGGGACCACCTGGATCAGCTGTGTCTTGATAGACACAAGAGAGCCCAAGGTAGAGGGGGTTGGTCAGAGCAGCAGCTGCTTACCTTCTGCCTCACATTGTTTATATTAACCCTGAATGGTAGTAGTGATTGTTCCCTTTATTGTAACTAGGACTAGAAAATATCACTTTGAGACTTTGGGAGGCAGTCTTTGCTCATCACAGTGATTACCAGAGCCCTGATGGTTTCCGGTGGGTGCAGGGCAGTGATGCTAAATATCTTGCAATGCATAGGTCAGGTCCTGTATTTGACAGAATAATAAATACCAGCTGTCACAATGGAAAGTGCTGAATTCGCCAGGACTTATACAAAACAGGTTTATCTCTTGTTTGTGAGGAATCCCATGCAGGCTGGGGGCTCTTCTCCATCCTGGCCTCTCAAGTCACTGTGGGTCACTATGGCAGTGAACAAGGGAGCAAAGGAAGAGACACGTCACCTCTTACTTGCTGTAGCTCAGAAGTCCCACAGATCACTCTCATCTTCAGTCCCTGGACCAGAACTAGGCACATGCCGGCAGCCTATATGCTGGGGAAACTGGGGGACCCTGAAGGGCACAAGTGAGTTCAGGAAACCTTTTTTTTTCTGATCCCCCACAGTGAAGGGTTATACCATATCCACCCACAATTAAATTGTCCTGCTTGAGACCAATGACCCTAAAAAGCCTTCCAATTAAATGTAGGCTAAAACTTCATAATATTTTACATGTAGACAGAAGTTATTTCTTGCCCAGTTTTAACATACAGAGATTCCTCAAGTAACATTTTCATTTAATGTTGCTTCATTATAATGTTAATGAGAGAGAGAGAGAGAGAGAGAAAAAAAAAACAAAAACAAAAACAAAAACCGATTCCCAGCCTGGGCCTCTGTCTGTGTGGAGTAAGCATGTTCTCTCCATATTTGCATGGGTTTTCTCCAAGTGCTCTGGTTTCTTCCTACATTCCAAAGCTGTGCACATGGATTGCTGTGTCTACATTGTCCCAGTCTGAGTGAGTGTGAATGTGGGTATGAGTGGCCCTGTGGTGGAAAGGCGCCCTGTCAAGGGTGGGTTCCTGCTTTATGCCCTGAGCTGTCTCAAGAGGTTCTGGACACTCACTACCCTCAACTAGAATAAGCAGGCTGAAAAATAATTATATAATTTGTTTTTATTAATCTTTATTAAATGTATGTATAGCTCATATTTTTGTCAAAGTTCAATATTGAAAGTGCGTTGTGTCTTTATTTGATGATGTTTTTGTGACCAGAAATATGCCACAGGAACTTAACTCTTGTTTATATCAATTCACCTATGATAAAATTGGTTTTCTTATATGTCATTTTGCCTAAACTTGCAGTTTCCAAGAATCTATGGATGATGTTAAGTGAAGATTTACTCTATACTGAAACAAGAACACTAAAATCAGATTACTTGGCATTTGAGAAACATGGCGAAGTGAGAGATGTACCCAGATCCCTCCCCTTAGGACAACAATAAGCTGATCATCTAAAACTTAACAAAAAATACCCAAACTGCACACCAGCACATCTGAGAGTGGGATCTGTGCATAAGAGCTACCAGAGGTCAGAACCCCAAGTCGGGTGGTAGACTTGGGAAAATAAAAAAGCTGACTCTTGCAGCTTGAGCTCCCTGCAAAAGGTGGGAGAGGGGAAAAGGTACAATGATTTCCCTGAACAACCCTGCCTGGGATAGCTGAGAGCTCCATGGGCCGGTGGCAATGCCCAGGCATCAGGGCAGAAAGTATAGAAGTGGAGATGGCAGAAAAGAGGGGATGGCAGAGAAACAACAGTTGATTATTACCAGCCACTGTTGCAAAACCAAGGCTGAGCCACAGCCCTCATCCCCCAATCCATAAGGTCCCTCCCCCCTTATCCTCTAAGAACGAAAACTGTGGAGCCCCAGGAGAATCTGAGACAACACTACCAAAATTGTCACTAACACTGACAGGGACTGAGACTGAGGGTAGCGAGTGTGATTGAATATCTATAAGGCAAAAAAGGCATTATTAAGACTTTATGTAAAGCAGAGATCCAAGAGACTTAGATGCCACCTACTGGAAACCAAAAGAAAATGCCTTCTTTGCAACAGGCTAAAGACAGACATTTACATAATAAATCATCTTTCTGAAAAAAAGCAGAATATACTTCCATTAATGTCAAGGCAGAGAAATAGTCCATTACCACCATGAGCAACCAAGGCGACAAGGCAGCTCAGAAAGAAAGAGAAAAATCTCCAGAAAATAAGCTTACAGACATAGAAATATGAGACGTAAATGACAGAGAATTCAGGATGGTACTTCTGAAAAAACTCAATGAGATCCAAAACAATTCATATCAAACAATTTCAAGAATTGAAAAAACAACTAGATGAGCAGAATGAGTCCTTTAGCAAAAAGATTGAAATCCTCAAAAAGAACCAAAGAGAACATCTGGAGCATAAGAACACACTGAAAGAGATAAAAAATGAAATAGCAAGCTTGGGAAATAAAGTTGACAAAATAGAGGAAAGGATCAGTGATATCAAAGACAGAAATCTAGAAATAAATCGGAACGAAGAAGAGAGAAACTGAAGAATGAAAAAATAAGAAAAGAGAAATACAAGAACTAGCTGATACCATCAAGAGATGAAACATAAGAATAATGGGCATTATTGAAGGCAAGGAAAAGGAGCATGGCCTAGAAAGTATTTTCAGACAAATAGTTGATGAGAATTTCCCAAATCTAAGGAATGATCTGGAGCTTGGAAATCAAGAAGTCAAGAGAACACCCAATTATTTCAACCCAAAAAGGCCTTCCCAAAAAACACATTGTATTAAAACTATCAAAAATCTATGACAAAGAAAGAATTCTCAGGGAAGCCAGGGAAAAGAAGATGGTAACTTATAAAGGAAAACTCATTAGATTATCGTCGGACTTCTCAGCACAAACTCTACAAGCACGAAAGGAGAAGAATCAAATATTCAAACTATTAAATGAAAGAAATTACGAGCCAAGAATAATGAATCCAGCAAAGCTTTCTTTTATATGTAAAGGAGAAATAAAGACCTTCCCAGACATACAAAAACTGAGGGAATTCTCCACTATAAGACCTGCATGAGATAAAATACTGAAAGGGGCCAGTTCACCTAAAACAAAATGACAAAAACAAAACAACAAAAACAAAAAACAAACAAACAAAAAAAGCATAACTGAGAAAGACAACTAGGAGGCAGATAGAAGCAGAGGAATGCAACTCTTACTAAGAACAGGGCATTATAAGCTTGACCAATTAGAATAGATTTGCTATAGCAAGATAGTAATGAACATTCGGCATACACAGGGACAAATTGAGATAACAATGCCTGAAAGGGGAGGATTCGAAGATTCAGATTTGCAAATGAAATGAAGATAAGGCATGTGCAGAAGAAAATAGATGACTGTACATATATATATGATATCCTTTACATACTTGTAAGGGAAATCACACACCAAAGATTCAGAACTGAAGTATATAACATAAAAGAAGAAGGACCAGAGGAAAAACCCACAAAGCCAATCAAAACAAAACAAAACAATACAATACAAAACAAAACAAAAAACAAAACAAAACAAAACAGACACACAAGTACAAGGAAGCAATGGAAACACAGAGATACCAGAAAGCAAAAAATAAAATAGCTATTAGAAGACCTCATATTTAAATAATCACTCTAAATGTAAATGGATTGAATTCACCAATAAAAAGGCACAGAATTGCAGAATGGATCATAAAACAAAACTCCAGGAGACATATCTCAGCTCCAAAGACAAATATAGACTCAAAGTGAAAGAGTGGAAATGATATTTCAAGCAAATGGCACTCAGAGAAAAACGGGAGTAGTGATACTAATATTAGATGAAATAGATTTCAAAATAAAAAAGGTAAAGAAAGATACTGGAAAGATACTGAGGGACACTTCATAATGATAAAGAGAAACATGCATCAAGAGGACTTAACATTTATTAATATCTATGTTCTCAATTAGTGAGCCCCAAAATATATCAAGCAGTTACTAATGAAACTAAAGGTAAAAACAGACCAAAACCACTATCGTAGTAGGGGACCTAATTCTCCACTTGAATATGAACAGACCATCCAAACAAAATATTAATAAGGAAATTACATCCTTAAATGATATATTAGACCAATTAGACATAACTGACATTTACAGATTTCCATCTCAAAACAACTGCTTATACATTCTTCTCTAGTGCACATGGAACTTTCTCAAGGATTGAGCACAGCAATAGCCTCAACAAATATAAGAAGGGACACAGCAATAGCCTCAACAAATATAAGAGGGTTGAAATCATACCAACCATATTCTCTGATCATAATGCTTTGAAACTAGAGATCAACTGTAAAAAATAAATTAGGAAGATCCACAAGTACCTGGAGATTAAAGAACATGCTACTGAAGAATAACTGGGTCAGAGAAGAAATAAAAAGAGAGATCAAGAGATTCATAGAAATGAATGATATTGATAGCACAACATATCAAAACTTTTGGGACATGGCAAAAGCAGTAATAAGAGGAAAGTTCCTATCATTATAAGCCTATATCAAGAAACAGACTGAGCCCGAATTAATAACCTAAAACTTCATCTTAAAATCTAGAAAAGAAAGAACAAATGAAGCCTAAAGTCAGCAGAATAAAAGAAATCATCAAAATTAAAGCAGAATTAAATGAAATTGAAAAAAAATATATAAAAAATAAATACAATGAAGAGCTGGTTCTTTGAGAAGGTTAATAGAATTGACAAACCCCTGGCTAGACTCACTAAAGAAAAAAAGAGAAAGGACACAAATAAACAAAATAGGGATGAAAGAGGGGAAATTACAACAGACATTGCAGAACTACAGAGATCATACAAGAATACAATGAAAAAGTATATAACACCAAATTTAATAACCCAGAGGAAATAGACCAGGATTTAGAAAGATACAACCTTCCTAGACTGAATCAAGAAGAACTGGAAAATCTAAATGGACCAATCAGCAATATGGACATTGAAACAATCATTCAAAACCTACCAAAAAGTAAAATTCCAGGACCAGATGGCTTCCCCAGTTAATTGTACCAAACATTCAAAGATTTAATACCTATTCTCCTCAAACTCTTTCAAAAAAATTGAAGAGGAAGCAATACTTCCTAACTCATTTTATGAGGCCAACATTACCCTGATACCCAAACCTGGTAAGATAACACAAAAATAGAAAACAAATGACCAATATCTCTCATGAACACAGATGCAAAAATTTTAAATGAGATACTGTAAACCGAATACACCAAAATATTAAAAAGGTTATACAACATACAGAAATCAATTCATGTGATACACCACATAAACAAATTAAAAAATAAGAATCATATCATCATATCAATAGATTCAGAAAAAGCCTTTGACAAGATACAGCATACATTTATGATCAAAACACTTAACATAATTGGTATAGAAGGAAAGTACCTTAACATAATAAAGGCCGTATATGATAAACCCTTAGCCAACATTATGCTTAATGGTGAAAAACTAAAAGCCTTTCCTCTAAGTTTAGAAACAAGGCAAGGCTGTCCTGTATCGCCACTGTTATTCAATATAACATTGGAGGTCCTAGCGAATGCAATCAGGAAAGAGAAAGATATAAAAGGCAACCAAATAGGAAACGAAGAAGTCAAACTGTCACTATTTGCAGATGACATGATTCTCTATATAGAAAACCCTAAAGATACCACAAGAACACTACTAGAAACAATAAGCAAATACAGTAAAGTTTCTGGATATAAAATCAATGATCAAGCTCTCCTATATTCTGATAATGAAGTGTCTGAAAAAAATGGAAAAATAATTCCTTTTATAATTGTAACAAAGAGAATAAAATACTTAGGAATAACTCTAACGAAACATGTGAAGAACCTATATAATGAAAACTATAAGACCTTATTAAAAGAAATCGAAGAAGATACAAAGAAATGGAAAGATATTCTGTGTGGTTTTTTTTGTTTGTTTGTTTTGGAAGAATCAACATAGTTAAAATGACCTTATTACCTAGAGCATTGTACAGATTTAATGTAATCTCCATCAAAATCCCAATGGCACTTTTTAAAATGAAATAGAATAAAAAATCATCAGATTCATATAGAAGCACAAAAGACTCCGAATTGCCAAAGCCATCTTAGAAAAAAGAACTTGACTGGAAGCATCACTCTGCCCAACTTCAAATTATACTACAAAGTGACAGTAATCAAAATGACGTGATATTGGCAGCAAAACAGACACACGAACCCATGGAACAGAATCAAGAGTCCAGAATTAGACCCATAATTATATGGGCAAATAACTTTGGACAAAAACGCCAAAAACATACAGTGGAGAAAAGAAAGCCTCTTCATGAAATGATGCTGGAAAAACTGGAAAGCCACCTGCAAAAGAATGAAACTAGACTGTTGTCTATCACCACGCACAAAAATTAACTCAAAATGGATTAAGGACCTGAATTTAAGACCTGAAACAATAAAATTCATAGAAGAGAAAAATAGGACTAACCTCAAGGACCTTGGATTTAAAGTTAATTTTATGAATTTGACTTCAAATGCAAGGGAAATAAAAGCAAAAATAAATGAATGGGACTACATCAAACTAAAAAGCTTCTGCATGGCAAAAGAAACCGTCGGCTAGGTGAAGAGACAACCATCTGAATGGGAAAATATATTTGCAAGCAATGCCTCCAATAAGGGCCTAATGTCAAAATGTACAAAGATCTCACACAACTCAATAACAACCAAAAAGTAAATGATCCAATTAAAAAATGGGCAGAGGACCTGAACAGACACTTCTCCCTAGAGTACATACAAATGGCCAACAAATATATGAAAAGATACTCAACCTCAGTAGCTATTAGGGAAATGCAAATCAAAACCACAATGAGATATCATCTCACACCTATTAGAATAGGTGTTATCAACAGGACAAGTAATAACAAGTGTTGGAGAGGAGGCGGAGAAAAAGGAACCCTCATACACTGCTGGTGGAACTGAAAATTTGTACATCCACTGCGGGAAACAGTATGCAGTTTCCTCAAAAGACTAAGAATTGATCTACCATATGATCCAGAAATCCCTCTGCTGGGTATTTACCCCCATAACTTGAAAAACCATATCCAAAAAGATATTTGCACACCGATGTTCATTGCAGCATTATTCACAGTGACCAGGACATGTAAGCAACCAGAGTGTCTTATGATAGATGATTGGCTAAAGAAGCTGTGGTACATACATACAATGGAATATTACTCAGCCAGAAGAAGAGATGAAATACTGCCATTTGCGACAACATGGATGGACTTTCAAGATAATCATGCTACACAAAATAAGCCAGACAGAAAAAGTTGAAAATCACATGATATCACTTATATGTGGGATATAAACCTAAAAGCAACAAATGGACAGGACAAACAAACAGAGACTCATGGACATGGACAATAGACTAGTGGTTACCAAAGGGTATGGAGTGGCCAGACAGTAGGGGGAAAGGGGGAGGGGGAGATAGATGGAGAAAAAGGAATCAAATTTATGGTGACAGCAAGAAATCTAACTATGAGTGGTGAACACACAATGCAGTATATGCCTTACTGTTATATTGTACACCTGAAAGTTACTAGATTTCACTAACCAATAACACAACAAATAAATAAATAAACAAACAAATAAATAAAAATTTTAAAAAAGAAAGAGTAAAAAGAAAAAAAGATTCTAAAAATTTGAGGATAGTTTAAAGGGCCTCTGGGACATGAAGCATACCAACTTTCACATCATAAGCTTACCAGTAAGAGGAAAGAGAGAGCAAGAAGTTGAAAATCTATTTCAAGAAATGATATAAAACTTCCCTAGCCTAGCAAAGGAAATCTATATACTAGCTCAGGAAGCACAGAGAATCCCAAACAAGATAAATCTAAAGAGAACCACACCAAGGCAAATCATGATTAAAATCCACAGGTTAAAGACAAAAGGTGCATCTTAAAAGCAGCAAGAGAAAAACAGTTAGTTACCTACATGGAGTTCCCAGAAGACTGTCAGCTGATTTTTCAACAGAAACTTTGCAAGCCAGAGCATTGGCACAAAATATTCAAAGGGATGGAAAGCAAAGATCTACAACCAAGATTGCTCTACCCAGCACAGCTATTATTTAGCATCAAAAGACTGATAAAGACATTCCCAGACAAGAAAAAGTTAAAGGAGTTTATTGCCACCAACTCAGTATTACAAGAAATGTTAAAGGGACTTTTTTTTTTTTTT
This sequence comes from Pteropus alecto, assembly GCF_000325575.1. Lineage (NCBI taxonomy): Eukaryota > Metazoa > Chordata > Mammalia > Chiroptera > Pteropodidae > Pteropus > Pteropus alecto. The sequence continues at coordinate 1,523,075 of NW_006442489.1, read as the reverse complement.
TTAAGAAAAAAGAGGAGGCAAGGTCAAAAATATAAATAATAAAATGGCAATAACTACACATCTATTGACAGTTACTTTAAATGTAAATGGATTAAATGCTCTAATCAAAAAACATAGGGTGGCTGAATGGATGAGAAAACAAGATCCTTACATATGCTACCTACAAGAAACTCATTTAGATTGTAAGGCATATACAGACTAAAAGTAAAGGGATGAAAAAAATTTAATGAGAATGGAAAAACAAACAAACAAACAAAAACCCAGCTGGAGCCGCAATTCTTATACCAGACAAAATAGACTTTAAAACAACTGCTGTAACAAGAGACAAAGAAGGACACAGTAATTCCATTTCTATTTATAAACAAAACTAAAATACTACTTTGAAGGAACATATGCATCTATATGTTCATTGCAGAACTATCTATAATAGTCAAAATATGGAGGCTACCTGAGTGTTCATGGATGAATTGATAAAAAGAGGTGGTAATATATACAGTGGAATATTGCTCAGCCATAAAAAATTTAATCTTGCCATCTGTAACAACATGGATAGACCTAGAGGGTATTGTGCTAAGTAGAGTAAGTCAGACAGAGAAAGACAAATGACATATGGTTTCACTTATATGTGGAATCTAAAGAACAAAATAAACAAACAACAAAACAGAAACAAACTCATTGATACAGAGAACGTTTTGATGGTTGCCAAATGGGAGGGGGTTTGGGGGAATAGTTGAAAAAGGGAAAGGGATTAAGAAGTTCAAGTTGGTAGTTACAAAATAGTCACAGAGATGTAAAATATAGCATAAGAAATATAGTCAATAATATTTTAATAACTATACATGGTGTTAGATGGGTACTAGATTTATTGGAGTGATCACTTCATAAGTTATATAAATGTCTCATCACAGTGTTGTACACCTTAATCTAATATAATATTGTATGTCAACTGTAATTAAAGAAATAAAAATTATTTTAAAATTATTTAAATAGACTGTACCTCTATATCAGAGACTCTGAGAAAGAAGATTTTGCACATTCTAGCCAATGAAATGTGATTATAACAAAAATTTTGTGAGATATTGAACAATATATGCTATATCATTTAGCTTATGCTATGTACTCCAAAATTGAGTAACTTAATAAAACACGATTATTTAGCTTGTGATTCTGTAAGTTATTTGGGTGGTTCTTCTGGTCTATTCTAGTTTGGCATATCTCTCCTGGGCTTGCTGAGGCATCTGTTGTCAGCTGGTGGGTTGGCTGACATATCTAGGGTGGCCTAAAATTATCACATGCCTGGCACATTGTTAGCCAGGGTAACAGGAGGACTGAATCACATGTATCTCATCATCCAACCAAGCAGCCCTGGGTTTTCAAATGGCAGCAGGTGAAAGATATCAATAACAGCAAGATAATATGCCCCAGTCCACAAGTGCTTTTCAAGCCTGTGCTTGAATCACATCTACTAATATCCCATTGGCTAAAGCAGGCTACATATTTAACCAAGACTCAAGGAGTAGAGAAATAAACTTCACCTTCTGATGGGAGGAGCTGCAAAGTCACATTGCAAGGGGAAGGAAACAGAGGAGAATCTGTGATCACCTGTATAACATGCCATTCATGCTAATGAGATGTTATATATTATTTGTGATTTTTGTTCTCCTCTAAATCTTGAACTTCTTGAGGAAAACATCATAGTCTTATACTTTCTTTGTACACCTCACATCAGCTTACATGGTATAAAATATCAGCAAATATTTGTACATAAAATTATGAAACTGACAGATCATAAAGCATAAACACATGTAATTTCTTAAAATCCATATCAAGAAAAAATCAATATTGAATTAGAATATAAGAATTTAAGATTATATCTTATTTATTACTTAAGAGTAACAAGTTAACAAACTATGCCTCTGAGAACTTTGTCTTAATGTGACTTTTTCTGGTTATAATTTTTGTTTTTTTTTTATTAGAATTTATGAATTCAGTCAAGTAAGAGAAACATTATCTTAAGTTAACAGGCATAATCCTTACCTTTACATTTTCAAATCTTAACTTTTTGCATGTATGCCATAGTTTTTCACACCACTATAGCTTCCTTCTTCCCATTAATGAATAACATTTCACAATTATGGATAATTATTCTGAAAGGTTGTTCCCCATAGCAAGAATAAAAGAAAAGCAGAAGGAAATAAAGGTAAATCTTTTTTTTTAAAGTATTTTCTCTTAAACTATTAAGATTTTCTGTTTTGTCTACATTTTCTCAGACAATCTCCTTCTAGATTCCTCAACACTTTCAGAAATTCTCAGCTCATGGCAGAGAAAGCCAGCATGCCAATTTCTGAGGGGACTCCTTGAGTCCTCTGTCTTCAGAAGTCCTTAGGTGATAAAAGGCTGATAATTCTTCCTTCCCAGTGTGCATTCTTATACGTCATTGTGTTCTGACCCTGAACATATCTCCCAGAGCTTGGACTCTGAGTATATTGTTATTATTTAAATAATTTTCCCTCTCATATCAATCCACATAAATGTGATACTCCAGTTTCAATCTCATTCCATTCTCATGACACCCCCATCCATGGCCTGGCTCATTGGGTCTTCCTCTGCATGGAGGACAGAAGCTTCCTTCTACCAAATGAAGTCCTCAAAAGTTTATGGTCCTGCATTCTGCTCCAGTTATTCATGAACTTCAGAATTTTCTCTCATTTTATCTGATAGCTATGCTCAGTTCTGTCTTCCTAGAGGCTTTGACACTGCTGATGTCCCTGTTCTTGCCCATTTGGTGAGCACAGGGAACACTGCTGTTTCATGGAGGAAGCTAGGCCTTCATTCCAAGTGCTCTGAGCTCTCTGCACAGGAATTGAGAGCTAATTTTTTCTCTTTTATTCTCCAAGAACTCAGACTGGGGTGAATTTGCTGTGTAAAACAATCCTCAGCTTGTAAGTCCAGCTGGCAAGTAGCCTTCCTTACGAGATTAGTCACCGGATTTAGAAAATTCTTAATGTGGATGTCTACAGTAGAAGGTAAATCAATACTTTACCAGAAAGCATATGTGCCTAGTAACCCTACCATTAAAAGAAAGAAGTTCCTTATTTGATTTTTATTATAATATTAATTAATATTTCTTATGGCAAATGAAAAAAAGCCAGTGTTGTATAAAAAAACATGATCTCCCCTCAAGCAGTCCATCTACTAACACAGTCCACTCCCAGCTCCTTTCCTGAATCAAGCACATATACACAAGACTGTGTTCACGTGGCCCGGGCATTATCTATTTTTTCTGATTTTTGTTGTGCTAAAATACACATAACATAAAATTTACCATTTTAATACTTTTTAAATCTACATTTAAATAGAATTAAGTATATTTACACTGTTGTACAACCATCACCCCTATCCATCTCGAGAATGTTTTCATCTTTCCCAATTGAAACACTGTTCCTATTAAACACTAACTCTCCATTTCTCCCCCATCCCAGTCCCAGATAACCACCATTCTACTTTCTGTCTCTATGAAGTTGACTTCTCTAGGTCATTCATATAGGCGGAATAATACAGTACTTGTTCTTTTGTAACCAGCTACTTCACTTAGCATAATGTTTTCAGGGTTTATCCATGTTGTAGCATACATCAAAATTTCCTTCATTTTTAAGGCTGAATACTATTCCATCATCTGTATAATACCATATTATGTTCATCTATTCATCCACTGATGGACATTTACGTTGTTTCTATCTTTTGGCTACTGCAAATAATGCTGCTATGAGCAGTGGTATACAAATATCTATTCTTTATGCCACACTGTTTTTTGATTATTGCAATTTTATTGCAACTTTTAGGAAGTTTTGAAGTTATGAATTATGAGACTTCCAACTTTGTTCTTATTTTTCAATATTGTTTTGGCTACTTGTGTCTATTAATTTAACTAAATAGATCATAGTTTATAAAAACTATCATGTAACTGTTTCCCTCACTTGACAGTATATCATAGACACCCCATTAGTGAGTAGCTATAGAGGTCACTATTTCTACAGACACAAAAATTTTATTGAAGTTGATCATGTCATACATGCTAGGTTTTTAAAGTGAAATCTTTTGTGTTTACTTTTCCATTCTTAACGTGTATCCCCTCTTTTTCTCCCTTTTTACTCATAATCACTCTCTAATTCCACATGGCTCTTATAAATTTCTCCATGCTCATGTGATCATCACATGCATACACACACCTTACAAAGTCACACAAACTATGCAGCTATGTGGTTCCTCATACATAGTTGTCCATATATAGAACCTTGGTCTTCCGTTGTCACCTGATACATGCTGCTTTGCATTTGCATCTCTCTCTCTCAATAGTACTTGTAGATGCCTCCATGTAGATGAAACTGTAATATTTCTCTTTTATTTTTTTCTACAATTGTGCAGTGTGATAAGCCATAATTTATTTGATTATTCCTCCAATAATGGCATTGTGGCTTTGTTCCAAGTTTTATCACCAAACACAAAGCTGCAATAACGCATCCTTAAACGAAAAATATCTCCATAGCCTGGTAGTGTCATTTCCATGGTATAAATTCACAGGAGTACAATTTCTGGGCCATTTATTTTTATATGTAAATTAAAAGACCTAAAAACAACTCAACTAGCTTGTTTCTACCAGCTGCAGATGAAGTTTTCCTTTATCCATGCACTCCCAGTGATAGAAATCATCACGACTTGAACAGCAAATAAATTAATAGAAATTTGATACCCAAAGCTCTAGAAAAGGCAATAAGAAATTTGATGGAGGTTTGTGCCAGCATGGTTTTCTCTTGCTAAGAGACAAATATGCTACTTTAATACTTCTCCTGTTAGCTTATAAAACCATGCAGAAGATGGTGCATTTCCCCAAACTTTTCTAAGACCGAATGGACGAAGTTCTCAGACTTTGATTTCATTGACCAGTGGCGTCCCTGGAGAAATCACTTATCGTGGTGCAGTATTGGCCCCAAAAGGATGTCACTGAAAACTTTAAGACTATCAGGAGCTCCTGAATGTAGTCTAATCAAAGGAGACCCTTTGAAGGCAGGAAAAATTGAACTGGGAGAAACACATCAGTTCTATTATCCTCATAAATTGTTACCCCTTGGGTACAAGACAATTTACTTTATTTGATTGCTCATTCAGTTAGTAAACATTTATTGAACTCTCACTGACAGCATGAGGAAGGGATGCTATGAGAGCCCCTTCCTTCTTTATGGCAGATATAAAATCGACTGTAGCATACCTTCCCACTGAGCTCAGGCAGCCTGCCTCACTTTTTAAGCTGTCTCTCTCATTAGATCCCTCACCACACCCAGGCTCTGTCTACCCATGAGTCGCCAAAGTATTACTGCAGGCTGACTTTGTCCATATCCCCAGAGAGAGACCACTGGGAACACACCTGGAGTCAAAGTTATATTTATTACCTGCTGCAGTTCAGTAGGCCACAGGCCATGAACAACCTTGTAAATTCCAGTAAGAGGATGCTAGGATATTCATTTACTCACACATGAGTTTTTCCTCGGATTAACTCAGTTTATAAATTAACACACCCCCAAATTTTCAGGCCTATTACTTCCTATGCCATTCTTTCCAAACTTTATGCTTTTCCCCCTTAAGCACATGTCTTAGGTTTCTAAAGCAAATATTACATAGAAAAGAAGTGAATTTCAGACATGGTGATTCAAGTATTGGCCACCATTGTACTTGTTAATTATCCTGAGAGATTACCAAGAATAATAAGTGATTCTGGGCAGATTTTTACCCCTCTCAGGCCATTGTAAAAAAAGGTACCAGGTATGGATGATGAGGCTTTAGTTTCTCAGTATAGACATCCAGGTAGAATATTTCTAGAAAATCTTCAACCTAATATAACCTTTATAGTAACAATCAGTGGGAATCGTCTCCAAGCTTATCAAATAAAAAACTAAAATGACTTGAAACAGATGTCTTTTGCTTCTTCATATATATAATGCTTCTATTAAATTATTTAGCTGCGTGTTTTTTACTATGCCAAATAGACAAATAACTATCTTTTCTTAAGTTCTTGAAGTTTCATTTTCATAAGTGATAGATATTAAACAGCCATTCATTTTTCTATCTAATATCAGAAACAATGACCTGAGATCAATTGTACTAAAATGAAATGCAATAATTTTGAAATATGACCCTCAAAATGTACTTTCTAATCAATAATTACACAAAAAACAATTTCTTTAGTTATTTTTGAATATCTTTTACAACTACTCAACCCTGGAATTTTATCAGGAAGCTACATGATTCAAAACAAGACCTCCTGCAGTATTTTAAAATATTGATAATTTTTATGATTGAACGTTACTCAAAATAAGGGGCTTAACTACTTTCTTTCAAATTTTTCTTTATTGTAACTATGTCAAGCATGCCTTATGTTTAAAACAAAATTCTCATTTTTTTCATATGATGAAGATTCCAGAGTTTTAAAAAAATATCACTTTGAGTAAAGTCTACCTTTGCAGAGGAGGGAGAATCATTGCTCAGAAAGGTTTTAGTTGGACTTTTCACTTTCCACAAAAAGAACACAGCCCCAGCAGTGATGTATTTCATCTTTAAAAAAAATCACAGTGCACTCAACATATATTATATTAGTTTTAAGTACAATATAGTGATTAGACATTTATATGCCTCATGATGTGATTTTCACAGTAAGTCTAATAACCATCTGAAACCATGTATGTCAACTATAATTAAAAATAAAATTAAAAAAAAAATCACAGTGCTCTTCCATCAGGCTAGACCTTTGCACTCTGTCTGTCAGGTGAGGAGGTCAGGACCCCGCAGGTGATGTCTTGCAGGAGTGCTGTGCAGGTGTGCTGGTGAAATGAAGGGGAAGGAAATATCTTTGGAAGAAAGGTCAGATCAGCCATACATTAGATTTTCTTGTTCATCTTGTAGCCTTCTGGTGCATATGTGGGTACAAACAGCACTCATACATTCTGCAGGTTAGAGGCTGGCAGGAGGCTATAGGAAGTGCTGGCATATGGGTGATGATGGTAAGTGGTGTCAGCACCTTTCCTCTCCATGTCACACTGCCATGAGGTGAAGTTGTGGATACTCCCTGTGGCAGGACAAGAAGGGACAAGGAGACACTCTAGTTGGATTTAACTTGCATAAAGGTTCAGAACATAATAAATGTATTTAAGAAAGTGAGAAAAATCTCTATTTGTCAGGCCAGAGGGGATACTCATAATGTGGATTCCTGAAGTCTCCAGTTGCTCTCTCAGTCTCAGATTTCTGAGAGACTCATCAAAGACATACCAGGAAAGTGTAGGCTACAGATGACTTATATTCTGGGCTTTATTATGCACCATACATCCCATGGCATGCTCAGGACAAGGAAGACCCCAAAGTGTGGTGAAATCCTTTCTTTTACACTCACAGCAGCTGTTGTTTTAACACTGAATTTGTAGTTGCCCTGTTCTGAGTGATTCATGACAAGCCTAGGGCAACTCCAGAGCAACTTTCCCAAAGAACTCTCTTCTCTTCTGTCTTTCAGAAGCAGCATTGGATGAGGACCTTTGATCTAAAGGTGTTTTACTGTCCACAGCTGAAGCTCTGGGGTCTGAGACCCAAGAGAGAAATGTCCAGGCCAACATGAGGGAAGCAAGCAGCAGTAATCATACTCTGTGGCCAGCCCTTCCTTCTCTAAATATGCTCTGAGGCCAAATGAGTGATATTTGCTAGAACCAAACATTCTAGAATAGTCATTCTTTATCAAGATCAGCCCACAAAAGAGGCTCAAAACAAAAAGGTAAAGTGGGGAGCACATTTGTTCAACTTCTTCACGTGTCCTGTTGCCTTTAGTAAAACTGGATCACTGTCCAGGAATACCTCCTGCATTGCCATGGCAACATGAGCCAGATATTCTGGCCAGACTGCTGTCCTCCAGAAACAAGAGTCCTGACCTGCCCCTTTACCTTCATCCTGTCCAGATGTGGCAGCATTGGGGAGCATAGGCCTCACCTGAATCCCACACTCTGAACCCTGCAAAATTCACAGAGACCTTGTCCTTCATAAGAAGCCATCTCCATACTTGACAATGCCTTATTTGTTTTGGAATTTTAATTGCCATTGAAGAAGGAAGAAAGATTTTGAGGTTTTCCTAAAAGAGGCATGGTTGAGTTTAAAGACCTTTAAAGGAACACGAGTTTACAGACTTGAGCGGGCCTTACAGTTCTCCAATCTCCTCCTTTCACCATTAGAAAACAAATCCCAGAAACATGGCATGATTCACTCAAAGTTACATCCTTAGAGGGACTAGGTGGCAGTTCCATCCCTGAATTCTTGGTGTACCAAGCAGTTCTGCTTTATCACCGGATGTTTTCTCTGGTTGTAATTCCTCCTTTTGATATTGTAAAGAACTGACTTTATGGCTTCCTATTTAAATAATGTCCATTGCTTAGCTGTTTAGATAACTCATGGATTACACTGACTTTCTAAGTAATTAAAATATTTCAACCTCAGAATGTATTTGACCCACACCCACAGTCATGAACAGCAAAACAAAACCCCTAGGAACACATGGAATAGTCAGGCTGCACAGATCTGCACTAAAATAAACATTTTTTCTCTAGGCAGATTCTCTAGGCACTAGAACGTGATTACAGTACAATCAGTTTAAAGAAGAATGGAATTCAATACTCTAGATACCAAATTATGCCAAAATTATGTCTCTAGATTAGTAGTGTTTAACAAATCAAGATGAACTTCTCTGGGTTTTACAAAGAACAGCAACATTCTTGCTTGAGAAACATAAGGACCATATCAGTGCAGATGGGAAGAGAAGATGAGGGATGCAGGCCACGGGGGAAGGGATAGCAGATGTTCACCACGGCCTCTGGTTATGTAGAAAATTGTCTGATCTGTCTTCCTTTATTAGAAACACACTATCATTACTATAATCTAATATTATTTGTTTTAAGAGAGAAGAAAATAAATAATCTAAATACATAATAGTAAATAGCATGAAAAAACACATAGTGTGGGTGATTACAAGGAGGATGAATGAACTCACATATTGTGCCTCAGCCCACAGAGGGAGTGGAGGAGGAAGGAGAAGGAGAGAGAGATTCTCTTCATTTAAGAGCCTGAAGCCTAGTCCCTGAACCCTCTTGTTCACTCTGGTTCTAATAAAATTAATCCAGATCTCCCCTCCACATCCCAGACCATTGCTTCTCCCTGAATGGTATCTCAGTATTCCTATTAGAAATTTGAAGTTGAGTCCTTGGTATGCCCACACAAAGATGAAGCACAAAGCTGTGTGTATTCATTCATTCTGCCGACAGGCCAAACATTACAGTGTGGCCTTGTCTTGTCAGAAACTGGTGTCTCCAGCTGAGCTCCCTTAAGCAGGTGCTGAAATGAATGTGAGTATGGGCTATGACACCAGGAGGCACTGTAGGGCATGGAAGTAAGGGCATGGATTAAAAACGGTCCTTACTAAGTGGAGGATGATGCCCCATGTAGGGCATGGATTAAAAACGGTCCTTACTAAGTGGAGGATGATGATCCTTCTGGGTACCTCTGGCAGGCAGTGCAGGCTTGCACGTTATCCCAAGTAAGGGTCAGGAGAAGTGGTATATTTATCTGTGCAGGCCTGTCAGCAATTGGTTGAGGGCTGCTCCCAGGCACACTGACAACCTAGTCCACCTTCCTACAAGGGCCAGGTGGCCTATGCCTGCTCTCAGGCAAATAGTAGCAGGTGAGGGCAGCCAAAACCATCTGGGAACAGCAAGTGCTCAAGGTTTGTGAATGGGTCACCAAGAGAGTCTGCAACAGGGAATAAAGAGCATTCAGTTGAAGTACGCAATCAACATTTTCCCTGGTGAGTAAGGTAAGGCTTTAGAAACCTAGCTGGCCCACAGAGCATCTATTAGCTATGACTTCACAGACAATGAAAACTGGGTATTGGCTACATTCTCATCCAGCTAATAGCTATTGTTTAATAGGACACCACTCACTACTAACGAGGCATGGAGTAAGGAAACAGGAAGAAGAAACCCCAGAAAAACTTAGGCTGCTGAACAGTATAACAGATCAAAGACAAAGACATTGGAGATCAAGCTGCTCTGGCACATAGACCTGCCTCTGTTTCTTATCAGCTATGTACCTTAGGGAAAGCTGAAGCCTTCACATTCTTACTAAAATTATACACACATTATAGGGTTATTCTGAAGATTAAAGAAGTCAATGCATGAAACCTCCCAATGCCTGGCATAGTTTAAGTCTCATTAGATATCAGCCCCTTTGCTCACAGAGGTATCTGTTTCTTCAAAGGTCCATAAAAACAAAAAGAAAGAGACTAAACTGTGTAAAGAAGTGATTGTCAACAAGTAAAATGTTTCTCTATCCCAAAGGCAGATCAAATATGTCCCTGAAAATGCATTGACCAGAGCTGAAAGAAGTATGACAGGGCAAGATCAGGTCTCTGGCTTCAAGACACTGACAATGAAATTGATGCAATGGTTTACACCAGTAACCGGCCCATGGTACTCAATTAACCATGAGCAGCAATACCCTGAATGTCATTGTCTAGGGTAGCGAGGATAAGATTCAGAGAGTTTTGCAGGAAGAATTTACAAAAGATGAGAGGGGTTTAGACTGAAATCTTAGAATATTCTTTTTCTCAAAACTTCTCTCACTTCAAAACCTTACAGTAACAAAGTGTGCGTGTGTGTGCGTGTGTGTGTGTATGTGTGTGTGTGTGTCTATGACCACAGTGGGAAACAAGAGCAGCCCTTAGTGAAATTGAGGGTGCACTCATGAAAGACACTGGAGAAAACAGTTGACGTTATTAATAAAGGGTCAGATGTGGGGGGAGATTCCTTCCAAGGAAAAAGTTCAACAAGCTCTCATTTTCCATCTCAGTGACTAAGTGAGAGAAGTGGAATGGTCAAAAGCCAGGATGGAGGGAGGAGGCAAGTTGACTGCAGAAGCTGCTTTTAATTGGGGCTTAAACACGCAGAACTAAGTTTTTCCAGAGGATACTTGAGATTAGATTACTAGAAGCATTAGTGAATACAGCACTAGCCTCCAAGATAAGTCTCAACTTGTATGTTATAGGCAAGTCACACATCTTAGCTGCACTGAGTGGTTCCTCCATAAAATGCACATCTGGCTTGTCCTGCTGCATTGGAATAACTGCTGTGAGGCATTGGGTTGTTTTATTTCTCAGTCTGCTGTGTTTATAGTGCTTCAGAGAAAGAGGCTACAGTGAGTAAATTGTTCAGAAATCTGTTCCAAAATAAAATCTAAAATCCTCAGACTAAGTTAGAAACAATGGGGAAATAAAGCCCTGATTTCAGTGGGAAACCATAACTTGAAAAAGTAATGCGGGGAATCCATTTAGTCTCATGTTTGTTCATGTGTGAGAGTGACGTGTAACCCACAGCCAGCACTGGAACACACTAATGAACATACACTACTCACCTGGCTCCCACTCTACTGCCTGTCCTGATGGTAAGTGAGGGCATTTTAGAAGCCAGATTCAGGATGCATTGTGAAACCCTGGAGAGAGGCAATCTCAAGAATTAGAAGCCCAACGAGCAATCTATGAATCATGAACAACTTTGCCATAGCTCATGCCAGGTCCAGTTATGCAGTTAATTGCAGCAGGACCAGACTGGCTGCTGAGATCCAGATGATATATATCATGGGTATCTTAGACATTCCTGAATTCCCAAAACAATGATTCTTAGAGCCTAGTCTTCAAACCACAGAGCTCTGAATCACTGGAGTGTTGTCATGAAGGATAATTTTGGGGAAAAAGCAAAATTTTTTATTCTATTGACATAAATATTCAACAAAATTTGTGGTTATAAATGGTATATTTAACAGGGTGGATCCTGTGGGGCCTCAATAGAAAATTGTTTTTCATTTCTCTAATTTCTATCTTCAAGCATGCTTTGTCAGATTCCCATTTTTACTCTTTGAGTACAATTCAAGAAGGTTCAATGGGTTTCCTATTACTGGCAGTAATTGTATCAGATTCATTTTTAGGTACAAAAAAAGCTCAGTTCAAGCTAACTCAAAACTGCAAACTCTCATCCATTCAAGGTTTTCTCCTCTCCCCAAATCAAGAGGGGAGGTGGGGACACTGCCGACCCTGCAGAGGACACTGTGGTCTATCCCTACAGCACTTGAAGCAGGAACGTGTTCCCTCCACCTGGCAAACATCCAGCAGATGGTGGAAGCCTGACCTCCTACATGTCCCCCACACTGATGGGCTTTGTCATCAAAAGGAATGGCCTGGCAAAACTGCTGGTCACTTGCCTGTCAGAAACTACCTCCTGGTAGTTTCAACATCCTCAGGCTGAAGGCAGTGCTCTGACAATGAGTGAAGATGAAACTGCTTTTCAAGAGAAACTCAATATGGAGAAAGCATTGTGAAAATGAATATTTGAAAATATTTTCATTGTCGCATAAGGTTATTGTTAAGAATCATAGAAGCATGTCACCTCAACATCACTCTCATCTGCATACTAGTCACAATTTTTAAAAATCTTCCAAATGAAAGGATTCTGTGGGTTATGAAGCCATTCATTAAAATCAACAGAGAAGACGGAAATTTACAGCAAAATAAATATCTTTGCATAACAAGAAGATGGAATTGAAAATGACTTAGAATTTAGAGCCCATAAGAAATGTTTAATATTTTTAAGGTATTTTTATCTGCTATGGCAGCTTTTGAAACCAAAGAGTAAAATTAATCACCATGAAATATTGCTGTTACAAAATGTTAAAAAAATGACTTTCAAAATTTTTGAAGCATATTTGAACCTATTGCTCTTCTTAAAATATTATCAACATGACTAAAAGATATTGTACTATTGATAAATTAAATGTTTAAAAATGTCCTTCATGTTGCATTCATCACCAGTTCTGCATATTTCAAAATACAGATACCAGTAAAGTTGTACATGTACACACATGTGCACATAACATATAACTATGAATAAAAACACATATACATATACTTATAACTATTATATGTAAGGTTACATGATCAGAAAAGTTTGGAGACACTAGAATTCTCAAATTGAAAATCAGAAATGCAGAGACTTGTACACCAGTTGAGTTTATCTTGACCCTGGAATCAGGACTTGTGCAGCTGTTCATCACCTGTTTTGCGACTCTGTCTCTGGTCTATAATCTCCAGTAGATCTCAGGACATGGAAGTGCCATGAGGCTAGGCTTCCTCGCCATCTATAGATGCCCCATCCAAGGTATTCTTGGCTTTATATAAGAGACAGAATAATGGACTTAAAAAAATCTTTAAGGGATTTAACCTACTTAAAATAAGCAGAAAATATGACCCTGCCTTTGGAGTAAAAATGTGGATTCGACTCCTGAAGTTAATTGTTTGTGAAACCTCCTGTTTGAGGTCAGATTCCCAGAGCAGATACTGATAAGTGTTTTATTAGGGCAGAGCCCTTTGCAAACTGTGGAAAGGATGGAGAGGAAGCAGGATGAAGAAGCTACAGTGTGATGCTAGGCAATGCTGGGCTCAGGCTTGGGCTGATGCTTCAAGGAGTCCTAGAGCACTAATCCCAAGGAAAAAGATAGGGCTTTCATATTTCCACACCAGTCAGGCATGAGTTACTGCCACCTCAGGGAATATAAATCTTAAGGCACTTCTAGCTTCGACGTTCCCATGGCAGTCCTGGAAGGAAGCTGTAGGTGCAGTTGTTAGAGGCTAAGTTTGACAAGGTTCACAAGAACCAGTCAGAGAGATCTAGGAGATCTGGTGGGACACCACCATCAACCATACCTTGCTTGACTAGAGAACTATTACTCTACTGTATCACAGTCAACTTACCATGACTGTTCAGAGCAAGTTTACCTTCACCAGGCCTACCCTCCAGGGAGCTCACTCAAGCCGCAGTCATATTGAAGGATGGAGAGCAAGTGTTCTTAGCCCAGATTTTATTTTATTAATGAACTAGAAGTTAACCGGACCTAAGTTAGAGCCCAAGGAACAACTATCTGCACAAAGTACATCAGCATCAATACATGAGTTTCCAGCACCTTCTCTTCTCTACACAGACTCTTTATATCTTTGTTCTGACTGGTGCTTCAAATTTTGAAACATGAGAGTAAAGAGGTCCATTTTATACTGAGACCTGCAACTGAATCTATAACTTAGATCTAACTCCAGACAGCTAGATCTTGCCATTGTTTTATTCAGGATAATAAATTGGAAAGTAAAGATAAGCATTTTTATCCTATTCAATAATGAATGCAAAGAAAATGTGAAACCCCATCAGTCCAGAGTTTAATGTATTCAAAATTGGGCTCCTCTGTAGACTATTAAAACTAAAAATGACATCTCTAAAAGTTTCTTAGGCTTAGGTAAAAATATATTTTCAGTGGCTAAGCTATAATTTCACTATCTCAAGACCAAAAAAGTTAAAAAAAAAGTAAGAAAGAATTTGCTCAACTTGAAAAATAAGCTTGTCGGTTCAGTTTACAAAATGAATGTGTTCAAGACAGAGCATGCACCTCTGCATGCAGCCAATATTTTTTGTGTATCCCTATTATGTGCCTTCAGCAAAACCCAGACCCCGCCGGATATATAAGAAGCAGCGCTGAGGTTGGACCACATAGCAACAATTCCTTAAGCTTTGACAGGAGACAAGGTTACAGAGCCTGAAGTCCATGTCTCTGTATTTCCTTGAAGACACATCTCACCATAGAAGTATGTTCTTATTTCCACTAATGAAGAAGAAAAATCTATGGCCATGTTGGATTTACCACAAAGTTTCTTCTCTGAGTGGCTTTCTCAACTCTCATATTGCATACATCTTGAGTGCATTTTTTCTTGGTTTTATATTTATTCTATCAGACTCCTCCCTCATACAGGCATTAAAAGATTAGGCACAGGTTTTAAATCAGTGATTCTAAAGCTCATCCTGCCTGCGCACCCCCTTTAATATAAATATAATGTAGTACCCATCTTACTATTGTGACACAAAATCAATAGATAATATACTTGCCCTTCATTGTAATTTTTTAAAAAACTATGCCTTAAGTACAATTTAAAGGTTAAATGACAATGATATATACATAACTGTTTAGGCATACGTAATCCATCGTTTGCAGGCATATGCAAAATCACTGAGGACACAAAAACAAAGTGAAACCATTGCAGAATGTGTACTTGCAAATCAAATATAAGCAGCTTTGTCACTGGTGCCATAATTTTCCAAGCTGGTGACAAAATTGTGACAAAGTTCAAAAACTCAATGTCAAGTTTCCTCAAGTAATCTGATTTTATTTTATTTCTTTTTAAAAATATTTTTAATTAATTAATTTTTTTTTTATGGTGACATTGGTTAATGAAATCCAGTAACTTTCAGGTAGAAAATTCAGCAGTAAGACACATATATGTATATTTTTTTATTTCTGTGTTCACCTCTCATAGTTAGATTTCTTTGTATCACCACATATTTGACCCATTTTAAACCCCATCTACCACTCACCACCGCTACACTCTGATAACCACTAGTATATTGTCCATGTCCATTGTCTCTGTTTGTTTGTCCTGTTCGTTTGTTGCTTTTTGGTTTGTATCCCACATATAATTGATATCATGTGTTTTTCATCTTTTTTTGTTTGACTTATTTCGCTTAGCATGATTATCTTGAAAGTCCATCCATGTTGTCACAAATGCAGTATTTCATCTCTTAAGGCTGAGTAATATTCCATTGTATATATGTACCACAGCTTATTTAGCCAATCATCTATCGTAAGACATTTCAGTTGCTTCCATGTCCTGGACACCATGAGTCATGCTGCTATGAACATCAGTGTGCAAATATTTTTATGTATATGAGTTTTCAAGTCTTTGGGGTAAATACTCAGCAGAGGGATTGCTGGATCATATGGTAGATCAATTCTTAATTTTCTGAGGAACATCCATAATGTTTTCCATAGTGGCTATACCAATTTGCAGTCCCACCAGCAGTGTATGAAGGTTCCTTTTCCTCCACTTCCTCTCCAACACTTGCTATTACTTGTCCTGTTGATAAAAGCTATTCTAACAGATGTGAGGTGGTATCTCATTGTGGTTTTGATTTGCATTTCCCTAATAGCCAGCGATGTTGAACATTTTCATGTTTGTTGGCCATTTCTTGTCCTCTAGGGAGAGGTGTCTGTTCAGGTCCTCTGCCCATTTTTTGATTAGATTGTTTTTTGTTGTTGTTGTCATTGAGTCTTATATTCAGGTCCTTAATCCATTTTGACTTAATTTTGGTGTATGGTGATAGACAACAGTCTAGTTTCATTCTTCTGTAGGTGGCTTTCCAGTTTTCTCAGTACTATTTACTGAATAGGCTTTCCTTTCTCCACAGTTTGTTTCTGGCTTTTTTTTCTGAAAATTATTTGCCCTTATCAACGGGGGTTTATTTATGGACACTCAGTTCTGTTCCACTGGTCCTTGTGTCTGTTTTGCTGCCAATACCATGCCGTTTTGATTACTGTCACTTTGTAGTATAATTTGAAGTCAAGCAGAGTGATGCCTCCAGGCTCATTCTTTTTTCTCAGGAAGATTTTGGCGATTTGGGGTATTTTGTGATTCCAAACGAATCAGATGATTTTTTGTTCTATTTCTTTAAAAAATACCATTGAAATTTTGATGAGGATTGCATTAAATCTGTATAATGCTTTAGGTAATATGCTCATTTGAACTGTTGATTCTTCCAATCCAAGAACGTGGAATGTCTTTTCATTTTTTGTATCTTTCAATTTCTTTTAATGAGGTCTTGTAGTTTTCATGATATAGATCCTTCACATATTTTGTTAGATTTATTCCTAGGTATTTTATTTTTTGTTGCAATTGCAAAAGGAATTATTTTTTCCACATCTTTTTCTGACACTTCATTATTAGAATATAGGAACACTATGGATTTTTGAACATTGATTTTGTATTAGCACACTCCTATATTTGCTTATTGCTTCTAGTAGTGTTCTTATAGAGTCTTTAGGATTTTCTAGGTAGAGAATCATGTCATCTGCAAATAGTAACAGTTTGACTCTTTCATTTCCTCTTTGGATGCCTTTTATATCTCTCTTGCTTGATTGCACTCGCTAGGACTTCTAATGTTATAGTGAATAACAGTGGAGATAGTGGACAGCCTTGCCTTGTTCCTGATCTTAAAAGGAAGGTTTTTAGTTTTTCATCATTAAGTATGATGTTGGCTAAGGGTTTGTCATATATGGCCTTTATTATGTTAAGGTACTTTCCTTCTTTACCAATTTTGTTAAGTGTTTTGATTATAAATGGATGCTGTATCTTGTCAAAGGCTTTTTCTGCATCTACTATTATGACCATATGATTTGTATTTTTTAATTTATTTATGTAGTCTATCACATGATTCAATTTGTGTATGTTGTATAATGTTTTTAATATGTTGCTTACATTTGGTTAGCTAGTATCTTATTTAGGATTTTTGCATGTGTTTTCATGAGAGATATTGTTCTGTAGTTTGTGTGTGTGTGTGTGGGGAGGGGTGGGTGTGTGGGTGTGTGTGTTATCTTTACCAGATTTTGGTATCAGGGTAATATTGGCCTCATAAAATGAGTTGGGAAGTATTGCCCTCTCTTCAAGTTTTTTGGAAGAGTTTGAGAACAGTATGTATTAAATCTTCTTTGAATGTTTGGTAGAATTCACTAGTGAAGCCATGTGGTCCTAGAATTTTACTCTTTAATAGGTTTTGGATGATTGTTTCAATTTCCAGACTTCTGATTGATCTATTTAGATTTTCCAGTTCTTCTAATTCAGTCTAGGAAGGTTGTATTTTTCTAAGTACTGCTCCATTTCTTCTAGGTTATTAAATTTGGTGTTATATACTTTTTCAAAGTATTCTTTTATGACCTATGTGTTTCTGTGATGTCAGTTGTAATTTTCCCTCTTTCATCCCTGATTTTGTTTATTTGTGTACTTTCTCTTTTTTCTATAGTAAGTCTAGCCAGGAATTTGTCAATTTTATTAAACTTCTCAAAGAACCAGCTCTTTGTTGCATTTATTTTTTTCTATTTTTTTTTCCTTTTCATCTAATTCTACTCTAATTTTGATTATTTCTTTCCTTCTGCTCACTTTAGGTTTCATTTGTTCTTCCTTTTCTTCTTTTTTAAGATGAAGCGTTAGGTTGTTTATTTAAACTCATTCTTATTTTTGGAGCTTGGCTTGTAATGATATAAACTTTCCTCTTTTTACCACTTTTGCTGTATCCCAAATGTTTTGATATGTTGTGCTATCAATATCATTTGTTTCTATGTATCTCTTGATCTCTCTTTTTATTTCTTCTCTGACCCTGTCATTCTTCAGTATCATGTTGTTCAATCTCCATGTATTTGTAGTTCTTCCTGCTTTCTTTTTACAATTGATCTCCAGCTTCAAAGCATTATGATCAGAGAATATGTTTGGAATTATTTCAACTCTCTTATATTTTTTGAGGCTATCTCTGTATCTCAATATGTGATAAATCCTTGAGAAAGTGCCATGTGCACTAGAAAAGAATATATAAGCATCTGTTTTGGGATGAAAAGCTCTGTAAATGTCAATTATGTCCAGGTGGTCTAATGTGTCATTATTGATTTTTCTGTTTGGATGAACTGTCCATATCCGACAATGTGGTGTTTAGGTCTCCTACTATGATAGTGTTTTGGTCTGTTTCTCCCTTTAGTTCTATTAGTAATTGCTTTACATATTTCGGGGCTCCCTGATTTAGAGCATAGATATTAATAAATGTTATGTGTTCCTGGTGCATGATTCCCTTTATCATTATGAAGTGTCTCTCAGTATCTTTATTTACTTTCTTTATATTTTGAAATCTATTTTCTCCAATATTAGTACTGTTTCTTTTTTTCTCTGAATGCCATTTTCTTGAAATATCATTTGCCACTGTTTCACTTTGAGTTTATATTTGTCTTTGCAGCTGAGATGTGTCTGCTGGAGGCAGTATATAGTTGGATTTTATTTTTTGATCCATTCTGCAACTCTGTGACTTTTTCTTGGTGAATTCAGTCCATTTACATTTTGGGTGATTATTGTAATATGATGCCTTCCTATAGCCATTTTATCTTTTGCTTTCTGGTAGTTCGGTGTTTCCTTGTCCTTGTGTGTCTGGTTTTTTGTTGTTGTTGTTGTTGTTTTTTAATTTTGTTGAATTTTGTGTATTTTCCCTCTGGTTTTTCTTGTTTTGTGATATATACTTCTGTTCTACATCTTTGTTGTGTGGTTAGTATTACAAATATGTAGAGGGTAGTTATATCTCTATAACATATACATATGCATATACATACACACACACGCACACACACACACACACAATTTCCCTGCATGTGCCTTATCTCCATTCCCCTTTGTGGATTTTAATCTTTGAATCCTCTCCTCTTCTGTCATTGTTGTCTCAGTTTTTCCCTATGTATGTTGAACATTCATTACTATATTGCTATAGCAAATCTTTTCTTATTTTTTAAGCTTATAATGTCCTTTTCTTAGTAAGAGTTGTATTCCTCTGTTTCTATCTGCCTCCTAGTCACCTTACTCATTGTTATGTACTTTTTCTGTCATTTTGTTTTAGGTTTGCTGTCTCCTTTCAGTATTTCCTGTACTGCAGGCCTTGTAGTAGAGAATTCTCTCAGGTTTTGTATGTCTGAGAAGGTCTTTATTTCTCCTTCATATCTAAAGGAGAGCTTTTCTGGATACATTATTGTTGGCTGGTAGTTCCTTTCATTTACTATTTTGAATATTTGATTTCACTTTTTTCTGGCTTGTAGGGTTTGTGCTGAGAAGTCTGACAATATTCTAATGGGTTTTCCTTTATAGCTTACCAACTTCTTTTTATTGTCTGCCTTTAGAATTCTTCGTCATTGATTTTTGATAATTTTAATACAGTTTGTCTTGAAGAAGGCATTTTGGGTTGAAATAATTGAGTGTTCTGTTGATTTCTTGAATTCCAAGCTCCAGCTCATTCCTTAGATTTGGGAAATTCTCATCAACTATGTGTCTGAAAATGCTTTCTAATTCCTGTTCTTTTTCCTCCCCTTCAAGAATGTCCATTATTCTTATGTTTCCTCTCCTGATGGTATCAGCTAGTTCTTATATTTCTCTGTCATTATTTTTCATTCTTTAGTTTCTCTTCTTCCTTCTGATTTATTTCTAGATTTCTGTGTTCGATATCACTGATGCTTTCCTCCATTTGGTCGACTCCATTTCCCATGTTTGCTATTTCATTTTTCTTTCTTACTATCTTTTTTCATTTTTATCTTTTAAAAAATTTTTTTATTTTAATTAGTTTCAAGTATACAGTACATTGGTTTGACTTCTTTATAGATTGTAACCGATCTCTCCAATTGCTCTCTCCCTCCCCCAACCCTCCACCTAGCCAATATATTAATGCTAACTGCATTCCCTATGTCATTCTCCCCACCCCTGTGACCATCCATCAGCTACTAATTTGTATTTCTTTAACCTTTAACCACATTCTCCCAGCCCTCCAACCCCTCTCCCTTATCTCCATCACCAAATTGTCCACTATAATTGTGAGTCTATTTTTGATTAGTTTTTTCTTTTCATTCCTTAGATTTTGCATATAAGTGAAATCATACAGTGTTTATCTTTCTCTGTCTGACTTAAATACCTTCTAGGTCCATCAAAGCATATCTGTTTTCATTCCTTTTCTTTTAGTCTCTGTGTGCCTTTTAATCTGAAGTGAGTCTTGTATTTTTTCTTCTTAATGAAGTCCCTCCAACATTTCCTGTCATTCTGGCATGGTGGTGATAAATTCCTTTAGCTTGTTTTTGTCTGGGAAGCTCTTTATCTGTTGTTCAACTCTAAATGATAGCATTGCTGTGTGAAGTATCCTTAATTGTAGATTCTGGGTCCTCATCCTGTCGAATATTTTTTGCCAAGCCCTTCTGTCTTACATAGTTTCTTTTGAGAAATCAGCTGCCAGTCTTATGGATATTTCCTTATAAGTAATTAATTATCTGTTTTTCTCTTGCGGCTTTTAATATCCTTTCTTTGTATTTAACCTTTGGCATTTTAATTACAATTTGTCTCATGGGTCTCTTTGGATCCCTGATTTTTGGAATTCTATGATCTTCCTGGGATTTTATGTGCATTTCCTTCACTAGATTAGGAAAATTTTCCATTATTATTTCTTCAAACAGCTGTTCAACATCTTGATTTTCTTCAGTTATGCTGATCAGACAGATATTAGGACCCTTAATAGTGTCCCATATGCTCCTTAAATTATGTTTATAGTCCTTGCATCTTATCTCTTGCCATTTTGCTTGAGTGTCCTTGGCTTTCTTGTTCTCTAGATAGGGTATTTGGTCCTTTTCTTTATTCCCTTTGTTTATTTCATTTAATATACTTCTCATCTTAGATAATGTGTTCTTCATTTCTGACTGGTTCCCTTTTATAATTTCCATTTCCATTTTTATGGGTTTTTTTAAATCTCTTTGTTGAAGTTCTCTACACTTTCAAAAAGTTCATTGAGCATCTTTATAATCAGTGTTTTGAACTCTGCATATGTTAGATTACTTGATTGCAGTATATCTGGATCTCTGTTCTGTTCTCTTATATGGCTTCTGCTTCTTTGTCTTCCCATTTTGGCTGCTTTTCCGTGTCTGTTTCTATGTACTAAGCAAAGCTTCTAAGTCTCCCGGTCTTATTAGTTTGAATTTGTGAAGTAGGTGTCTGTCTAGTGACACAGTCCTGAGAGGGGTTCAGCTTCAGGCCTAATATAGCCCAAGCCTCTACCCCTCTAGGGCCACCTGTTTAGATTCAACAAGCAATCCACAGATGCTATTCTTGTAGTTGCCTCAAAAGGCCACAGCAGAAACCAAGTCCAGCTGCCTCCAGTGTAAGTCTAGGCACTGCTCAGCAAGGAGCACCTGATTCATTGAGCATATACCTTGATGTAGCTTGGGTGGGGTCACGAGTTTGGGGAGGCAGGTTTTCAGAGAATCCTCTAGGCAGAGCGACCTCTGTCATCCAGTTTGATGAGGTCTCGGCTATGGCGTCTCTGCATCTGGTGCTCTGGTATGGTGGAGGTTTCCATAGAGAACAATGGATACTGCCGTTACTTCTGTACAGAGTAAGTCTCGACTCGGCCCATTCTCAGACAATGTCTCCCTGTGAGCAGCCCACTGTGCGCGCTAAATCGTCACTGGTACTCAGAGTGAGTAGGTCCATCACCGCGAAAATCTACTCATGGACTCAGCCCCTTTAAGAGGAGTCTGCCATTGCTGCTGTGGGAGCTTCAGTCTCACTCAGCCACTCGAGACCTGGCAGCCCTGTGTTCTCGCCCCTTCCTGCCTTCTGCTGTTATAGGGTGATTTCTAGTATTTTTTTTCTATTTGTATGGCTTGTTCATGTCGATCCCAGGCCATTTTTCTTTATTGCTTCTCCTTTTTTCCATCACAACTTTGATTTGATTACCAAAGGGATGATCAGAGCCTCTATCTATGTCATTTTTTCTGGTCTCTTGCTATCTCATTTTTTAACTCTTACAGTGTGTTCTTTATCTCTAGAAGTTCTATTCAGTTTTTATTGACAGTTTCAATCTTCTTGCTAAAGAATTCATTCTGCTCATCTAGTTGTTTTTTTCAATTCTTGAAATTGTTTATATGACTCTTTTCGGATCTCACAGTTTTTTCAGAAGTACCATCCTGAATTCTCTGTCATTTAAGTCGCATATTTCTATGTCTGTAAGCCTATTTTCTGGAGATTTTTCTCTTTCTGAGATGCTTTGTCACCTTGGTTGTTCATGGTGTTTAATGGACTATTTCTCTGCCTGGGCATTAATGGAAGTGTAGTCTAATTTTTTTTTTTTTCCAAAACGAAGATTTATTATATAAATCTAGCCTCTTGCAAAGAAGGCATTTTTCTTTTTGTTTTCAATAGGTGGCATCTAAGCCTGTTGGATCGCTACTTTATATAAAGCCTTAATAAGGCCTTTTTTTTTCCTTATAAATGTTTAATCATGCTTGCTGCCGTCAGTCTCAGTCCCTGTCAGTGTTAGAGATAGTTCTGGTAGCATTTGCTCAGATTCCTCTGGGGCTCCCCAGTGTTCCGTCTTGGAGGGTATGGGAGAATGGGCCTTTTGGCTTGGGGGATGGGGACTGAGGCTCAGCTTGGGTTTTGCAACCATGGCTGGTAAAAATCAACTGTTGTTTCTCTGCCATCCCTGTTTCCCTGTCCTCTCCTTTTCTCTGCTTCCTGCCTTGATGCCTGGGCACTGTCGCTGGCAATGTGAAGCTCACAGCTCTCCCATGCAGAGCTGTTCAGGAAACTCACTGCACCTTCTTCGCTCACCCTTCCTCCTATGGGGAGCTCTGGATGCGAGAGGTAACTTCTTTGTTTCTCCTAGTCTACCACCAGACAGATTCTGACCTGTGGTAGCTCTTATGCGCAGATCTTACGCTCAGACCTGCCGGTGTGCAATTTGGGTGTTTTTTGTTGAATTTTTGATGTTCAGCTTATTATTGTTTCAAGGGGAGAGACCTGGAAATGTCTCTCACTCTGCCATATTTCTCCATTATTATTTCTTGAAATATATTTTCAATTCCTTGTTCTCTGTCTTCTTTTTCTGGTACCCTTATGATGCAAATGTTGATATGCTTGATGTTGTCTCAGAGGCTCCTTAAACTATTTCTATTTCTTTGAATTCTTTTTTCTTTTTGCTGCTCTGATTGGGTGTTTTCTGCTACCATATCTTCTAAATCGCTGATTCAGTCCTCTATTTCATATAATCTATTGCTGATTCCCTCTAAGTTAGTCTTCATTTTCATTATTGTAGTCTTCATTTCTGACTGCTTCTATTTTATGTTTCGTATCTCCATTTTTGTGTGTTCTATTATTTTGTTAACGTTCTCATTGAATTCATCTACTCTCCTCTCAGTTCATTGAGCATCCTTATAACAAGTGTTTTGAACTCTGCATCTAGTAGATTGCTTGTCTCCATTTTGTTTAGTTCTTTTTCTGGAGCTTTGTTCTGTTCTTTCATTTGGGACATGCTCCTTTGTCTCCCCATTTTGGCGCCCTTCCTGTGTTTGCTTCTCTGCTTTAGGCAAGACTACTGTCTCCCAACCTTAGTAGAGTGGCCTTATATAGTAGGTATGTTTTGGGACCCAGTGGCACAGTTTTCCCTGATCACCTGAGCCAGGTGTTCCTGATTTGTTTCTTATATGGTTGGCATGCCCCCATTTTGTAGTTGAACCTTGTTGCTATTTGCATGTCAATGAGAAGGATCGACTCTCAGGGCTGATTGTTTGTGAAGACTGGTTTGATAAGGGGCTGACTCTATAAAGCTGGATTAACTTTAGGAGGACTCTGGTGCCTGCCTAGTCTGCTCTTTGGGTGTATTGTCATTGGATGCAGCCCTGCGTGGTGCTCCAGCTTGGTCTGAAGCTGGCAACTGGGCATGCTGATCCCTGGGCCTCTTAGAAGGTGAACTGCCACAGGCCAAGTTCAACCACAGCATGACCACTTGGCAAGAATCACCAAGCAATTTTAAGATTGCCAGCACTTATAAAGGTACCTAGAGAGACCAAGCCTCAAACAAAGACTGGCTGCTACTAGTGCTTAGCTTGGGGTTGCTTAATGAGAGGTACAGTATACGCCAAGGCCAGATACTGCTCATTTGGGTTTTGCAAATCTTTGAGAGATTTTAGGAAAGTCCATAGCTTGGGCCCAGACAGGTCATTTGTATGGAAAAAGACTCTAAAAGTGGCTTGGGTGAGATTATAAGTAGGTTGGGGCAGGGTCTCAGGGAATCCCAGGAAAGGATGACCCCTGTTAATCACGTTGATGGAGATTTGGATGTGGCAGCTGCCCACATCTGCATGACTGGAAGTGGGAAGGATCAACAAAGAAATAATGAATTCTGCCAGCATTTCTGTCTGGGTTGCTCCTCAGCCCTCGCCATGAAACAAGATAATTCAGTTTCTTCTCATGTGTCCCTGGCACCTTTCAAGCTGCTGCTCCAGTGCTGGAGCTCAAAGTGAGTGAGCACATCAGTAAGTTTGTGCATGGGCCTTTTAAGAGGAATGCTCAGGACTCCAGCAGTTCTCCGTATCACTCAGCCACAATCTCTACTGATTTTCATAGCCAAAAATTGTGGAGACTTCTCTTCCTGGAATTGAAAACCTGGTCTGGGGATCCTGGTGTGGGACTGGGACCCCTCACTGCTCCAGAGGGGATCTCTGCATCTGAGATATCCTTCTTGATTTTTATCTACCACATGCAGATTTGGGACCAGCCTGTTTCATATATTTTCCTCCTACAAATCTTGAGCTGGCTTTTTCTGTATGTCCTTGGTTGTAGAACTCCTGTTCAGCTAGATTTCAGGTGATTCTCAATGATGGTTGTTCTAGTAGTCAAGTTGTAATTTTAATATGATCATGAGAGGAGGCAAGCACAATGTTTTTCTACTCTGCCATCTTGTTAAAAATAACTATTTTTGCTTTCTTGATGGTGATTTTGAAAGCACACAAGATTTTGAAAAGTTAAATTTATCTATTTTTCCTTTTATTGTTTGTGCTTTTGTTATCATAAATCATATAAAGAACTATTTCCTAATCTAAGGTCATGAAGATTTACACCTGTTTATGTCTATGTTCTTCTCAGGGTTTTATAGTTTTAGCAATTACATATAATTCTTTGATCTATTTTCAGGTTTTTTTTTTTTTTATGTGATGTGAAGTACAGCATTCCACAGATAGATATCCAGTTGACTCAGCACACTTTGTTGAAAATACATTGCTTTCTCTATTGAATACTTTTTGGCATTTTGTCAAAAATCAATTGACCATATATGTGAGAGTTTATTTCTCTCATACTTATGAGAGAAATGGTCTTTTACTGTTATTATATTTATCTTTACATCTACCTTTATGATAGTTCCATGCTGTTCGTGCCTTGTATCTTTGTAGTAAGTTTTGAAATTGAGAAGTATGAGTTCTGAAACTTTATTATTCTCCTGTCTACTTGTCCTATCCATTATTGAAAGTGACTTATTGACTTCCACTCAAGATGGAAAAGTAGGTAAAAGCTGTGTTCACCTCCTCCCATTATCACATCAAAATCACTAGTAAATTATAGAACAAACACCCTTGAGAATGACCTAAAGACTAGGTGAACAGAACTCCTATAACTAAGGATATAAGAAGCCATGTGGAAACTGGTAGGAGGGGCACAGACATGGAATGGGCTGGTCCTATACCCACATGTGGCAGTTAAAAATTAGGAGCAATATCTTGGCTGTGGAGTCCCAGGAGCAAGCAGTCCAGCCCCATACCAGGCCTCCCAGCCCAGAGCACCAGTGCCATAACAGAAATCCCCAGAATACCTGGGTGTGAAAATCAGCAGGGATTCTGTCTGAATGAGATGGAAGGTTGCTGTAGACCCAGGCATCTCTTTCAAGCACATACGTACAGACTTACTCACTCACAAACACTAGCTCTAAGCTCCAGCAAAGGGAGTACCAGGGATGTACAGAGAGGATGCACCTTGTCTGGTTTCAGGGCGAGGACTGAAGAGAGCTTCAGAATAGAAGGGCTTGCAGGTGACATTGCTCTTTTGTTGAGCTCTGCCCCCACACAGCCTGCAGGAGCAGATGGAAGTTCTGGTAGGTATCATTGTTCCTTTGTTGAGCCCTCCCTCTTACCCAGGCATCAGGTGCAGGTGGGCACCAAATCTATCTCCATCAACTTGGTTAACATCACTCACTCCACCTTGTTGATTCTCTTATATCATGGCCTATTCAACCTATGGACGAAGATGAATGTCTTTCAGCGGTCATTCCTCAAAAGTAGATAGTCTTGGCATGTGTTGCAGAGCTTCCTAAAATCTCTCAAAGATCCACAAACCCCAAACAAGCAGCAGGTGGCCTTGACATGCCCTGTACCTATTGCTGAGTGGTCAGAATTCTTGCACTAGAGGTAGCTGGCATTGTTTTACAGCATAACCCCTCCAGGCACCTCCAAGTTCAGCATAGGAAACAACTAACTTCACATAACTTTGTGGCCCTTGGCTGGGCAGAGAGAACATGTACCCTTGGCCTAAACCAGAGCTCCTCCCATGAGGCCTCAAACCAACGCACTATGAGGCTAGCTTCAGACCTTAACAGAACATTACCCGATTAACTCACAAGCAACACGCCCAAAGGGTAGAATCAGCAAACACCAGAGACACACTAGGTCTAATCCTACTCTGTAAGGTCAGTCCCCACACAGCAGCTCATATACTGTTGTAGTGGCCAACTCTCACAGTCAGTCAGCCTAATGGTCAGTCCAACACATTGACATGCTAACAGCAATCAAGTTTAACTGCAACAGGAGGGCACACATACAGACACAAGGGACATTCCTGGAGCAGTTGACTCAGGGGATCAGGGAGACTACCATAGGGCCCCACAGGGCACCCACTACATAAAGCCAAGAATGGGAGACATAGAAGATCTACTTAATATATAAAAACAAGCACAGAGTTGTAGACAAAATGAGAAGAGAAAGAAACATGTCCCAAATCAAAGAACAGGACAACACTTCAGAAGAAGAACTAGATAAAACAGGAGCAAGCCATCTACTGGATACAGGATTCAAAACACTGGTTATAAAAATGCTTAATGGAAAGAATAGATGAACTGAGTGAGAACTTACTCAAAAAAGATAGAAACCATAAAAAAGTAACAGATGAAATGAAGAAGACAATAACTAAAATAAAGAATACATTATATAAACTATACAGCAGATTAGATGAAGCAAAAGATGAAATCAGCAATTTCAAAGCCCAGGTAGCAGAAAACACCCAATCAGAACATCAAAAATAAAAATAAAAATAAAATAAAATGAGAATAGTTTAAGGGACTTCTGGGACAATACCCAGTGTAACAACATTCATATCATATCGATATTAGGAGTAGTGAAAAAGCAAGTGATTGAAAACCTATTGAAAAAATAATGATTGAAAACTATGCTAATGTGGTAAAGGAAACAGAAATGCAAA
Organism: Pteropus alecto; assembly: GCF_000325575.1. NCBI lineage: Eukaryota > Metazoa > Chordata > Mammalia > Chiroptera > Pteropodidae > Pteropus > Pteropus alecto. Next base: position 1,494,997 of record NW_006442489.1, on the reverse strand, counting down.
TCTTTGAATTGTAGAAAGTCTCAAATAAAATGAACTCAAAGAGGCCAATGCCAAGATTCATCGTAATTAAAATGCTAAAGTTTAAAGACAAAGCAAGAATCTTAAAAGCAGGAAGAGAAAAGCAGTTAGCTATTTACATAGGAGCTCCTATACAACTGTCAGTTGACTTCTCAAAAGAAACTTGCAGGCCAGAATGAATTGCCATGAACTATTCAAAATGAAGAAAGGCAAGGAGCTACAACTAATATTACTCTACCCAGCAAGGCTATCATTTAGAATCAAAGAAGAGATAAAGAATTTCCCAGACAAGAAAAAAACTAAAGAAGTTCATTGCCACTAAACCAGTATTATAAACACTGTTAAAGATACCTTTTTTAAGAGAAGAAAAAAAGAAATATAATAAATATGGGTAAGTGGCAATGACTATATATGTATCAATAATTTCTCTACATTTAAATGTATTAAAATGTTCCAGTCAGCCTTCATAGGGTGGCTGAATGGATAAGGAAACAATACCCATACATATACTGCCAACTAGAGTCCTATTCATATCACACAACAGACTGAAAGTGAAAGAAAGGAAACCAATATTACATGCAAATCGAAATGGAAAAAAAAGGCTTTGTTTTAAATAGACTTTAAAACAAAGGTTAGAACAAGAGACAAATAATGGCATTTTATAATGATAAAGGGGTCAATCCAACAAGAGGATATAGCCCTTGTAAACATTTACACACCCAATGTAGAAGTACTTAAATTTATAAAGAAAATATTGATGAACATAAAAGGAGAGATAGACAATCATACAGTAAAAGTAGGGGGCTTTATCACATCAATGGACAGACTATTCAGATAGAAAACAAGGAAACAGTGGCCTTAACACTTTTCCCATTTAGAAAAAAAAGTGCAGCTCGCTGCCAGCATTCATTTAACTTATGCATAGGAATGCTACATTTTCTAGGATTTGACATTTTCAGCTACCAAAAATCACTATATTTTGTAATGGAAATACCACTGCAAAAAGCAGAATGCTGTAAATAGAATTACGTCATTTGCTTCCAAAGACTATCGATACACTAGGGTAATGCAAAAATAATAATAAAAGCAAGATATTTTGTGGCAAACTTTGAAGATAAAGTTATCTTGGGGTAAATGCTGCATTGCTGAGCACTACTGGCAAGTATTATCAGGACAAATAGGAAATGGGTTAAATGATATTAGGACATACAAACTTAATTGATATTTTTAAAACATTTTACCCCAAGGCAGCAGAATATATATATTTTTAATTGCTCACAGAACATTTTCCAGAATAGTCCACATGCAAGGCTACAAAGCAAGTCTCAGTAAATTTAAAATTATTGAAATCATATTGTGCATCTCTTCTGACTACAATGATGTGAACCTAGAAGTCGATTACAATAAAACCTAAAAAACACACAAACACATGGGGGCTAAATAACGCTATTAAAAAATGAATGGATTAATAATGAGATCAAGGAATAAATAAAAAAATACCTTGAGACAAAAGAAAATGAGAATGCGATGACCCTAAATTTGTGGTACACAACCAAAGCAGTTCTGAGAGGGAAATTCGTAGCAATAAAGTCCTACCTCAAGAAACAAGAAAATCTTAAATACGCAGTCTAATCTTACATGTAAAAGAACTGGAAAAAGAAGAACAAACAAAACCCAATGTGACTAATGGGAAAGAAATAATAAAGATCAGAGCAGAAATAAACAAAATGAAGTAAAAACACACACACACACACACACACACAAAATTAATGAAACCAAAAGCTGATTCTTTGGAAAGATAAGCAAAATAAATAAATTTAACAAAATACATCATGAAAATAAAATAAAATAAAATAAAATAAGAGAAAGGATCCAAATAAATAAAATCAGAATGAAAGAGAAGTGACAACTAACTCCACAGAAATAGAAAGGATTATGAGAAAATACTATAAACGATTATATGTTAAAAAAAAATTGGACAGCCTGGAAGAAATGGATAAATTTTTAGAATCATACAATCTTCCAAGAATGAATCAAGAAAACAGAAAATCTGAACTAACGAAATCAAATAATTAATCAAAAAAATCTTCCAACAAACAGAAGTCCTGGACCAGATAGCTTCATGAGTGAATTTTAACAATCATTAAACTATTCTAAAGCAAAATAGAAGAAAAATCTTCCAAACTTATTTCACAAAGCCATCAATAGCCTAATTTCAAAATCAGACAAAGACATTACAGAAAAAAAAAAATATTGTCCAATATCCCTGATAAATATAGATGCAAAAATCCTAAGCAAAATATTAGCAAATTGAAAAGATCACACACCATGATCAAGTTGGATTTATTCCTGAAATGCAATGTTGGTTCAATATCTGCAAATATTAATGTGATGCATTACATAAAAAATAAAGGATAGAAATCATATGATCATATGAATAGATGCAGAAAAACATTTGGCAAAATCCAGCATCCATCTATGATGAAAACTCAGCAAGGTGGGAATAGAAGAAACATATCTCAACATAATAAAGGACATATATGACAAACCCAGTTAACATCATACTAAAAGCATTTTTCTTAAGATCAGGAACAAGACAAGGATGTCTACTTTCACCACTTCTATTCAACATAGTTTTGGAAGTTGTAGCCACAGCAGTAAGAGAAGAAAAAGGTATAAAAGGTATCCAAACTGGAAAGGAAGAAATAAAACTTTATTTGCAGATGACATGATATGATATAAAGAGAACGCTTAAAATTACATCAGGAAACTATTAGAATTTAAAAATGAATTCAGAAAAATAGCAGAATACAAAAGAAATATTTAGAAATTTGTTGCAGTTTTATACACCAATAACAAACTATCAGAAAAAAAATTAAGAAAAAAATCTCATTTACAATTGTATAAAAATTTAGCCAAGGAGGTAAAAGGCATGTACTCTGGAAATTATAAGTCTTTGAAGAAAGTAATTGAAAAGGATACAAATGTTTTTTGTATAATTTATATATTTCTATCCATGCTCATGGATAGAAACAAGTAACATCATTAAAATATCCATACTACCCAAAACAGTCTACAGATTCAACTCAATCCCTATCAAAATACCAATGGCATTTTTCACAGAACTAGAATGAATAATCGTAAAATTTATATGGAACCACAGAAGACCCCGAATAACCAAAATAATATAGAGATAAAAGAAAAAGTAGGAGGTATCATGCAACCTGATGTTAAACTGTAGTACAGGGTTATAGCAATAAAAACAGTATGGTACTGACATTATAACAGACACAAAAATCAATGGAACAGAATAGAGAGCTCAGAAATAAACTGATGTGTATATGATTAATTAATCTATGACAAAGGAGGCAAGGATATACAATGCAGTAAAGACAGTCTATTCAATAAATGGTGTTGGGAATACTTGATAGATACATGCAAAAAAATGAAACTTGATCACTTTTTACACCATATATAAGAATATTGTTAAATGGATGAAAAACTTAAGTGCAAGACCTGAAATCACAAAGCTATTTGAAGAAAACATAGGCAGTAAACAATTTGACATTCTCTTAGTAATATTTCTTTAAAAATATGTGTCCTTGGGCAAGGGAAACAAAAGGAAATATAAACAAATGGGACTACATCAAACTAAAAAGTATCTGTACATAAAAGGAAACCCTCAACTAAATGAAAAGATAAGCTACTGAATGAGAGAAGATATTTGCCAATAATATATATGATAAATGGTTAATATCCAAAATATATAAAGGACTCATTCAATTTAACACCAAAAATAAACAATCCGATTAAAAAATTGACAGATGACTTGAATATCCCCAAAGAGGATATACAAATGGCCAATAGACATATAAAATTCTCAATGCCACTAATCGTCAGAGAAATGCAAATTAAAACTACAATGAAATATCACTCTACACCTGTCAGAATTGCTATCATCAATAAACAAATAAACAATATGTATTGACAAGGATGTGGAGAAAAGTAAAGCCCTGTGCGCTGGTGGTGGGATTGCAAATTATAGCCACTATGAAAAACAGTTTGGAGTTTCCTCACAATATTTAAAAAATAGGACTACCATATAACTCAACAACTCCACTTCTGTGTATTTATCCAAAAAAAATCCAAAACATTAATTTGAAGAGATATAAGCATCCCTATGTTTATTGCAGCATCATTTACAATAGCCAGTATATGGAAGAAACCTAAATGTTCATTGGTAAATGTTTGGAAAATGTGATACATTCATATGATGGAATATTATTAGGTCATAATAAAGAGTGAAATCTTATCATTTGTGACAACGTGAATGGACATAGAGGGTATTATGCTAAGTGAAACAAGTCAGATAAAGAAAAATACCATATAATTTAATTTATATGTGGGCTCTAAATACCAAAATTAATGAACAAACAAAATAGAAAAACTCATAGATACAGAGAACAAACCCATGGCTGTCAGATGGAAGGGGAGTTGGAGGAGGCAAGTGAAAAATGTGAAGGGATTAAGAAGTAACCAGATGTGATGTCAGGTGGGTATTAAACTTATCAGGGTGATCACTTTGTAAATTACACAAATTTCGAACCATTATGCTGTACACCTGAAACCAATATAATACTGAATGTCAACTGTAATTTAAAAAAAATTAATGTGGAAAAACTCAACAACAATAAAAAAGAAAATGGCATATTGAAGACTTCAGTTATTATTGTTGATTTTTTTTATTTCTCCCATACATTAAATCAGTTTTTGCTTTTTGTATTTTGGGCTGTGTTGTTTGATGCTTATATTTTTATAATTATTATACTTTCTTATGGATTGATACTTTTATTGTTATAAAGTGTACTTCTTTTTATGCAGTAGCAATTCTAGTCTTAAAACTTATTCTGTATATTAGTACAGGCACTCCAGTTCTCCTTTAGGTATTTTTTGCAATATAAATCTTTTTCCATTTTTATCTTTAAGTAATTTGTATATTTGAATCTAAAGTATATCTATTAATAGTCAGTGTGTAGTTGAATTTTTAATGTATCTTTTTGTCTGCCTTTTGATTAGAAAGTTTAATCATTTACATTTAATGTAATTATTAATAAGGTAGAATTTACATCTGCCATTTTGCTATTTGTTTTTAACATATTTTATATCTTTTTTGTTCCCTTATTTTTTTATCACTGCCTTCTTTTGTGTTAATTAAATATTTTATAGTGTACCATTTTAATTTTCTTGTTACTTCTTTTTCTATAAGTTATTTTCCTAACGATTGCCCTTGGAATCACAATTAGCATCTAATCTTACAAAGATCCAGTTCAGATTAATATCTACTTAATTTCAATAACATACAAAACCTTTTTCCTATATAGCTCCATTCTTCCTTCCTACTTTGTGCTATTCTTATTATAGAAATTATAGCTTTATATGTTATAAACCCATCAATGCGATTTTAGAATTATTATTTTGTGTAGTTTTTAAAAATCAAATAGATGTTACAAAGTTGCATTTATACTCTCTTTTACATTTTCTTATGTCATCATGTTTGCTAGTGTTCCTTATTTCATGTAGCTTTGTTACTGTCCAGTGTCATTTAATTTCAGCCTAAGTATTAACTCTATTTTAATATTTCCTATAAGACAGATAAGCTAATGACAGTTCTCTATTTTCTTTTAAATTGAGTATTTATGAATTTATTATTCATTTTTTAATTAAATTTATCAGGGTGAGATTGGTTAATAAAATTATATAGGTTTAAAATGTACAATTCAATAATATGTCATATGTATATTGCATTGTGTGTTCACCACCCAAAGTTAACCCTTCCTTCTATCACCATATATTTGACCTCCTTACCCATATCTACCTTCCTGTGGCCCCCCTTTTACCTCTGGTAACCACTAAACTGTTGTCTGTGTCTATGAGTTTTTGTTTGTTTGTTGTCTTGTTCATTTGTTGCTTTCAGTTTTATGTCCCACATATAAGTGAAATCGTATGGTTCTCAATTTTTCTGTGCTGACATCTGTCACCCCATTGATCACCAAGGTTGATTCGGCTGATCTAGCTGGTTAACCAAGTGTCCCCTTACTCCCTCACTATGCCATGTGTGTCCCTCCTGAAGCAGTGTACTCAGCCAAAGAAGATAACCTTCTCCAAAAAAGAGGACAGTTCTTCAGTCAAGAGTATACAAGTAGCTGTGTTCCCCTGCTAGAAACTTCAAACAAGTTATCATTCATTTTTAAGGATTGCTTTCCTGTACACAGAATTGTGGATTAACAGTTTTCCTTTGAAATGCTTTGAATATGTTATCCCACTACCCTCTAGCCTCCAAGGTTTTTGATGTGAAATCAGTGTAAATCTTATTGAGGAATTCCTTCACATGATGACTCACTTATCTTTTTCTGCCTCAAATTCTCTGTCTTTGGCTTTGGACAGTTTGATTATGATATGTCTTGGCATAAATCTCTGATTTTATCCTATTTGAAATTCATTCAGATTCCTGGATATGTGATTCACATTTTTCATAAAATTTAGAAAGGTTTTTGTCATTATTACTTCAAATAACAGTCAATAATCTTTCATAAAGACTTTAACAGTCTTTTTTCTCCTTTTTCTCTCTCTTCTACTTCTGAGATTTCCAATATGTGTATGCTTATATACCCAGTGGTGTGTACAGTTCTCTGAGGCTTTGTTCATTTTCACTAATTATTTATTTTCTATTCCTCACCTGGTATAATCTCAACTGACCTATCTTCAAATTTGTTGATGATTTCATCTGCCAGCTCAGATCTGCATGTGAACTCCCAGTGAAATTTTCATTACATTTATTAAAAACAACTGCAGAATTTCTTTTTAAAAAATAATTTCTATCTGTTTATCAATATACTCTATTTACTGACACATAGTCTTTATACTTTTCTTTAGTTCTTTAGACATGGTTTCTTTCAGTTCTTTGAACATATTTAAAATAGATTATACAAAGTCTTTTTATAGTAAGTCCAATGTCTCAGCTTTTTGAGGAACAGTTTCTATTGACTGCTTTTTCACTCTTGTGTGTGGGACATTTTTTCTTTTTTCTTTTTTTTCTTTTTGTTCTTTTATTATTTTTCTTAATTTTTAATTAAGTTTATTGTGGTAATATTGGTTAATACAATTATATAATTTTCAGGTGTACATTATAATTTGACATCTGTATATTCTATTGTGTGTTTATCACCCAAAGTCCAGTTTCCTTCAGCTACCATATATTTGATCCCCTTTACCCACATCATCCTCCCCCTAAACCCTATATTTGACTCCCTTTACCCCATCTACCTCCCTGCTCCTCCCTCACTCCACTAGTAACCACTAGTCTATAGTCTTCTGGTAACCACTAGTCTATATTCCGTGGGACATTTTTTCTTGTTTTTTATTATGTATCATATATTCATTGTTGTTGTTCAGAACTGGACATTTTAAATAACAAAACTCTGAAAATCAGATTCTCCTTTCTCCAGGGTTTGTTTTTCATCTGTTTGTTGTTTCTGTTGAGTTGTTGAGTAGCTTCCTTGAACTAATTCAGTAAAGTCTGTATTCTTTGTCATGTATGGCCTCTAAAGTCTTTGTTCAGTTAGTTTAGTGGTCAGCTAATGATTAAATAGAGATTTCTTTAAATGTCTTGAATCAATACGTCTCCCAACTTTGTTGAGTAGCTCTATACATGTTGGGGCATGTTTTCCATGCTCTGGCAAGGTACTTACAATTCTGCTTTAGCCTTTACCTCCTGGTTGCCTATATCCTCAAGGTCACCAGAGGTAAGAGCTTGGAGTCCTCTCAGGTATTTGTTAGCGGGGGCGGGGTCAGGGAGGGAGGGGTGACACAAACAATTCTGAATATGTGCATGGCCTTCTAGATTCCCAGGATATGTTGAAGTTTTTCCAAAGCCTCATAGATAGCTCATTATCCAGCTTTATCTTTTAAATTTTATGTTCAGTTTCTTAATGTTCCAACTATATCACCACCTCAGGCAGTTTTGATGTTAGACAGTTCCTGCCACTTGTTTTGGCAATATCATGGGGAAAAAGCTATTCACAGGAGGTTAGCTCTGAGTCAGGTCAAATAAAGGCAAGCATTGCAAGTGGGGATTTCCAGAGACCTTCCAGACCAGTTAGATTACTGACAGTTCTCTGGAGATGGGTCTTTGGAGATCACTGCTGTTACTGATATTAGCTACTTCTCTTGAAGAAGTTCTCTTTGGATTTCCACACACCTTTGATTAATTTATTTAAAAAAAGTTGATTTTGACAATTTTTACCAGTGTTCACATTGCTTTTATGGAAGTCCATAGTACTATAGAAAGAACAGCCCTATTAGTCATTATTTGGAGATTTTTTTGTTTACAATGTTTTGTTCACTACCACTTGAATCCTGAACTAAGTCCCCTGCTCTGAGGTTGAGGGTGCTGGAATTTCAGAATACATAAAGTGCAGGAGAAGGTGATGAGCCTGCAGCTAAATGGTCTTGGCTCTCTCTCTCTCTGACTCCTCTCAGATATTCTGAAATTGGGCATGTTGCTTAAGCTTTTCAAGCCATGGTTCCTTCATTTATAAATTGAAATAATGCTAATAATTATGAACAAAATAAGAATAAATCCACATCTATATACTTCACAGGGGTGGGTGAGAATCCAAATTTGTGCAGAAGTGTTTTAAAACTACCAAGTGGCAGCTACCTCAAAAGCAGCCCCCTGTCTTTTCTTTCTGGAGTTCTGGAAGTGGAGACAAATGGAGGACCTCTTGTCTTTCTGTAGTTGGTTGGGGATAGGCATACAAACTGAACTCCAGCGAAATCATGCCCAGTGCTATTGCCGGCTAGGCTGGTGGTGTAATCACCTGGTGAGTCTTGAATTTTGATACAATGATCAATCCCATCTGTGGTTTAAATCAAGAATGCCTTTATCACTGCACAATCTTCCCAATGGGGATGACATTCTGACCTCACTTCAGAGTAAGAACCAATGAATTAGCACTTGGAACAACAAAAAGTCTTCAATAATTGTCCCTTTGTCGTGACTCCTTAGATTAAAAATTAGGAGAAAACTAATCTTTTTAATTTTTTCCTATGAACTAATTTGCCCATTTCAAGAGCAACTAGGAGAAGCTTCCTCTCTCTTCTCCTCTGTGGACTATTTGACTCAGAGCTTTCAGAATTTGGAATCTCCATGAATCTCATCTTGACG
>NW_006442489.1:1466478-1485716 GCF_000325575.1 Pteropus alecto | reverse complement strand
GTGTGTGTGTGTGTGTGTGTGTGTGTCTGTTTATAGTTCAAGCTTTCTACCCTCTGGTTTCAACCTCTGATTATAGCCTTTATGGGCCATGCATTGTTCTCCATACCTTAAATGTGGTGTCCCACTTATTTATCTAAAGGCCATTAATGTCCCTATGTTGCAGGTAAAGAAATTGAAACACAGAGAGGTTAGGAAAATTCTTGAGGTGTCATAATTAGCAAGTGACAGAATCAGAATTCAAATCTGGGAGATGGAGTCAGGGCCCACATTCTGACTACATCTCTAGTGCTTCTAAACTTTGGCGAGCATAAGAATGCTCCAAAGGGCTTCTTAGAACACAGATTGCTAGGCACCTCCTCCAGCATTTCTGACTCAGTAGGCCTGGGTAGGGGCCTGAGAATGTACATTTATGACAAATTCTAGGTGATGCCGATACTGCTGATCCAGGTACCTCACTTTTACAACTGCTGCACCACATATCTAATGATCTAAGAAAGTCTGTCCTCCACAAACTGCATGTTGCTCAACCCTGAACATATGCATAAATGGTAGTTAAATCCCTCAGAATGTATGAAACTTTTTCATTAATATGCTGTCTCTCTGTTAAGGAAGGAATATGATTTTAGCCTGGGGTGAATCACACCCTCCAGGTATGCCCACTGACAGCTTAGAAAGTGTGGACAGGTAGGTAGAGGGAGGGGAAACTGCCTAAACTTGCATAAAAAGAGGATGCTGAGTAGGAGGGAGATGGTGAAGATATCACCCATGCCCACTCCAAGGTTTGTCTATGTCTGGTTCCACCCGGAGATATTCTTACACTTGTCAAATAGAGTGATTGGTCTTCTATACTTTATTTTACATTTATCTAATCCTTAAACATGTAAATGGAGGCACTGCAGTTTGGGAAGGGTACTATTAAAAAGACGTCTTTATGGACAACCTGGACCATCACAAAGCCATGTGGATATGCGCCAATGAGCCAGCGCACATTTAAAGCTCATACATCTGTATGTGGTTTGCATTCCAAGAGCTTGAGAGCCACTGACTTAAGAAATGACATGTTAAAGAAAAATTATTCACTAGATACTTTTAAAAAATGCTAATGAAGACTTTATTAAAGATTACTGCAATAGGGGAAAGAGATTGAATTCAACTCAATACAGCAAAGATATCTGAGAATTTATAGCCGATGTATAGAGAGAGGGAGTCAGTGGACAAAAATTACTAAAAGGAACTTAGAGGAATTGTTGATAAACTGGCTTAAAAAGATTCTTGTTGAAGGCAGGCCAATGACTGGTATCAAGTGTAGGGGACTAGGAACCTGATCAGCTATTGAGAGTGGGAAGATCTTTATCAACCACTTTAACAGGATTTTTTGATGAAACTGGGTTCAGGCAGAACAGCAGGCTTAGGTAATGGCCTGGTGGAGAAGAGACTCAGAGGCATGTGCTCCAGTGTGGTCAAAGAGGGAGCCTTTGTCAGAGGAGAGATAGGTGAGGAGGCTAACACTCGAGCAGGTGCAACATATTTTTTGATAAACTGGCATCTTCACCAGCAATGTTCAATCCTGGGTTCAGGAAACAAGAGGCTATGCAAATTTATCTAAAGGAGTATTGTAAAAATTTTAGGTCAAGGTTAATTTGAAATTACTCTACAATAAAAAACAAAAACTTCATTCGTGCAGAGAAATCTTTTAAGACTAATAGCTGGTGTGGTTCAATCAACCAAATTAGGCATTATTAAAATCCCAAGAAAAGTTTGAAATTAGTAAATAAGAATGGAACTCAAAACTGTGTGGAACAATCAGATTAGGTGAGTAGGCTCAGAAACGGAGCTTAATGTGTAGATCGTTGGTTAAGGAGTACTCTTAGAACAGACTCCTCCAGAAAGGCAGAAGAGAGACAAATTAGGTGGATGCAGAAGCCAAGGTATAATGTAGGCTGACCTACAGGGAGATCTGGAGCCAAAAAGTCCTTTCAGAGTTGTGCTGAGTTGGGCCTCAGTGGCCAGGCCTTCATGCTGTTGCATCATCGTGTCACTGGATATGGGCCCTGGGCTGTCCAGGCCATCACCGAAGGCAGTCTGTGGCCAGCACTCCCAGCCTTTAGTGGTGGACATCTGGTGGGGCCCCACGGTGTCCACCACAACATTTAAATCCCTCCATTTTCATAGCTGAACTGAATTCTGTGAGCTCCAAATGCTACTTACATCTGCAGCAGCACACTGTTGGTTTTTTTTTTAATTATTTTTTTTATTAAAGTATAGTTGACATACAATATTATATTAGTTTCAGGTATACAACATAGTAATTCAACATTTATATATCTTACGATGTTTTTTTCTGATTGATTTTTTTATGAATGTGAGTTTTGTCTGTTTTCCTAGGTCTCCTCTCATAGCTGAGGGGATTCTGAATTATGATTTGTTTTCTTATCTGTTTCTCTATCATTGGACTATATACTCCTTGGAGGAAGTCATGTTTGTCTAAAGTAGATTCTATCTGTCTAGTGCAGCGCCTGCATGGTAAAACAGTCACCCACAAAACTATTTCTTTGTAATCACCTGCTCTCCCTGCCCCACCCCCAAGGCTGGGTGCAGCTTCAGGTACATGGGTGAAATTGATGCATTATTATGACTAGTATAATAGATAGGTAATGGATATGCATGCACAGATAGATAGATCTGCAGGGGCAGGTGACTTAGCTCAACTATAAGAAAAAAGGCTTGCTAAAATATTGATGCTTCTTACTGTGATTCCTTGCTCTGGACAACATTTTATCATTTTGTTATGAAATGCCTGAATAACAGGGAGGAAGACTTGATTAATAAGTCACATAAAACAAAAACCGTGAACATCAGCAGGGCTTTTCTTCAGGTTTGAAAAAAATAAAGCACTCCGAGCTTTCTTGGCAAATAAAATTTCTTCAACATGCAACTTCCTGGGGTCTTAGAAAAGTAAAGGTGGAGCCTTCCCACAGGTTATCAGATAAAAGAATATCTCTTTCCAGACTTAGGGAAATAACTCCTGCCTGAGGCCTCTTCACCTTGATAAAAGGGGTTGTAGTAGATAACTTGAGATTTTCCCATTGAGGTTTAAGGTCCAGGAATATCCCACCTCTTGGTAATTAAGGCACACCTACAAAGCAGGACAAGGAACATCAAGTCACTCACCTGATGTTCATCTGCCACAGGACCACTGTCTACCTGCACTGATCCATCTTGTGGGGCCAGAGCCTCTGAGTGTTCTGTGTCTGGTCTCTTCTGCACTGGCTTTGGGGCCTCGGTCGCATGCACCATGGTGTTTGACAACTGTTGTCCTTTTTCTAGCCTTAGCTACTCTGGAAATACCCAGGGTTCCCAGTATGTGTAGCCATGACATGACTCAAAGCACCATTATGGCAAAGACCTCTTCTTAGCCAAAAGCTACACTTAACTTGATTTGTAAACTGAACTCACACACAACAGTTCTTCATCATCCTGTTAGTACTTCCATCATCTCCCTCTACCAAATGTACACATTTGCACATATAAATCTCTCATCTGCACACATCAAACAATGGGGCTTATACTAGAGAAAATATTACATTGTGTGTGTGTTCCTCTGGATCATGCATTTCTGATCCATGGTGGTGAAGCTGGAGAGAGTTCCCAGGGCATTCCTCATGTTCTCCATCTGGGTACTAGCAGGGCTCCCCAGGGGCAACACTGCTTCATGTGGACATAAGAACCAGTAACTTTAGCCTTCCTGTCCATACATCTGGTACTCCCACTTGACTTTTCCATACCCTGGCCACAAGAGTCCAGATAAATCTACATAAAGCACAGAGAGTTTCAGAAGCTGCTGTGTCCCATCCAATTATAGAAAAATCTCTGTTGTCTGAATCTATTAAACAGAGCTGTCTATTAATGAAGTCTTCTTCTTAGCAACCAAGCAAGCATAATTGATGTTTAAATGATAACCCTGAGGACTGTGAAACTCTGAAGTGCCTTCTGAATTATCACAGAGAGATTAATATTCCTATAATGTCTCTACAATTCATTTTTTATAGAATAGCATGAAGAGCAGAGAATAAAGATAAATGGAAAGAATTCTTAGGAAACAGAGATTATGATAATCATTAGATTTGAAACTTTAGAAGTAAAGAAGGGACTTCAGAAATTTTACAGAGAGGGAAGTGACACCAAAAGTTTGCACAGTTAGCTAGAAAATAAAGTCAAGTTTTGAGCCCTTTTCTAACAATGATCCATGTATATCATCTCATTAACTCTATCTGCAAACTCATGAGGGAGGCACATTTTCTTCATGTCCTCTCCTTTTTATTGTCCCATTTTTAGTGGTTGCACCCCTAGAATGGAGCAGTCAACTGGTACATATCCATTACTATGAGAGGATTAATGACTAACGCATGGTGGTGAAGGGCACAGGCTCAGAAGCCATTCTCTCCAGCTGTGTGAATTTGGGCGCGTTATTTAGCCTCTCTGGGTCTCAGAGTGTTATTAGAAGCATAAAATAATATTTATAAAATGGTTAGAACAATGTTTGGCATGGAGAATGTCCTATATTAATGTTTGTTCAATAAATACATCCCACTGCTAAGTATTTACTTTCAAAATAAGAAGATAGCAAAGAATAATTTTACATTATTTAATGACTCTTTGTGGTCTGAATTCTGGCTTTAACAGGGAGAAAATGGGGCCAGCGTGCCTTGTTGACCACATTTCAACAACATTACACAAATTATATTCTGGGTCCAGGAGGGAGGATCTTGGCAATCACAGTTTAATAGTGCTTTTTGCTGAAACAATAAACAATAAAAATTGTAAAGGATCACAACTATGAGAAAGTGGTTTGCTTTCCTGCCTGAAAACTCTTTAAGAGAAGTCTCAAGCAATATGTGATTGAAAGAGCTAGAGTAACCTTCCTCCTATTGTTTTTTTACATGCAAATATGATCCACTCATAAACATAGTTGTTCAAGCAAGTGTATCTGGAATTTTTCTTCAGGGGGATTTGAATGAATGAGTGCCATCTTGGGGAAATATTCTTCATCATAGCGATGATTGAATACTTAGTCTCTTAGAACCCATAAGTCCATGAAATTTTAAGAGATATTGTCAATATTTGTACATTCGGTAATTCTGTTCATCTGTGGAACACAATGGGTAATGAATAACTTTACATATTATTTATAAAGGGTCTAACTAATTTCATTAAGAACTATGTAGTTGGGAGTTCAAATGGCCGAGGACTCCCATTAAATGACCTCTCTCTATGCCATTGATTACCTTTTCTGATGCCCACAGGTGCCTTTAGAGTCACCTAAGATTAATATTCCTAGAAGATACATATGTCCAAGCCAGCTCATAGCAGAGCTAGGGAACAGGACAACACTCTACCCATCAAACATAATCATCCCACATCAGATTACATAGGGGGTAATCATTCTATTGACTACCTTTCCCTTGAGAAGCCATCCATGCTCCTCCTTGCACTCAAAAGGATCCTTTCAAGAGGCAAATCTCATCTTGCCTCCAGTTCCAGCCTTCCCTTCTCCTCTGACCTTGGCCTTCTCTGACATGCTGCTTTCTCTGCCTGGTGCTGGATTCCCATCCCCTCTCTGTTCTCTGGTTAGCTCTTTCAGGTCTCAGCAATCCAGCTGTGCTCCTTACCAAACCTCATGCCTATGCTTCCTGCCAGCTCTGAAAACAGTTGTCATTTTCCTTTGAGTTAGTTAACACGTGCATGGCTCTTTCACTGAGCCATAAAAACAGAATCATGGTTTGTTTTATCCAAGCTTCTAGCATGTTATTAATATGGGTTGAAAAATATAAAAATATTCATGAACTTGATCCACCACAACTGACCTGAATGGATGATACATAGGCAAATATCCCTGTGTCAATACCATTTGTTATACTGGTTCTAATGTGTTGAGTGAAATCCTCTCACTTTACACTTGTGTCTTGAGTCCTATTATATGTTCCTCTTTAAAGCTCCAGCTAAAAGGCTCCAGTTTCTGATAAAAGTACAGATTCATTAGGGAGTCAGAGTGCCTGGTTCATATTCCAGCTCTGCCAGTTCTTGGCTGTGTGATCTCTGTGGCTCAGTTTTTACTTCTGTAAAAGGGAGATAGTAGTATTTCCAACTTCATGGAATTATTTTGAGAATTACATATTAATGAGTTAATATGTGTGAAACAGAGATACCTCACATGAAGGTAGCACTTGATGACTACTAATTATTATTATTAGGATTTACTGATCTATATTTAACTTTTATTTAATCAGGCATTTACATTATGTTTCTTCCTAGTAGTATTCTTCTTGAAGACATCTTGTATGTATATAAGCTTTGTTCTTGGACCCATTAGATAAATATGTTTTTAATGTTTATTTTTTAATTTTTCAATTGCAGTTGGTACACAATATTATATTAGTCTCAACATGGTTATTATACATTTAGGTAACTTATGAAGTAATCACTCCAATGGATTAGTGCCTATCTGACACTATTCATAGACAGTGACCTTGCTGGCCTTGTTAGACAGCATGTAGAGAGAGGAGCTAATTAAGTACTAAATTAAAAGAAGGAGAATGGGGACTCTTAGTGAATTCAGAAAAGGAGGAGATTTTTGTGGGGACATTCATTGACTGTAAGGTACAGGCCTTAAGGACAAGCCTTGGCTCACCTCACTAAATAAAGCAGTTCCACACACAGGTACTGTTTCCGCCAGCTACTTGTGAATGCTTGTCAGGATCTCCTTGACCTTTTCCCTGATTAGATGAGGCTATAAGCCCTGTCTAATTTTGGAGGTCCAATCTTTTCAAGGAAACTTATCTCAAATCTCCAAAGAGGAAGTTTTCTTCCCAAAAGATTTATTGGGTTCTCCTTCCTATTCCAGGCCCAATATTTTGTGATGATGAAAAACAAACAAAAATAATCCTGAGGTTTTTTCTTCCAAATCACCAAGACAAAGTAGACAGAGAAAGAATGGTAACAATAGTTATATTAAATTTAAAGTATTTTCATCAGAGAAAAGTTTATGATGCTGTAGGTATAGAGGGCTACCTGGCAGGACAAATCTGTTTGTATGGCAAATGAAGCATGGCCACCTGCCCTAACTTGTGAGGATCTCTTTCTCTCACTCTTCACCTGGCCATGAGTGGAAAATGATTGTAAGACATGTTGTTCTCCTTCATTGTTGCCCAAAGTTTTCAACGAGATCTATGTGCATTGTCCTTTAGAAGATCAAGATAAGGGATAAATGAGAATAAAGAAAGTCTTTGGAAAATATGTTCAGTACTTAGTCCTAGAAAACTAGCAAAACAATTATTTTAGGCCACACTAACTAAGGAAAATTATATTTAGAATAAAATAATGTTTCCCAGCATTTTCTACTAATAAGATCCACCTGAGAAGTTTCTTAAACATGTGGATCCCTAGGATTCTTCTCTGGACAATTATGATTCTGTTGTTCTGTGTGAAAGGCAGGGATGTGAATTTTTGTAATACTTCAGATGATTCTTATGAACAGTAAAATTTGGAAAAATACTAAAATAGGTCAATTTACCGGGAGTGGAATAAACGCTTTTTTAATTAATAAATTTTACTTTTTAAAGTAGTTTAGTTTTACAACAAAATTGAGAGAAAAGTACACAGAGTTTTCACATACCCTCTGACCTCAAACATCCACAGCCTCCCCATCCCGATCAACATGCCTGCCAGACTAGTATTTTCATTACAATCACTGAGCCTCCATTGACACATCACCACCCCAAGTTCATAGTTCACATTAGGATTCTCTCTTGGTCTTGTATATTCTATGTGTTTTGATGAATGTATAATGATATGTTTCTATTATTACAGTATCATAATGGTTTTTCTGCCCTAAAAATATTCTGCCTATTCATTCTTCTCTCCTCTCTAACCCTTGCAAACTTTAATCTTTTTACTATCTCCATAGTTTTGCCTTTTCTAGAATGCCATCTAATAGGAATAATACATTATGTATTGGCTTCTTTCATTTAGTAATAGTCATTTAAATTTCCTTCTTGTCTTTTGATGGCTTAATAGCTCTTTTTTTTTTTTTTTTTTTTAGTCCTGAATAATATTTCATTGTTTGGATACACCACAGGTTACTTATACAGAAGGGCATCTTGGTTGCTTCCAAGTTTGGGCAATTATGAACAAAGCTGCTGTAAAAACCACGTGTAGTTTTTTGTGTGAACATAAGTTTTCAAGATCTTTGGGTAGACACCACAAAGTGCAATTGCTGGATCATATGATAAAAATATGATTTGTTTTATAAAAAACTGCTAAACTGTTCTCCAAAATTGTACCATTTTGCATTCCCATTAGCAATGAATGAAAGTTTTTGTTCCTCCACATTCTCATCTGTATTTGGTGTTGGCAAGGTTTGGGCTTTTGGCCGTTGTAACAAATGTGAACTGGTACTTTATTGTTGTTTTAATTTGCTATTTCTTAATGACATAAGATATTTTAATTTGCTATTTCTTAATGACATATGATGTCTGAGTGTGTTATGTGAACATTTGTATGTTTGGTTAAAGAAACAAACTACCCAAGAATATTTCTTGGGAGGTCCAATAAGGACACAGCCCATTACATAACTGAAATATAAGTGTGATAACTCTTTTCACACTCATTTTCATTAAATTTCTTTGTGCTTTGCCCCTCTCCACATGTTCTCATTTCCTGTTCTCTTAAATAAGTTTTTAAAAAATGTGCTGCCATTTAAAAGGAATCTGCAGTTCAGATTGAAAATGCAGCACCTGATAAAAAATGGGATCAGAATTGATAGAATTTGTACTTAAAAATTGCCACTGCCCTGAAAGGAAGACAGTCACTAACAGTAATAATGCTCAAACTGAATGGAGGCCACCAAAGACTTGAGGGAACACATGTTAATTAAATAAACCAATTCTGCCAGGATTTTCATGATGTTGAGGAGACTGCTCACAGATGGCTTAGGTAGAGCCATGTTCGAGGTTCTCAGATTAGTGGGGATGGGGGACAGGAGCAGCACATTGAAGGAGCCAGTGTATCCAAGAGATGGCTATGCCAGGCATGACGCTACTGATATTTTCAGTCTCTACCTTTGGAGGCACTCACTCAGGGTGTCCCTTAACAGTAGACTTGGAGCTCAGGTGGCATGTAGCTGCTTTAGTTGCTTCAGAAAAACATTTTACAGTGAAGAGAAAGTTTGATTTTGTGTCTTTCTGCTAACATTGCTAAGGAAAAAAATTAAATAATTCCACTCTTATTGTGCAAAGCCCATCATCCAGAGAAGACAAGGAATAGTAAATCCTCAGAATTGTGCAGCACTCAAGTGGGACACTGAGGCTTTGGTGCCCTAGGCATCTGCAGTTGGGTGGCTGCAATGACTCCTAACTGGTCCTTTCAGTCCATTTCTTAACTGAGTGAACTTGGAAAAGTTCACAAAATCCACCTTCATGAAACCCTCCAGAACTCTCCACTGTTCTAAGAGGAGTCAAATTTCCTAACAGGGTCCACCATGTGTGCTCTGTGTCCTTCTTCAAGTTTAATCTGGTGAGACACTTGTCTTTTTTCTTTAAATCCCAGGATCATGACCCTCTGTCTTCCCTTGGTATCAAACCTGTTCACCTCCACACCTCTGCTGGACATGTCTCAGGCATGCTTCAGACCATATCTTTAATGCTGGGGTTCCCACTCTTCCCCCAACTAAAATAATTTCAAGTAGTGCAATTGAAAGAGCATAGATTTATGATATTTGTCACTTGAGTTTGCATTCCAGTTTGGACATTGCATATACAGTTGACCCTTGAAAAACATGGGTTTAAACTGTGTGGGCCCACTTTTATGTGGGTTTTTCTCAATAAATACTTTAAATGTATTTTATTTTCCTTATGATTTTCTTAATACCATTTTCTCTAGCTTACTTTATTTTAAGAATACCATATATGTGTTAATCAACAGTTTATATTATCAGTAAGGCTTCCAGTCAACAATAAGCTATTAGTAATTAAATTTTGGTGTACTCAAAAGTTATCCATGGATGTTTGACTGCACTTCTAATCCCCACAGTTTTAAGGGTCAACTGTACTTGATAAAGTTGCTATATTCTAAAAACCTCCGTTCCTCACTTATACAATGGGATAGTAAGGCCTACCTTAAAAAGTGTTTTATGAGAATTCAATGATACTTTGTATGAATTGACTGAAGTGGAGTAAATTTTTAATAACTATTAGTTTCACATCTCAATCAAATCTGCTCCTTCTCCCATTGTCCAAAGTTCAGTTTTTACCTTTAAACCATTCCTTCTATCCTATCCCATAAAGTCACTTCCACAATCATACATTTTCCACCCATCTATTCATTTATTTATCCATCCATTCATCCATCCATCCATCCATCCATCCATCCATCCATCCATCCATCCATCTATCCATCCATCCATCCACCCATCTACTCAGTTAGCCAAGTTAGATCCCTAGAAGTGCATGGAGTACAATAAAAAAAAGTAAATAATTAAGGGTGGCTAAAGTGAAGCCTGAGTCACTGGAATAAATAGGAAGGAGACTGATAATGTAGATGAGAAACAGTGGTGTCTGACCTTGTTTTCTATGCTAATGAAGGTGAGATTTATCCTAAAGGCAGTGAGAAGCCATACAATATTGCATAGAGACCATTATTTATATTTATGATCAAGGCACTTATGAAATGGGAAGTTAAATCAGTAGCTAAGTGAATTAAAATCCATTGAGTATGGTTGTGTGAACATAGGCACTTAAGATCAAAAAACGATGAAGTTAGGAAGAGTGATGCCCTAAAACTTGTAGAAATCAACAAGTTTGGGAGAAAACTGGCTTGAGTAAAGACAGTGAGGAAAGTGAGGAGGATTTCACAATCACTATATAAGGGATGGAAAGGCATAAACTTAAACTGAGGCACAGGAGGCCAGAGAGTGAATGGGTTGGGCTGTCTGGGTGACATGCAGCAAATCATCCAAACCCATTGTGCTGTAGATTGAGCAGACCTTCACCACAAGCACCTGATGAAGAACAATGGATTTTAAAATGCACATTACCAGTAACTTCTTCGATTTGATTTTGTGACAGTATTGTTATCAATGATTTTTTGAAGTATATTCTTTGTGTTAACACACTTTTCTGGGGCATCCCAGCCCCTTTCCAAAGAATGTAAATGCAGATTATCATGAACATTTGGACATTTTGATCAGTGGCTGGAGGGCTGATGAGTTACAAATCCTGGGAAATATGACTTAATATTTTTGCATTTGTTCCTGAGTGCCGTACATTGTGGTTCAGAGGGTAAACATAAGCTCTGGGGAATTCAGAGAAGAGTGCAGGAAGTGTATGACAAAATCAAACGAAAAAGGAAACTGAACATACAGCAACCAGGTTAATATTGCTCTGAATTCCTTGCTGTCCTTGCCAGCTCATGTTATAATTTTGGTAATCACCTCCAGTAACAGAAATGGATGGATGGATGGATGGATGGATGGATGGATGGATGGATGGATGGATGGATGGATGGATGGATGGAAGAATGGATGGGTTAGTGGAAGGAAGGAAAGATCAATAGATCTACTATAAATATTTTGTGCTATTCACAGTACTGACTACCTCATATTCCTCATATAAGTTAATCCCTTCAAAACACCTATTAGGTTGGTATCATTATTATCATCCCCATGAGAAAATGGAGGTGCAAAGAGTTGCCTGGAGAGTTGCCTCTGGGAAATTGACATTGATATAATACAAAGAACTTATGTAGATTTTAACAGTTTTATCTGTGCTCATTTGTGTGTATGTGTGTGAATGTATAGCTCTATGCAAATTTGTCACAAGTGTAAACATAACCACAATCAAAATACTCAACTCTACCATCATTACAGGGCTCCCTTTTGCTGCCTTTTTATAGCCACACTCCCTCTTTCCCATCCCATCATTGTCTTAGCACTTGACAGCCACCGATTCTTTTTCTATCTGTATAGTTATAATATTTCATGATTGTTACATAAACTGAATCATGCGGTATGTATTTTTTTAATATTAGCTTTTTTTCACTCAACATAATTTCTTTGAGGTTCATCCAAAAATTGTTGTATAAATTAATTGTTTATTCCTTCTTATGACTAAGTAGTTTTCCACAGTATGCCATACTTATCTTTTAAATCATAGATTTGTTAATTAAGCAAAATTTAAAAAATTAATTTTGTGAGCAAAATTCTGTATAGTTACTCATCCACCTGACATGAGTTAAAACTTTGATAGATCATAAACTATGGAAGCAACTGATCAGAAGAATTGTATGATTGATGTCCCATTAACACTGAATGCGGTTTGCAGCTAGAAAACTGGAGACTGGAATGAAGGAGGTGCTCTATGATACTTTTTGAATAAATGTAGTCTGTGGGTTTCAAAGCTTGACATCACATGTGTGCTAGGCTTGGGAGGCTGTCACAACTTTTGAGGGTACATCAGTAAAGGCAGCTGAGGGCCATGCACAGTGATTGAGGGAGTTGAATGGTTTTAATTTTCAGATGTTACAGGGATCAGAGAACTAAATCAGACTCTCAGAGCAAACAACAGGACCTTGGATCAGTGTAAAACACTCAAGTGATAGGCAAGGAGAAGGAGTTTATTCGGTAAAATTGAGGGTACTGGCCAGGTTTGGAAAGTGGAGTGGCCAAAGTTAGCAAGGCCCGTGTGAATGGCTGTGATGCAGGACAGGGCAAATTCTCCCATGTGGCCCTGCATTGAGAGAGAATGAGTTCTTGACTGAGCACAGGAAAGAATTCAAGTGCACACCAGAGTTAAAGTCAAAAGGAAAGTTTATTAGAGAAGGGATAACACTCCACAGGCAGAGTGTGGTCTCCTCAGAGATAAAGAGGGAGAAAGCTGAGAGGGACAGAGAGCCAGAGAGAAAACACAATGGAAGGGACAGAGACTAAGATAAAGCCCCCAAGTATTTGGAGAATTCACTTTATGTATCATTCTTAGTTTCTATGAATTACAATTTAAAGATTCTGTTTACCTATTTTCTTTTGATGGTATGGGTATACAGTGTGAAAGTAAGGGTATGTAGTGTGAAAAGCATTCTAGCCTTTGATTCATAAGTCTCCCATGGTTTTAGCCACAGGGATTGTATTTATTTTGCATAGGGCATGATTTAAAGACTCTTGTTTTCCTGTTTTTTCTTCATGATATGGTATAGGTCAATGGTTTGTTAGTAATCCCAGCAGGAGTATTCCTCCATTCTGCAGGTTTACTGAGGTCTGGCAGCAACACGTTGCAGGCTTTGCATACAGCTTGATTTAACATTTAATTGTCTTGCCGCCTCCCTACATTAGCTATACTGGTTATGTACTGCACAACTCCTTTACAGAGTTTTCTGGTGTGCGGTTTACACACTGTGCAGTAACATAACCTGTTCTGAGTAAGGAAGAAGTCTGGTGTCAGCACACCATCGAAATAGATTTGGTTTTACTGCAGGGTTCTATTAATTCGAGAGGAAGACAAGGCCTAAAATGGCAGTAGAAGTTGGTCAACACCAGTTAGAGCATATCTAAGCAAAATCAGCCTTCTAGGATTTCAGTCACATTGGGTTGTAGACACTCAATGGATAATCAGGACTCATCCTCTGCATGCCCTTCTCTGGGATGGGTCTGCTGCAAAGACTTGGAGTTCATGGGTTCCCTGAAACATTGATCCAAGTCCAGGAGTGTGATTTAATTCTAAGTTACATTTGATTTGGTGGAGGAGGCTGGGCCAAGATGGGAGATCTAAGCCATTAATGTAAATCCTGCTTGGATTTACCAGTGGGGTTGATATTGGTTTGATTTGTATGGAGCTGAGAAAGGTTAAAAAAAAAAAGTTAACAAGGAAAAGTGGAACAAAAGAAACTATGTTGGTCTAGTCTCATTGTAACTAACTCTCTAGGGGCAATCTAGAATGCCTAGAAAATATGGCATTATTGCAACAAACAAACAAACCTAAAAGCTTCCTCCCTTGTACTTACATCCATAGGCTCCACAGTTATTCAGAGTATTCTGTTATCTTGGTGACTGTGAGATGTGACTCAAGCAATACTGGAGTGTTAAAGACAAAAAATAACAATGAAATCTCAGAGGAAAAGAAAAGAACAGGCAGCTCCTTTTTTTCCTACTCATTCAGCTCTAGTTCCAGGTCCTAATCAAGTTAGAGGCAATCTTGGTCAAGTCTTAGCAAATCCTGTTATCTAATTCATGAATCTCATTATATTCGGTTCATGTGACTACTCATGCACTGGAAAAATGCCTGAATTAAGAATATAGGAGAATCATCTGTGACTCTCTGAACCCACCATCAACCTGAGTGCCATGTGGCTCACGTTTGTGACACTTGCCTGTGTGGGTGCCTTCCTCTGTGCTGAGGGGCCTGTGTGAACAGATATCCTAAGATGTAGACATCAATGAAGGAAGGCAAAGGAACTGACAGGAAGACATTACTGTCACAAGATGGACATATTGCTTATGCTCAGCTGTCCTTGGTTTCTGCTAGGGCACTCATCCAGCCAAGTCAGGCCAGAAAAGGTGAGTTCCTGACTCTTTCCATTTGCCAAATCCTCAGCAGTCTGGCTGTAGAATATGTCTTAAATTCAATCCCTTCTGTCCATCTCACCACCACATACGAGTTCAGACCTTTGACAGGTCTCATCTAGATTTCAGTAAGAGCCTCTTCAACAGCCCATCTTCTCCACAGCCACGCAGGCTGCATTCAATGATCTTTCTAACATGTGTATTGAACTAGGCCATCTGGCAGATTACTCTTTTGGTGGCTTTAACTCTATCATAATAGCAAAAAAGTGTTTTTCTGACACTTCTCCAACTCCATGACTTTCCTCTATCCTCCTAGCACCATAAACTCCGAGATTCTAAACTAAAAGCTAACTCTAAAATCTGTCCATAGATCCTATCCTTCTCTCTCCCGCTCTCTCTCTCTCTCTCCCTCTCTCTCTCTTTCTCTCTCACTCTCTCTCTCTCTTTCTCTCCCTTTCCATCTATCATCATCATCTATCTATTATCTATCCCTAGCTCCCTCTCTTCTTCCCTAGACTCTTCTTTCTTTTTTCCTTTTTTTTTTTTTGTGATAATCTTCTCACCTGGCAAGCCTTTAACTCTGACATATTGTTAGAACTGAATGACTCAATTTATTTATAAATTCCTCAAGAAACTTTTCTCTGACCTCCCTGAAGGCTGAATTCTTCTCCTGTACCTTTTATCACATGAATATCTTCTCAGACTTGTTTTTGGAGGAATCTTTTTTTATTGAATATATTGGGGAGACATTAGCTAATAAAATTATATAGATTTTAAGTGTATAAGTCTATAATACATCATCTGTATATTGCACTGTGTGTTCACCACCCAAAGTTAAATCTACTTCTGTCACTATATATTTGACCCCCTTTACCCTCATCCTCTTCCTCCACCATTTTCATGCTGGTAACCACTAAACTTTTGTCTATGTCCATGAATTTTTGATAGTCTTGTTCATTTGTTATTTTCAGTTTTATATTCCACATATAAGTGAAATCATATGGTGTTCAACTTTTTCTGTTTGACTTATTTCACTTAGCATAATAATCTAAGATCCATCTATGTCGCAAACGGTAGTATTTCATCTTTTCCATTGTATATATGTACCACATCTTCTTGATCCAGTCATCTATCAAAGGGCATTTTGGTTGTTTCCATGTCTTGGACACTGCTAATAATGTTGCTATGAACATTGAGATGCATATATCTTTGTGGATATATGTTTTCAAATCTTTGGGGTAGGTACCTAGAAGAAGGATTGCTAGGTCATATGGTAATTCTAGTTTTAATTTTTTGAGGAATCTCCATACTGTTTTCCATTATGGTTGTACAATTTGCAATCCCATGAACAGTGTATGAGGATTCCTTGTCCACTATGACCTCTTCAATACTTGTTATTACTTATTTTGTTGATAACAGCTATTCTAACAGGTGTGAGGTGATATCTCATTGTGGTTTTCATTTGCATTTCCCTAATAGCTAGTGAAGTTGAGCATCTTTTCAATGTCAACCATCTAAATGACTTTTTGGGAGAAATGTCTGTTTCAAGTCTTCTGATCATTTTTTAATTGGATTGTTTGTTATTTTTATTGATGAGTTGTATGCGTTCGTATATTTTAAACATTAGCCCTTTATCAGAGACATTGTTTGCAAATATCTTCTCCCATTCAGTTGGTTGTCCCTTTGTTTTGCTGATTTTTATTTTACTGTGCAGAAGTTTTTAGTTAAATATAGTCCCATTCATTTAGTGCTTATACTTCTCTTGTCTTTGAGATCAAATTCATAAAATCCTCTCTAAGACCAAGGTCCATGAGTTTAGTACCTATGTTTACTTCTATGCAATTTGTTGTTTCAGGTCCTTTCTTTAGGTCTGTGATCCTTTTTGAGTTAATTTTGACGTATGGTGACATCAGTCTAGTTTCATTTTTCTGCATATGACTTTCCAATTTTCCCAGCTCATTTATTGAAGAGGATTTTTTTTTTCCTCCATGTATGTTTTGGCTCCTTTGTAGAAAAAAAATATATATATAAAATTTCTGGGTTCTCAATTCTATTCCATTGGCCTGTGTGTTTGTTTTTCTGCCAATATCATGCTTTTTGATTATTGTCACTTTGTAGTATAATATTGAAGTCAGGCAGAGTGATATCTCGGGCCTTGCTCTTCTCTCTCCAGATTGCTTTGGCTATTCAAAGTTTTTTTCTGACTCCATACAAATTTGTTGATTTTTTGTTCTATTTCTTTAAAAACGTGATTGGAATTTTGATGGGGATTGCATTAAATCTTTATATTGCTTTGAGTTATGTGGCCAGTTTAACCATTTTCATTATTCCAATCTATGAACATAGGGTACCTTTCTATTTCTCTGTGTCTTCTTCAGTTTTTTTTTTTTAATAATGTCTTATAGTTTTCAGTGCATAGGTTCTTCACATCCTTCATTAAGTTTATTCCTAGTTATTTTAATATAAATTTTTTGCAATTGCAAAGAAATTGCTTTTTTAATTTTTTTCTGAAATATTATTGCTAATATTTAAGAACACAATGGATTTTTATACTGTGATTTTGTATCCTGCAACTTTACTGTATTTGTTTATTGTTTCTAATAGTTCTAATAGTTTTCTTCTAATATTTTTCTAATAGTGGAGTCTTAAGGGATTTCTGTATAAAGAATTATGTTGTCTGTAAAAAGTGACAATTTGATTTCTTCACTCCCAATTTGAATGCCTTTTATTTCTTTCTTACGCTTGATTACTCTAGTTAGGACTTCAAAATCTGTGTTGAATAAGAGTGGTAAGAGAAGACATCCTTGTCTTGTTCTTGATCTTAGAGGGAAAGCTTTCAGTTTTTCACTATTAAATATATTAGATGAAGATTCGTCATATATGACCTTTATTATATTTTTAAATTAAGTTAATTTGGGTAACATTGGTTAATACAATTATATAATATTCAGGTGTACATTATAATTTGACATCTGTATATTCTATTGTGTGTTTACCACTCAAAGTGCAATTTCCTTCAGCTACCATATATTTGATCCCCTTTACTCAAATCACCCTCCCCTACACTCCTATATTTGACACTCTTTACCCTGTCTACCTCCCCACTCTTTCTCCACCCCACTAGGAACCACTACTCTATAGTCTTCTGGTAAACACTAGTCTATAGTCTTTGTCCATGAGTCTCTGCTTGTTTGTCCTGTTCATTACTTGCTTTTAGGTTTATATCTCACATATAAGTGATATTATGTGGCTTTCAGCTTTTTCAGTCTGGCTTATTTGGCTTAGCATGATTATCTCGAGGTCCATCCATGTTGTCACAAATGGCAGTATTTCATTTCTTCTTACGGCTGAGCAATATTCCATTATATATATGTACCACAGCTTCTTTAGCCAATCAACTATTGTAGGACACTTCAGTTGCGTCCATGTCCTGGCCACTGTGAATAATGCGGCTATGAATATTGGTGTGCAAATATCTTTATGAATATGAATCTTCAAGTCGTCGGAGTAAATATTCAGTAGAGGGATTTATGGATCATATAGTAGATCAATTCTTAGTTTTTTTGAGGAACCTCCGTACTGTTTTCCATAGTGGCTGTACCAATTTGCAATCCCACTAGCAGTGTATGAGGGTTCCTATTTCTCTGCATCCTCTCCAGAATTTGTTATTACTTGTCCTGTTGATTATAGCTATTTTAACAGGTATGAGATGATATCTTATTGTAGTTTTGATTTGCAATTCTCTAATAGCTAGTGATGTTGAGCATCACTTAATGTATTTGTTGGCCATTTGTATGTCCTATAAGAAGAAGTGTCTGTGCAGGTCCTCTGCCCATTGTTTGATTGGATCATTTGTTTTTTTGTTGTTATTGAGTTGCATTGAATTCTTTGTATATTTTGGATATTAGACCCTAATCGGAGGTGTTGCTTACAAATATATTTTCTCAGTCGGATGGTTCTCTCTTTACCTTGTTGACAATTTATTTTGCTGAGCAGAAGCTTTTTAGTTTGATGTAGTCCCATTCATTTATTTTAGCTTTAACTTCCCTTATCTTTGAGGTCAAATTCATAAAATCCTCTTTAAGTCCAAGGTCCTTGAGTTTTCTTCCTATGATTTTCTCTATGCATTTTATTATTTCAAGTCTGTCTTATATTCAGGTCCTGAATCCATTTTGACTTAATTTTGGTGTGTGGTGATAGACGACAGTCTCGTTTCATTCTTTTGCAGGTGGCTTCCCAGTTTTCCCAGCACCACTAATTGAAGAGGTGTTCCTTTCTCCACTGTCTGTTTTTGGCTTTTTTGTCAAAAATTATTTGCCCATGGCAATATGGGTTTACTTCTGGACTCTCGATTCTGTTCCACTGGTTTGTGTATCTGTTT
Organism: Pteropus alecto; assembly: GCF_000325575.1. Classification (NCBI taxonomy): domain Eukaryota; kingdom Metazoa; phylum Chordata; class Mammalia; order Chiroptera; family Pteropodidae; genus Pteropus; species Pteropus alecto. The sequence continues at coordinate 1,466,730 of NW_006442489.1, read as the reverse complement.
TTCTGCCAATACCATGCCATTTTGATTATTATCCCATTGTAGTATAATTTAACGTTGGGCAGAGTGATATCTCCAGCCTCGTTCTTTTTGCTCAGGATGGCTTTTGTGATTCAGGGTCTTTCATGCTTCCATACAAATCTGATGATTTTCTGTTTTATTTCTTTAAAAAGTGCCAATGGGATTTTGATGGGGATTGCATTAAATCTGTATAATGCTTTAGATAATATGGTCATTTTAACTATGTGGATTTTT
>NW_006442489.1:1460236-1466184 GCF_000325575.1 Pteropus alecto | reverse complement strand
AGGAAAGGAAAGGTTTTTAGTTTTTCACCATTAAATATAATGTTGGCTGAGGTTTTGTCATGGATGGCTTTATTATATTAAGGTACTTTCCTTCTTTTTTTATTAAGTTAAGTGTTTTTATCATAAATGGGTGCTGTATCTTATCGAAGGCTTTTTCTGCATATATTGATATGATCATATGCTTCTTATTTTTTAATTTGTCTATGTAGTATATCACGTTAATTGATTTGCATGTCTGCGCCCCTGGGATGAAGCCCACTTGATCGTGATGTATAATCTTTTTAATATGTTGCTGGATTCGGTTTGCTAGTATCTTATTTAGGATTTTTGCTTCGTGTTCATGAGAGAGATTCGTCTGTAGTTTTCCTTTGTTGTGTTATCTTTACCAGGTTTTGGTATATCAGAGTAATATTGGCCTCATAGTAGGAGTTGGGAAGTATTGCCTCCTCTTCGATTTTTTGGAAGAGTTTGAGAATAGTATTAAATCTTCTTTGAATGTTTGGTAGAATTCACTGGTGAAGCCATCTGGTCCTGGACTTTTACTTTTGGTAGATTTTTGATGATTGCTTCAATTTCCAGAATGCTGATTGGTTTATTTAGATTTTCCAGTTCTTCTTGATTCAGTCTAGAAAGGTTGTATTTTTCTAAGTACTGGTCTATTTCTTCTAGGTTATTAAATTTGGTGTTATATACTTTTCCACAGTATTCTTGCATGATCCTCTGTATTTCTGCTATGTCAGTCATAATTGTCCCCCTGATTTTGCTTATTTGTTTCTTTTCTTTCTTTTTTTTTTTCTTTAATGAGTCTAGACAGGGCGTTGTCAATTTTACTAACCTCAAAGAAGAAGCTCTTTGTTGGATTTCTTTTTTCTGTTGATTTTTGTTTTCAATTTTATTTATTTCTGCTCTAATTTGGATTATTTCCTTCCTTCTGCTGACTTTAGGCTTCATTTGTTCTTCCTTTTATAGTTTTATTTTTTTAAGATGTTGTCATTTCATTTTAGGTGAGCTGACCCCTTTCAATATTTTCTGTAGTGCAGGTCTTGAATTGGAGAACTCTCTAAATTTTTGTATGTCTGTAAAGGTCTTAATTTCTCCTTCATATCTAAAGGAGAGCTTAGCTGTAGACATTATTCTAGGCTGGTATTTCTTTCCTTTAATAGTTTAAATATTAGATTCCATTCCTTTCTGGCTTGTAAGTTTTGTGCTGAGAAGTCCGATGATAATCTAATGGATTTACCTTTATATGATACCATTTTCTTCTCCTTGGCTGCCTCAAGAATCCTATTTTTGTCGTTGATTTTTGATAAGTTTAACAATGTGTCTTGGTGAAGGCCTTTTGCATTGAGGTAATTGGGTGTTCTGTTGACTTCTTGAATTCCAAGCTCCTGCTCATTCCTTAGATTTGGCAAATTCTCATCAACTGTTTGTCTGAAAATGCTTTCTAGTCCCTGCTCCTTTTCCTCACCTTCGATAATGCCCATTATTCTTAAGTTTCCTCTCCTGATGGTATCAGCTAGTTCTTGTATTTCTCTTTCATTATTTTTCATTCTTCAATTTCTCCCTTCTTTCTTCTGATTTATTTCTAGATTTCTATCTTTGATATTACTGATCCTTTCCTCCATTTGGTCAATTCTATTTTTCAAGCTTGCTATTTCATTTTTCAATTCTTGCAGTGTCTTTTTTTTAATCTCCAGAAGTTCTATTCTGTTCTTTTAGAGAGTTTCAATCTCCTTGGTAAAGAATTTATTCTGCTCATCTAGTTGTTTTCCAATTCCTGAAATTGTTGATATGACTCATTTCAAATATTTCGAATCTCACTTAAGTTTTTCAGAAGTACCATCTTGAATTCTTTGTCATTTATACTGCATATTTCTATGTCTATAAGCTTATTTTCTGGAGATTTTTCTCTTTCTTTCTGAGGTGCCTTGTCACCTTGGTTGTTCGTGGTGTTTAGTGGAAAATTTATACACCTGGGCATTAATGGAAGTGTGTTATACTGTTTTTCTAGAACGAAGATTTATTATGTAAAGGTTTCTCTTTAGCCTGCTGCAAAGAAGGCGCTTTTCTTTTGGTTTCCAGTAGGTGGCATCTAAGCCTCTTGGATCCCTGCTTTATATAAAGCCTAAACAATGCATTTTTTAAATTTTCTTGTAGATATTTAATCACGTTCGCTACCCTCAGTTTCAGTGTCTGTCAGTGTTAGTGACAGTCTCAACAGTATTTACTCAGATTCTCCTTGGGCTCTGCAGTGATTGGTCTCAGAGGGTATGGGGTGAGGCGCCCTCATAGCTAGGGGTTGGGGGCTGCAACTCAGGTTCGGTTTTGCAACTGCGTTGGGTAAAAATCAACTGTCATTTCTCTGGCATCTGCTTCTCTGCTTTCTGCCCTGTTGACAGGACCTTGCCACTGGCTGTGTAGAACTCACAAACTTTCCCAGGCAAGGCTGTTCAGGGAAGTCGCCACACCTTCTCCCCTCTCCTTCTCCCTACAGGGGACTCCAGTAGCTGTGATAGGCAGCTTGACACCCAGTATACCGCTCGACACCCGGGGTTCTCACCTGTGGTAGCTCTTATATGCAGATCCCACACTCTGATGTATTGGCGTGCAGTTTGGGTGTTTTTTGTTGAGTTTTAGATATTCAACTTATTGTTGTTTCAAGGGTAGAGATCTGGGGATGCCTTTCACTTCACTATGTTTCTTTTCTTCCATCAATCTTTATTATTGAAGTAATATTGAAACAATATTGAAAGTTGAGGGTAGATTCTGGGAAACGAATAGTTGATGAGAATTTCCCATATCTAAGGAATGAATTGGAGGTTGGCATTCGAGAAGTCAACAGACCTCCCAATTACCTCAACCCAAAAAGGTTTTCACCAAACACACTGTATTAAATTAATCAAAAATGAATGACAAAAATAGAATTCTCAGGGCAGCCAGGGATAAGAAAACAATAACTTATAAAGGAAAACCCATTAGATTATCATCAGATTTCTCAGTGCAGACTTTACAAGCCAGAAAGGAACAGAATCAAATATTTAAATTATTAAGTGAAAGGAAATACCAGCCTAGAATAATGTCTCCAGCTAAATTCTTCTTAAGATATGAAAGAGAAATTAAGACCTTTCCAGACATACAAAAATTGAGGGAATTCTCCACTATGAGGCCTGCAAAGCAGGAAATACTGAAAGTGATCACATTACCTAAAACAAAATGACAAAAAAAAAATGTAATTAGGAGTAAAGTGACTATCAGGCAAATAGAAGCAGAAGAGTGCAATCCTTGCTAAGAACAAGGCATTATAAGCTTAAATAATAAGAAAGAGAATTGCTGTAGCAAGATAGTAATGAAAGTTCAGCATACATAGGGACACATTGAGATAACAATGACTGAAAAGGAGATTATTCAAAGATCCAAATTAGCAAAGGGGAATGGAGATAAGGCACATGCAGAAAAAATTGAATGACTGTATATATATAACTATCCTTTTCATATTCATAATGGTAATCACACAGAGAAGATTCAGAACTGAAGTATATAACATAAAACAAGAAGAACCAGAGGCAAAACCCACAGAAGCCAACAAAAATAAAGAAAACAGAAACAGAAGGACAAGGAAGCAATGGAAACACCGAGCTACCAGAAAGAAAAAGATAAAATGGCTATAAGAAGACCTCATATTTCAATTATCGCCCTAAATGTAAATAGACCGAAGTCATCAGTAAAAAGGCACAGAGTTACAGAATGGATCAAAAAACAAAACCCAACCATATGCTGCCTCCAGGAGACACATCTCAGCTACAAAGACAAATATAGACTCAAAGTGAAGAATGGAAAATGATATTTTAAGCAAATGGCATTCAAAGAAAAGCAGGAGTAGTGGTACTAATATCAGATGAAATAGACTTCAAAATAAAAAAGGTAAAGAAAGGTACTGAAGGACACTTCATAACAATAAAGGGAATCATGCACCAAGAACATAACACATTAATATCTATGCTACTAATCAGGGAACCCCAAAATATGTAAAGCAATTACTAACAGAACTAAAGGGAGAAACAGATAAAAACACTATCGTAGTAGGGGACCTAAATACCCCACTGTCGGATATGGATGGATCATTCAAACAGAAAATCAATAAGGAAATAACATTTTTAACTGACACAATAGACCAACTGGACATAATTGACATTTACAGAGCCTTCCATCCCCAAACAGCTGCTTATACATTTTTCTATAGCACACATGTAACATTCTCAAGAATTGACTTCATACTGAGACACAGAGATAACCTCAACAAATATAAGAGTTTGAAAATCATACAAAGCATATTCTCTTATTATAATGATTTGAAACTAGAGATAAACTGCAAAAAGAAAGCAGGAAGAACCACAAATACATAAAGATTAAACAACATGCTACTGAAGAATAATAACTGGGTCAGGGAAGGAAAAAAAAAAGAGAGATCAAGAGTTACATAGAAACGAATGGTAATGATAGTTCTACATATCAAAACTTTTGGGACATGGTGAAAGCGGTCATAAGAGGAAAGTTCATTTCATTACAGGCCTGTCTCCAAAAATAAGAAGGAGCCCAAATAAACAACTTAACACTTCATCTTAAAAAACTAGAAAAAGAACAAATGAAACTTAAAGTCAGCAGAAGAAAAAAAAATCAAAATTAGAGCAGAAATAAATGAAATTTAAAACAAACAAACAAACAAAAACCCCAGAAAATAGAAAAAATAAGTGCAACAAAGAGCTGGTTTTCTGAGAAGGTTAATAAAATTGAGAAATCCCTGGCTAGACTCACTAAAGAAAAAAGAGAAAGAACACAAATAAACAAAATCCGTGATGAAAGAGGGGATATTACAACTGACATCGCAGAACTACGAAGGAATATGCAAGAATAATATGAAAAAAGCATATAATACCAAATTTAATATTGTAGAAGAAATGGACCTGTACTTAGAAATAAATCTTCCAAGACTGAATCAAGAAGATTTGGAAAATCTAAACAAAATGACCAGCAGTATGGAAATTGAAACAATCATCAAAAACCTATCTAAAAGTAAAAGTCCAGGAACAGATGGCTTCACCAGTGAATTCTACCAAACATTCAAAAGGAATTAATACCTATTCTCCTCAAACTCTTCCAAATAATTGAAGAGGAGGCAATACTTCCCAACTCATTTTATGAGAACAATATTACCCTGATACCGAAACCTGGTAAAGATAATACACAAAAAAAGAAAAATACAGACCAATATGTCTGATGAATACAGATGCAAAAAATCTAAATAAGATACTAGCAAAACGAATACAGCAATAAATTAAAAAGATTATACACCACAATCAAGTGGCCTTCATCTCAGGGGCACAAAGATGGCTCAACATACACAAATCATTTAATGTGATACAGCACATAAACAAATTAAAAAATAAAAATCATATGATCATATCAATAGATGCAGAAAAAGCCTTCACCAAGATAGATCATCCATTATGATCAAAACACTTAACAAAATCAGTATAGAAGAAAAATACCTTAATATAATAAAGGTTATGTATGACAAGCCCTCAGCCAACATTATACTTAATGGTGAAAAACTAAAAATCTTCCCTCTAAGTTCAGAAACAAGGCAAGGCTGTCCACTATCACCACTGTTATTCAATATACCATTGGAGGTCATAGCGAGTGCAATCAGTCAAGAGAAAGATATAAAAGTCATCCAAATGGGACATGAAGAAGTCAAACTGTCACTATTTGCAGATGACATGATTCTCTATATAGAAAACCCTAAAGACTCCACAAGAACACTACTAGAAACAACAAGCAAATACAGTAATGTACCTGGATACAAAATTAATGTTCAAAAATCCATAGCGCTCCTATACTCTAATAATGAAGTGTCAGAAAAAGAAGTGGAAAAAATAATTCCTTTTGCA
>NW_006442489.1:1425402-1459749 GCF_000325575.1 Pteropus alecto | reverse complement strand
TAAAGCTAAAATAAATGAATGGGACTATATCAAACTAAAAAGCTTCTGCTCAGCAAAATAAATTGTCAACAAGGTAAAGAGAGAACCATCTGACTGAGAAAATATATTTGTAAGCAACACCTCCGATTAGGGTCTAATATCCAAAATATACAAAGAATTCAATGCAACTCAATAACAACAAAAAAACAAATGATCCAATCAAACAATGGGCAGAGGACCTGCACAAACACTTCTTCTTATAGGACATACAAATGGCCAACAAATACATTAAGTGATGCTCAACATCACTAGCTATTAGGGAATTGCAAATCAACACCACAATGAGATACCATCTCACACCTATTACAATAGGTATTATTAACAGGACAAGCAATAACCAATGCTAGAGACGATGCGGAGGAAAAGGATCCTCATACACTGCTGGTGGGACTGCAAATCGGTACAGCTACTATGGAAAACAGTATGGAGGTTCCTCAAAAAACTAAGAATTGATCTACCATATGATCCAGAAATCCCTCTACTGGGTATTTACCCCAATTTCTTGAAAACCCAGAACCAAAAAGATATTTGCACACTGATGTTCATATCAGCATTATTCACAGTGGCCAGAACATGGAAGCAACTGAAGTGTCCTATGATAGATGACTGAATAAAGAAGCTGTGGTACATATATACAATGGAATATTCCTCAGCCATAAGAAGAACTTACCCCAAAGACTTGAAAACCCATATCTAAAAAGATATTTGTACACCGATGTTCATAGCAGCATTATTCACAGTGACCAGGACATAAAAGCAACTGAAGTGTCCTACAATAGATGATTGGCTTAAGAAGCTGTGGTACATATATACAATGGAATATTCCTCAGCCATAAGAAGAGATGAAATACTGCCATTTGCAGCACATGGATGGACCTCGAGATAATCATGCTAAGCCAAATAAGCCAGACAGAAAAAGTTGAAAATCACATGATATCACTTATATGTGGGATATAAACCTAAAAGCAAGTAATGAACAGGACAAACAAATAAGACTCATGGACATGGACTATAGACTAGTGGTTACTAGAGGGTAGGGAGTTGTGGTTGAAGGGGTAGGTAGACAGGGTAACGGGGGTCAAATATATGGTAGTCGAAGGAAATTGCACTTTGAGTGGTAAACACACAATAGAATATATTGGTGTCAAATTATAATGCACACTTGAAAATTATATAATTGTATTAATCAATGTTATGCCAATAAATTAATAAAAATAAATAAATATATACAATTTAAAAAAGATAGTTGAGGTACTTTCCTTTTATACATGATTTATTATGTGTTTTAATCATAAATGGATGTTGTATCATCAAATGCTTTTCCTGCATCTATTGATATGATCATGTCTTTATTTTATTTATATAGCATATCACATTGATTGAATGCTTATGTTGAACCAATTTTGAGGCTCTGGAACCAACCTCACTTGATTGTGATGTATAATCTGTTACATATATTTTTGCCCTCAATTTTCTAGTATTTTGTTTAGGTTGTTTGCATCTGTATTTACCAGAGATATGGGTCTGCAGGTTTTTATTTTTATTTTTAAATATGTATTATTCTTATCAGATTTTGGTATCAGGGTAATGTTGGTCTCATAAAATGAATTAGAAAGTATTGCCTCTTCTTTCATTTTTTGGAAGAGGTCGAGAAGAACAAATATTAAATCATCTTTGAATGTTTGGTAGAATTCACTAGTGAAGTCGTCTGGTCCTTGACTTTTACTTTTTGGGAGGTTTCTGATGATTGTTTCAATTTTCTTACTGTTGATCGGTCTATTTAGATTCTGAAAATTTTTCCTGATTCAGTTCATAGATGTCTATGAACTTATCTGTTTTTTCTAGGTTATTGAAATTTGTTGTATATAGTCTCCCAGAATATTTTTGTATAATTCTTTGTATTTCTGTGGTATCCGTCATAACTCTCTTTCATTTTTGATTTTATTTGTGTCTTTTTTTTCTTATTGAGTCTAGCCAGGAGGTCATCAGTTTTATTGATCTTTTTTAAAAACCAGCATTTTTTTTTGCATTAATTTCTATTGTCTTATTTTTACCCTTAAATTTATTTAATTCTGCTCTTATTTTTATTAGTTTTTCCTTCTGCTGACTTGGGGCTTCATTTGTTCTTTTTTCACTTCCTTAAGATGTAATGTTAGGTTGTTTATTTGGGATTTTTCTCATTTCTTGAGATAGGCCTATAATGGTATAAACTTCCCTTTATTACCACTTGCTGTATTTAAAAACTTTCAATACATTAAATTTTTATTTTTATTGTTTCTATGTATTTTTTGATATCTCCTTTTATGTCTTCCTTGACTCAGTTTTTTTTTAGTAACATGTTGTTTAATCTGCAGATATTTATGGTTTCTTTTCTGCTTTATTTTTGCAGTTGATCTCCAATTTTAATGTATTGTTGTCAGAAAATATGGTATGATTTCAATCTTCTTAAATTTGTTGAGTCTAGTTTTGTGTCCTAACATATGGTTTATCCTTGAGAATGTTCCATGTGCACTAAAGAAGAATATAAAATTTGATGTTTTATCAGGAAAGGCTCTGTACCTGTCAATTATGTTCATTTGGTCTAATGTGACATTAACGCTGATATTTCCTTACTGATTTTCTGTTTGGATGGTCTATCCATAGTTGCCAACGGGGTATTTTGGTTTCCTAATATAATTATGTTTTTGTCAGTTTCTCTCTTTAGTTCTGTTAGTAGTTGGGAGCATATATATTGGTAAGTGTTATGCCTTCTTGATGTATTGTCCCTTTTATCATTATGAAATGTACATCTTTGCCCTTTGTTACTTTTTTTTTTTATCTCGAAGTCCATTATGTCAGATATAAGTATGGCTATACCTGCTTCTCTCTGGGTGCCATTTGCTTGGAGTATCATTTTTCACTCTTTCACTTTGTATATGTGTTGCCAAAGTGAGCACAACTCTTTTATTTTGAATCCATATTTGTCTTTGAAGCTGAGATGTCTCTCTTGAAGGCAGCATATGGTTGGGTTTTTTTTTTTTTTTAATCTAATTTGCTACTTTGTGCTTTTTTTTTATTGGTGAGTTCCGTCCATTTACATTAGAATAATTATTACTATATGAAGATTTTCTATATCCTTTTTATCTTTTGTTTTCTGGTAGCTTGGTGTCTCCATTGTTTCTTTGCCCTTGTATTATTGTCTGTTATCTTAGTTTAGCAGTATTCTATATTTTTTTCTTTTATTATATATACTTTTTATATTTTCTATCTCAGTTCCAGATTGTGCGTATGTGTGTGTGTAGTTACTATTAAGAGTGTGTAAAATAAAATGTTGTATATACAGTAGACTTTTTCTTCTTCAAATCCAGACATTTACCCCTTCCTTTTTCATGTTTTTATTTTCACAAAGTATTCCTATTTATGTTATGAGTTTACTTCCAAGTTGCAGTAGTATTGTCTTTTTCTTCTCTTTTAATCTTTTTTTACCTCCTTTAACCAGAATGTAATATTTAAGTGTATAATATCCTATTCTGAATAAGGGTTGCAATTTCCTGCTTCTGTCTGTTAGTCATCTTATTCAAAGTTTTGTATCTTTTTGTCTTTTTATCGCAGGTGAAATAACCCCCTTTAGTATTTCCTGTAATGCAGGCCTTGTGGTAGAAAATTTCCTCAGCTTCTGTATGTCTGGAAAGGTCTTTATTTGTCCTTCATATCTAAAGGATAATTTTGCTGGATATATTATTCTTAGTTGGCAGTTTCTCTCTTTCAATAGATTAAATATTTGATTCCACTTCTTCCTAGCTTATAGAATTTCTGCTGAAAATTTTGATGATAACCTAATAAGATTTCCTTTATCGATTACTGTCTTCTTTCCCCTGGCTGCCTTGAGAATGCTTTCTTTCTTTGTTATTAATTTTTGACAGTTTTAATATAATGTGCCTTGCATAGTTTCTTTTGAGAAATGAGCTGCTTGTTTTATAGGTGCTCCCTTGTAGGTAACAATCTGCTTTTCTCTTGCTTCTTTTAAGATTTTCTCTTTGTATTTAAACTTTGACATTTTAATTATGATGTAGGCTTCTTTGGATTCCTAGTTTTTGGGATTCTTTGAGCTTCCTGGGGTTGTATGTCTATTTCCTTCACCAGATGAGGAAAGTTTTCCATCATTATTTCTTCAAATAGCTCTTGAACATCTTATTTTCCTTCGGGAACACTGATGAGATGGATATTTTGACTTTTAATAGTATCCCAAAGTCTCTTTAAATTATTTTAATAGTCTTGGTTTTTATTTATTTATTTATTTTTGTCATTCTGATTGAGTGCCTTTGGCTTTCCCTTCATCTGTATACATCATTTGATCCTTTTCTTTATTCACTTTGTTTATTCCATTTATTATACTTCTCATCTCAGATAATATGTTCTTCATTTCAGACTGGTTCCTTTTTATAATTTTCATTTCCATTTTTATGTTTTTTTCTCTTTGTTGAGTTCTCACTGAATTTGTTTATACTCCTCTAAAGTTCATTGAGCATCTTTATAACCAGTGTTCTGCATCTGTTAGATTATTTGACCCCATTATTCCTGGATCTCTGTTCTGTCCTCTCATATGGCTCTGCTTCTTTGTCTTCTCATTTTGGCTGCCTTTCTGTGTCTGTTTCTATGTACTAAGCAAAGCTCCTAAGTCTCCTGGTCTTATTAGTGTGGATTTGTGTAGTGGGTGTCCAGTGGCACAGTCCTGAGAGGAATTCAGCTGCAGGCCAAATTTAGCTCAAGCCTCTACCCCTCCAGAGCCACCTGTTAAGATTCAGCAAGCACCCCACAGATGCTGCGCTTATAGTTGCCTCAAAAGGCCACAGCAGAAACCGAAGCCAGCTGGCTCCAATGTGAGTCTAGGAGCTGCTCAGAAAGGAACACCTGACTCACTGAAGATAAACCTGGATGCAGCTTGGGTGGGGCCACGAGTTGGGAGAAGCAGTTTCAGGGAATTCTCTGGGCAGAGTGATCTCTGTTATCCAGTTTGATGATGTCTTGGCTATGGCGGCTCTGTGTCTGCACACTAGGACAGGGGAGGACTCAACAAAGGAACAATGGATACTGCAGGCACTTCTGTACAGAGCGAGTCTCACCTAGGTCCTCGCTCCGACAACTCAGTGTCCCTCCTGTAAGTCCCTGGTGCCCCTTGCACGCAGCCAAATTGTCATTGGCGCTAAGTATGAGCAGGTCTGTCATCGTGAAAGTCCACTTGCGGGCATGGTCCATTTAAAAGATATCTGCTACTGCACAGCCTCCATCCCACTCAGCTGCTCAGGACCAGGCAGCCCTGTGTCCTAGCCCCATCCTACCTTGTGCTATTACAGGGTGATTTCTTAGATTTCTCTCTAATTGTATGGCTTATTCATCTAGGTCCCAGGAGATTTTTCTTTGCTGTTTGCTCCTTGTTTCCATCACAACTTTGGTTTAGTCGCCAGAGGGATGAACAGAGCCTCTATCAACTATGCTATTTTTTTCCTCTCCTAATTCTTCTTTAAATATTGGTGGAATTAATCACTGAAGCCATCTGGGCCAGATATTTTTTTGTAGGAAGGTTTTCTTTACTAATTCAATCTCTTTAATTCTGGTTTATTCAGATTTTCTCTTTCTTCTTGGGTCAGTTTCAGTAGTTTGTGTTTTTCTAGAAAATGGTTTATTTCATTTAGGTTATCTAATCCGTTGGATTACAATATTTCATAATATTCCCTTAAAGTTCTTTTTAAGTTTTTCTATGAGGTCAATTGTTATGTCATCTGTTTCATTTTTGATTTTGGTAATTTTAATCTTCTCTCTTTTTTATCTAGGCAATTTGGCTAAATGTTTGTCAATTTTATTGATTTTTTTCAAAGAACTAACTTTTGGTTTCATTATTTTCTGTACTTTTTTAATTCTCTGTTTTATTTATTCCCACTCTAGTCTTTATTGTTTACTTCCTTCTGCTAGCTTTCAGTTATGTTTACTCCCTTTTTTAAAAGTTTCTTAAGGTGAAAGTTTAAGTTATTGATTTGAGCTCCTTCTTGTTCCTCTTCCTCTTTTTTTCTCACATAAAAGTTCTTAGTTTATTAATCCTGTCATGAAAACTCTGCACAGTCACCACAATGTTACTGACAAATTTTTATTCCTGTTGTTCAATCTCCACCTCACTTTTTGCCAGCACCAACATTGGCCTTTGCAGTCCCCCTAACTTTCTTCATTCTGTCCTTGTGTTCCTTTTGCTGTGTTCTTGAGGTCTTTTTCTTCTCATACAGGCCATGTATATGAGTATATACATGGATTAGTTTATATGTTTGAGTATATGTTTGGATTAGTTTTTCTTTGCATAATCCAAGGAATCACAAATCATTCCAAAGCCAGTTATCTTGCCACCACTAATATGGATTCAGAATCCAAATACAAAGATGACATCTGGTGTGGTCTTGTACATTTTGGCTAGTTTTTCATGATTTTCTGTCTTAAGGTGCTATTGCCTTTCCAGGATGAAGGATGTTGATGACCATTCGTTTCTGCTGAAGTAGTCTATTGGTCATGAACTTCCTGGTCAAGATAGTTACTGTGTCGTTCATGATGGCGACCGTTCCTTTTCTTCTTTTTCTCACTCCTCCTCCTCTCCTTCTCCTCGTTCTTCTCCTCTTCCAAATTTCCTCCTTTCTTAAATAGACCTTACTTTTTTAAGAACAGTTTTAGGTTCACAGCAAAATTGTGCAAAAAGGTTCTTATGTACCTATGGCCCCACATGCACAGACTCCTCCATTATGAACATCTGTTTCCAGAGTGGTACATTTGTTATAATCAGTAAACCTACACCTACATCATAATCACCCAAAGTCCACAGTTTACATTGCACAGTTTACATGTTTTTGGTGCACATTCGATTGTTTTTGACAGATATATAATGACACGTATTCACCATTATAGTACCATACAGAAGTCACTGCCCTAAATATTGACTATTTTAAGTTGGCTATTTTTAAGAAACAAAAGACTTAGAAAGAGTCTTCCCCTTAACTGCCCAAATGGGATTATAATAGAGGAACTAACCCAGAAAGGGTGATATCATCACAGGTAACTATAATTTAATATGAACTAAGTGTGATACACAGCGGGGAACCTAGACAGGCCCATTTGATCAAAGTACTCTCTGTCCCATTGTTAAAGATGGCCCAGCAAACATCTGCTTATCAAACATTTGCTTTTTCACCTGCATGCGAATTATCTTTTTGATCTTTGAAGTCCCAAACCACACCCCCTCCAACTTAGTCAAGATGGCATAAAGCCGCAGCTGTCCAATTTGTCCCAGATCTCTTATTCTTATGGGACACCTGTATGTCATACATAATAAATTTGGTTCCTTTCTCCTATTAACCTGTTTCATGTTCATTTGATTGTTAGTCCAGCCAGAAAGACTTTCTAATGGGTAGGAGGAAAACTTATTTTTGGTCTCTCACATCTGCTTCACATATGCAAAAACTGAGAGCTTTTATTTATTTTGTTATATATGAAGTGGCAGCACTAGTTGACCCTGAATCTCCTTTTCATCAACTGATGACATGAAACATCCTAAATGACTTTATGACAATAATTTCAGAGACTGAGACTTAATTCCCATCCTAGAACCTTTTTAAGTAGGTCAGGAGTCCAGAGTGATAGAGAGCAGACAACTTGAGAACTCTTTGAGTATGAAAAGATAATTAACTACCCTTCAATACTTAGTGGCTGTAACTCACAATTATTTACTTCTTGCAATCTGAGGACTGCCTGCCAGGGAAGTTCTTCTATTGGGTCCCCAAGGCTCACATATGTGCTTCAGTTACTGATGGCTGTACTGAAGCAGGGAGTCCAGGCCAGCAGGTGGTGTAAATTGTTGCAGTGTCCTACAAGGCCCTCTTATCATCCTGGAGGTTGGTCCAAGCCTGTTCACAATGCAGTGGGCCCAAAGTTGATGGAGGGTGAAGGTGGGATCTGAAGGCTCTCTTGAGGCTCTAGAACTCACAGTGTCAGTCCTCCCATACTCCATCAGTCAGGTAAATCTCAGGGAGTTCCCAGGTTCAGTGGGGAGGAGACTCAATAGGAAGAGAGGCAACTTTGCAATGTAAAGGGAGGCAGGATTCATCCGACACAGCACAAATTAGATTAACATAAGAGACTCTTCTGTTGATTTAGAGTAGCACCAGATTGGGCTGGAGAGAAGTTGGAGAGATTCACAACATCCCTAGGTACTGAAATGGTGACAAATAGGAATAAAGTGGTAGGTAAAGAGAAAGAATGCTCCCTTGCTCTGGCAACAGGGACCATCATAGGATATGTGGTGCATAAGAATGCACAACCGGTACTATGAGAGAATACTTCATTTGACTCTGAGCTTGTTCTTGAAATATGTGTCTTCCTACAGTGCCCAGGGGAAAGGGTTGACAGGAGAGAACTGTGATGGGAAAGTTTAGTGCTGGAATTAGTAAGGACAGAGCAAGGATGTGACATCATGCTGGAGTGGATAGAAACAGCAAGGGAAATGCCTGTAGTTGCCATGAATGGGAGAATTTCTCTATGAATCTATGAACAGAGCCATCAGTAGGATGGTCCCAGACCATTGTCTGTGTCCTGTCACTGTGAACACTTGTGTGGTTCAGCTTTTCTCTAGAGCTCATTTAACCTATAAAATTGGGAGTGATAAGTGTGTCTTAATATGTAAGGCATAAATAAATACATAAATAAATAAACAAACAAACAGACAGACACCTAGATTTTGGAAGCACTAGGAAACCAGTGGTTCATAGTTCAAAATTACTTGTTTTTGATGATTCTGATGTAATAAGTCTTCCTGGGTGAAAGGTGTTTGTATTTCTTATGTGTAGAGGAAGGATGGTTTTCTTTGAGAGACCGATGATGTCATGATTCTGGAACAGGGCAGTGGAACAGACTGTGAAATGTTCCTCTCTTGTTGGACTGGATCCATGGAGGAAAGAATATGATATCTCATAGAAAGACTGTGGAATTTCAAGACTGGTTCTATACTTTGCATGGCAACATATTAATGTGGTGCTTCCAGACCATGTACCTAGTAGGAATACAAACTTGGGCATGGAAAGTCAGCTTTTTATGTTAACAAACATGCAGTAGGTTTGTCCCTGGAATCCGGGGTCAACTTAAAAGCCTAGCAAACCCAAATCCTGTCAAAAGGCCATTATCTCAACATTGGTGATATTGTTGATGAATGGGCTGTGGTGGTGTCATTAAAACATGTGATAGGTGAGCAGTTGGTTGAAATTGTCACCCAGCCCAGTGCACAGGCCTGTGACACCCCTTGCAGATAGCCCTTGTTGGGGTCATTGGTGTTAACAGGAAGGTGGGAAGCATTGGTGGGCGAAGGGCCTTCCCTGCTGCTGCTTCCAGATTAGGGAGATGAAGTACTCTCTGATTGAGCAGCCACATGTTTACAAGTGAAAGATTGCCTGAGGAAGGGAGCAGAGGTTCCATAGGACCAAGTGTTTTGGGCTCCCGGTCCTGGCAGGCTGTTCTCACAGCAGTTACAGCTGTGGTGAGGCAAAGGCAAAAAAATGGGATTGTGTAAAGAAAAAAAGGAGCCACTTTACCAATGTTGATCAGGCTACCCATTTTGGGAGCTATGAAACAGATTCATGATGACGGACACCTGAAAACAACTGTGAGGATGTTATGACTATTTCTGCAGAGTAAAATTTTTATCACCAAGACTGCTATTAATGCAATCTATATATGTGGCAGCCATTCCTCTGAGTGACTTGTAGAGGAAGCCTGTCAGATGATAGCCAGAGGAAAGAAAGAACAATTACAAGGTTTGTTTTATAAATTATGTAAATGTCTAACCAATGTACTATATACTTAAAACTAATAAAATAAAATTTAAAAAAAATAAAAAATTTGAAATTTTAAAATTTGGATTAGTTTCTGTTTAAGTCCCACACTGATTAATAACTGCCATAGTATAGCTAACATTAGCCAGCCATGATACAGCATAATGCTATGAAAGACCTGTTCTTATCATGATGTGATAGTAACAGGATAAACCTTGATTTGGTGATTCCATCATTTTATTTTGGAAATTAGCCAATGAGCAGAGCTGATGTAGAAGCATCAATTACAGTTGGTTCTTAAGCCACACAGTGTATTAATAATACACATAAGAAATTAAAAATATACTTTATATCATAGTCTATATGAATAAAATATATATAAAGATACCACTGGTCTATCTGATTCATTTGCTAAAGGAATCTTAATTCTTTGAGTTTTAGTTATGCTCTATTTGTTAAAATTCTGATTTAAATTGATACCATCTGTTTAAAAAAAGATATGTGAATAACCCATGCACACATGAAAAGAGGTTTATTATTCATTAGGAAAAAAACAAATAAAAAAATTAACAGTATTGAACATTGGCTAGAATTTGGAAAAATTGGGATGCAGTTTGGAAGTTTCGTATAAAGTTAAACACCATAAGAATATGAAAACCTATGCCGATATAGAAAGTTGTACACTAATGTTTGCAGCAACAATGATAGCCAAATACTGGGAAAAACCTAAGTATCTACTTGTAAATAAAAATAAATGACTATTGATACAAGGAACAATATGGATGGATCTCAAAAACAGTATTTCGAGCAAAATAAGTGAGACACAAAAGTATATATACTGTATGATTCCATTTGTATGAAGTTCTAGGGAAAGCAAATCTAAACTGTCATGACAACAGCAGATTAGTGGTTGCCTGGGTTTGGGCTTGGAAGGGTACCACAAAGGAGCACAAGGGAATTTGGGGGGTGATAGAAACACTGTATACCGTGATTATGAGGATAAATACACAGTATATACATTTACCAAACCTATCCAACACTGTACTTAAAATAGATACATTTTACTGTGTGTGTCTTTGGCCTGAAAAAGTTTATTTTTAAAGGCGTAAAGTTTATTTTGTAAATGTACTTGATAATTATGTTTAGTACCCTACATTGCCTTGCTCTGATCAATTAGTGAGAGGGAGGAATGCTGCTCTGTCTCTCTGGCTCCACTTTGGCTTAATTAGGCAGTGACATTCCTTCTGTTTACAGTACATCTCTGCCTCCTGTTCCTCTCAGGGAAAAAAGCACTAATGGGATTATGTCTTCTCAGTTAGATACCAGCAATGATCAATTCTCCACAGATTAAATCAAACCTGGTCTCCTTCTGTGTTGAAATATTGATTATTGCCAAGTTCATTTTTGCTTAATTCCACAAGATTCTGTTCCTGACAAGGAAATGCCATTAACATTTCCCCCTTTGCAACCAAAGACAGGGACAATTTTTCCTAAAGCTGATAGAAATTATGTGACTTCGTCTGTATTTTTTAGAGATTAGCCACATATATAGCTTTTCTGTGTTGACCTATTTTGCTAAATGGCAAAATGAACTTTAATGAGACAGCATGTGATGGTTGCCTCTCTGTCTAAACGAGCAATAGTTTCAGCAAATGTTCATTAAATAATTATAAGATACTCTACTAAATCTATTAGTTACACATAAGAGATAAATCTATCACCTCTTTCTGATAAAGTGTAGGAAGAGAAAATTTTTGAAGTTTAAACAGATACTCTTTGGGCCATAATGAAATGTCATCACAAAATATAAATTCTTCCAGGAAGAAAAATGACCTTTCAGAGAAAATTGAATATTTTTCATTATAACCAGAAGCCAGTGGTACCTCCTGTGATGATGTCATTTCAGACCAGAAATAACATCTTATTAAATCTTATCTAAAGTTGACTCATTCTAAACTGAACACATCAAGGAAAGCTAAATCTCTGGAATAAAGATTTAGCTTCTTCCTCTAACATGGTTTCTTGTTAAGATGGTCCATATACCAAGATAAAAAAGGTCAGGCTAATATCATGGTGGGGAATTTTTCAAAGCAGATGGTGTCCTTTTCTTCCTTTTGATTCTCATGGCAAGCTGCACTATAATGTCAATTTCCAGGTGCAGAAATTGAGTTGCTCCAGCAGGTATCACTTGTGAAAGTGCGAATCAATAGAATGGGAAGGAAGCACCTGCTGTCTAGAAGATGAGGACTGCAGCCTTGTGTCCATCATGGGCCTGTGTCCATCTCTCAGGGCAGCATCAGAGAAAGAAAAGGGAGAGGAGAGAGAACTCATATTGTCTATTAAATGGAATCATAAGTTTCCAGCTCTGTCATTCTCCCTTCCATCACTGTAAAACTGGTGTGGTTTGAAGAGAAACCAAAGCACTGAGTCCTGCTCCCTGGTTTTTATTCTACAAATTTGAAGCACTTCAGCCATTTTCTCCTCTAACATAATATAGTAATCTGAGCAATAGTAATACCTTTCTCCCTACAGGAAAAGTATTTTTTTTCTTGCAGGCAGGAATGGGGAGTCCTCTGTGCATTGAGAATGTCACATGGTCTGAGGTTTTAGCTTCTTGGGGTAGAAACCAGAGAGCTGATGACAGGGGTTTGTGCTCAGTCATCCCAGAGCTCTGCCTTGTCCACAGAGAGATAGACTCCCACCAGAGCACAGCTGGCCCAGTGCCCCGAGGACTGACTGTTTTCATGGTCAGGGCCCCTGGAAATCTAAGGCTAAGGGATTGGGAACAAGATTCATGCTTTTTCATCTAGGGTCCTGCCATCTAAGGCACCACAGATAGGATCAGAATCTAGCCTAGTCCAGGTGAAGCAAGGCCAGCAGTCAATGCATTAAACAGGCTTGGTCTAATCACTGTGTGAGATAGTGTCACAGTGAGCCAATCAGATTCCCATTTCAGGGAGTGTAGTGTAGGGCAGATGAGAAGGAAGCTCATGTGGGGAGGAAGAAGTAAATGGAAAGCAAAGACATGGTGATGGAGGAGGTCTTGGAGGGCTATGGGGCTGGAGCCACTCTTATGACCTGAGAGATGATGGGGACTTATCAGGAACTGCCTGGTTTTCTGTTGCCAACCAGTGATCATTTGCATCAATTAAATACCACCACCAAAAAAAAAAAAAAAAACAATTTAGGGGGCAGTGAAGAAGGAAACTCTTTAGTGCAAATAACTTAATTGCGATACAGTGCAATGGTGAGAACAATACAGCTGTAGAACAGCTCAATTATGAAGCGGCATGGCTGTGTGGTGGCCCTGGGACAAGGCCCATCTCTCACTAGACAGATCTGCTCCATTCTGCACTGCCTGCTCTTCTCTGCTCTGGGGAGACTCCTTCTGTGTTTCAGCTCCAGCTAGGGAAACAGTCTTCTGTGAAAATGGAAAGCACACTACCCATGCCAGAGGGGAGCTGACTTAAGTAGACAGAAATCCTCGCCCCTGTTCTCTGATTAGTCCATCTTTATGCAAATAAAGACTCAAAATCCTCACAGTTTGCTTGGTCCAAAAGTCACTGTCCTGATTTGCAGGAATGAAGCTGCTCTAATTGGTCCATGAAGATGTTGAAGGGGATAGAACCGCCTAGCTCCTATTGGCTGGGGAAAGCCTCAGTCCTATTTATTGAAATGTGATTCCAGGAACTCCTTTATAAGGGCTAGCTCAGATGACAGGAACACAGTGTAGGCAAGCAGTTTAGTGTACAGGCAGGTAGTTCAGCGCAGGCTTATTCCCCAAGAGCATTTTGTGTGAGAAGAACCTGTGTAGAAATGGCTGCTAGGCTCTGTTTTTAAAATTTGAGCCCAATTAGCCACCAGGAGTCCTTCTTGGTAGGTATCTTCTTTCTCAGGGTCCACACTGTGAGCCCTTAGAATAAGTCTTCTAGCATCTGGAGCTCACCTGAGTATTTCTGTATTGTTCAGATTTCAATCTCTGACCACAACAAGATTTAGTCATAAATCAATAATACCACAATGGTAGCAGCCCTCCAATACTACTAGAAATATTTTTTAAATGTGTAAATAACTCATGAGTCAAAGAATAAATGAAAATTGAAACTCAAAAACCTCTATAACTCAATGATAAATGAATAAATAATAAAATAAATTATATTCTGATCTTCAGTCCAAAGGAATGTAGCTGATGAGGTATCTAAAGTGCAATGTCAATGTATCTTTTATATATCTAAATTAGAAAAGAAGGAACACTGAAAATTAAACTTAACATAGAACTTAAGATGTTAGAAAAGGGATCATAGATTAAGCCCAGAAAATAGGGGAATAATAAAGATAAGAGTAACAACTAAAGAAATAGAGAAAAATCAATATACTCAAAAATTTGTTGTTGGAAAGACCAATAAAGTAGAAAAGCCTTAGATGAAAATGATGGAGGAAAACAGAAATAACATAACCAGTATTAAGAATGAAAAGCAGTATATAATTATAGATGTAGCAAAGAATTAAAACTTTCAATAAAAGAAAATATGAATTTGAAAACTTAGGTAAGATGGACACATTTTTAGAGAACTACAAATGATCAAGATTAAAGGGAGAAGAAATAGAACAGTGGAAAAATTCCTGTCAATTCTGTCATTAAATAAACTGAATAAGTATTTAAAACTTTTTCCACAAATGAATCTCTCTACCTTCCCAGTGAGTTATTTTAACATGCATGATGGCTTTTCCTTATGTACAATTGCTGTGTCAGGCATTGCTTTCATTAGCTTATACATATTAACTTACTGAACAGTCACAGTGACTTCACCTTGCTATTCCAATCTGCAGGTGAGTTAAGAGGCATGCGGAAGTTAAATAAACTGTCCAGGCTCATGCAAAAGGGAGAACTGCCAGGATCTGAACCTAGGCTGTTGATGTGATCAGACTCCCCAACGCCCTGGACCCACAGATAATTCCCTAGGGACAGACAATCCCTGTTTTATGTAAACTATTACAGAGAAAGGGATCCCTTTTCAATGAGTTGATCTAACTCTGATGATAAACCAGATAAAGAGAAAGAAAATCAGATCAATCTCTATCAGGAACACAGATGCAAAATGTTTAAGTAAAGTACTGCATTCTATTGAAAAGATAATACTTATGACTAAGTTGAAGTTATTACTGAATGCAATGATTAAACATTAGATGATTAAATAACATAATTCAACACTTCAATAAAGAAAAATAATATAGTTATCTCAATGAAAGCAAAAACAATTATTTGATAACAAATAATTAATCACTTTAATAATTAAACAAAAGTAACATAATTAGCTCAATGAAGCAAAAACATCATTTGATAAGTTTGAAAAAAAATTCCATTGTAAAAACTCTCAGTAAACTAGAAATCAAAAAAAATTTTTAGTCTAATAAAAGATATTTGCCAGAAATGTATGAAAAAAAAAATCTACTTAAATGTGAAATGTCAGAAGAATTGCCTTTAAAAATAGGAATGAGGATGCCTGGCACCCAGCATTTCTATTTATACTGTACCGGATATTCCAGTCAGATCAATAAGACAAACTAAAGGACAAGAAAGAACAAAGCTGCCATTACTGCAGGTGTTATGATTGTTTACCTAGAAAACACAAAGATTCTATAGGTTAATTACCAGATATAATAATAGAACCCAACATGTTGTTAAATATGAAGGCTATATATTAAGGCTCATAGTATTTTGTACTAAAACGACTGTTAGAAAATGCTATTAAAAGATTTCATTTATGATGGCCCACAAAGATATGGATGTAGAAATAAAATTTTAAAAAGTAAGACCTTAATATAAAAATGTATGATATTTTATTGAAAGTCATTATAAAGTCTTAAAAAAGTGGAGAGACATATAATGTTTGTACGCAGAAATTCTAAGTATCCTAGAGTTGTCAAGTGTCCTCAAACTGATCAGTCAGTGTAATAAAATTTCAACAAAAAGTTCACCAGGATTTTTCACAGAACTTGATGAGTTGACTTAACAGGTGTGTGGGAGGGCAAATGACCCGCAAGAATTCGCCACTGACCATTCACAGGTGTCCTGACAGAAACCACCCCACTTCCCTGTTCTTTGCTCACAAAACCTACCTGGCGTACTCCTAGGCATTGTCGGGGAACCTGATCTCCATTTATGTCCCCATGAAACAGAGCACACATGTGGCAGTTACCCCCCAAAATCTTTCCGATCCCTTAGAGTAGAGTTCTCTTTTCATGGAGGGTGTTATTCCCCTGGGAAAAGGGAGGAGGAAGCTGGCCTCCTCTGGACTCTACTTAAGGGTCAACTATGGTGTCATAGCCAGAATATTCCCTCAGAATTCAAGTGCCAAGGGATCTTCTTGTCCCCTTGCTAAGGCAGCACCACTGTGGAGACATTTACGATGGCCCAATAGCCTGCAAGGGTGTCGGGAGGGTCAAAAGACGGTGCTTGGGTTTTAGCTGGTATAAAACCAATGGTGGTCTTGGTCCCTCCTCCAGAGGAAAGCTAAGGAATTCAGACCCCGTCTGACCCTTCCTTCCCTGCTCCATCCCTCTATTTATTTTCTCTCCCCTCCATTGGGCTTTCCTCAACATTAGGTGATGCTCATCATGTCTGCCAAGGGAAGGAACTCATCAGAGTCTGCCTTTTGGATAATAGCAGTGAGCGAGAGCAGCAGGCCAATGAGTCACAAGCTTCATAGGATATATGGGAAAACAGGGTCAGAGAGGTGACAGAGCACATGAAGGCCTTACAACGATACAAAGCATGTCTTTTAGGATGTGCCTTCAAGGCTTCTCTGGCCCTACAGAGAAGGTGTTGGATTCCTGTTCTACCAGGAGCCCAGCATCTGGCAAGGCAAGGAGCCACCAGGGGTGATTAAGCCTAAGAGGATGTCCTAGGAGAGTCGACTCCAGTTATAATTCAGTATGTCTACAGCTCTCTCCAGTGAATGTCACCATTTTCCTTTCCATTTGCTCTTTCAGAGGATGAGCAGAATCTATTTCCTCCTCCTCCCTGTGTCCAAGTAGTTAACTGCAACTTTCTTGGACCCTGAGCCACCACTGCGTGGGTGTTCTGAGCATGCCTGAAATCTCTTTCCCAAGGTTTGGATCTGTGGCTGTCTCTGACTTCCTAATCAAACTAACAGATTTTGCAGCCATGTGGTCAGTACATTAGGTACCAGAAATAAACACTAATCAATTGACCAGACAGGCTCAGACGAGGTGTCCCAAGATAGACTAATTTAAATGTGGATGAAGGTGAAGAGAGTAGAGAAAGACCAGTACAGGGATACTCGGATAGTGAATTAAGCTGACTGCAGATTGACAGTGTCACAAACATCCATATCAGAGTCCCCTACCCTCAAGAGTAACATGAAGAAAGTGAATAATGATGGGCCGGGGTGATCTGGGAGTATATGAGCTAGGGCAAGATGCTAGGCTAGGCTAGGGACTAGGGGTGAATCCTTGACTCTTGGTACACGCAGTGTCCACACTTCCCCTCTTTTGAGGGATGAGAAAGTATGTCAGTGTCCATGAATGTTGATGCCCATGGGCTGGCTGAGCTTCTTAGTCCCCCTCAGGGCAGACAGTACCCTGGCACATCTGAGACAGTTGCACTGAGGGTTCCAGCCAGGAAGGTCTCAGGTGTTCAGTGCCACATTTGCTGAACCTCCTCTTTTTTAAAAAATTGGAAACCAGGAGGGCTGGATTTTAGTCCTGGCTCTGTGGTACAAGCTGTTGGCTTTTCTTTAAGTCATTTTTATTTCTCTGAGCCTCTAGTGACTTGTTCAACAAGGTCACTTAAATAAATTGTTTTTTTTGAGCACAATTATTCTACAATCTTAAATATTTGTAAGGTCTTCTGAATTAATCAATGATTTAAAATTCTCTCTTTAACACAGAATAAAAACATAGGTTTCAGGGATGGATCTTGTCCATCCTGGGGCAAACAAGATGGTTGAGTTTTGTGCAAGGGGAGTATGTGCACATCAAACAAATGAACCCACTTCCTCCAGACTCTGCACTAGAATTTTACTTGCCTTTTACAAATTTATTCTCACAATATAGCAGTGGTC
Organism: Pteropus alecto; assembly: GCF_000325575.1. NCBI lineage: Eukaryota > Metazoa > Chordata > Mammalia > Chiroptera > Pteropodidae > Pteropus > Pteropus alecto. The sequence continues at coordinate 1,441,790 of NW_006442489.1, read as the reverse complement.
CCTGGATCAGCAACATCATCATCACTGTGAATTGTTAAGAGTGCAAATTCTTAGGCCCCACCCCAGGCCTGCTCAGTCAGAGACTCTGGGGTCAGTGTCCAGCCACCTGGGCTTAGCAAGTTCTCTGGGTGATTCTCTTCCTCACTCAACTTTGAGAGCCACAGGCACCAATGATGCATTCAGCCATTCTCAGCCTTTGTTCTCTAACCAGGTCACGTGTGAAGTTATTCTAGCCCCAGATGTCTGGCTTGTCCAATCAGGGAGGCTTGGAGTTCATGGGTTTGAAACCCCACAGCTGATTTTAATATGCGCCAAAAGTTGGGACCCTCAGAGCTGGCTCCTTGAGACCCATTTTCACAGGCATGAGTTTTGGAGCTCAGAGATATTATTAAGAGCTCTTTGTCAAGGAGGGGGTTGACTCTGCAGAATCCAGAATTGATCTTGGGTCTGTCCAGATATTTCCACTATGCCAGTGCTTTTCAAGCTCAGGTTTTAGAATCAAACACACTTCAATCCATATGTCAACTTGGCCTCTCACCAGTCTATCTTAGTGTCTTCACGTGGATAATTGGATGGTTTGATCTCATTTCTAGGACTGCTGTAAAGAATAGAGGTGACAATTAAGTACCTAGCATGTAGTAGGTACTCAAGAGATGCTTACTATCATTGATAATAATACAGGACCTTCTCTGGACTATCTCACCTGTGCTAATTTCAAGCTAAGTTAAGAAATGCTCATTCCTGGAGACATTTGGCTTTTTTTTTCCTCTGGGACAAAGCAGGGGAGGCCTATAGTGCCACAATGGGCCCTGTTGATTTGTGTGATTTGTTGGAGGAAGGTATAAGATTTGGATGGAATAGCTCTCACAGTTTTCTCTGTTTAATTCACTCAAGTTGCTGATGCAGCCCTGTGTTACTTCAGGTAGGGTTTTGGGGAGGAAAAATTATACATATATTCATCTAGCACCCATGCTCACCCCTCTTCACCCCAGATTCACTTCTGCTCCCCACCAGCATACCCCACACAAATGCACATATGGGCACACACATACCTCTTTGAACTTCTTGTAGCCATTACTTATCTTCACTTTATCTTTTTCCTCACAAAGCAAAGTAGCATTGTGATACAAGGTTGGAACTGAATTTAGTGCATTTTATGTAATAGATTTCTGTATCCAGCCAGGCAGAAGAGGCTTCAGTTTCCTAATACAATAATTTTACTTTGTGGCAGGTTCGTTTGGTTGACATTAGTGACACCATTTAATTTGCGGCTTCCCTATACGATGTCAATGTCTGAGTTTATTAGGTCCTCATTAGGCCATCTGGGAGGGAATGATACTGTGCTGCAGGACACTGTAAAGAAAATAGCTGCTAGCAAAGGGGCAGGGCTGTTTGTGTGAGGACACTTCCATAAGTTGTTATTTTTTCTAATTTATTGACAGAGCAGGGGGCGATCCAGTGTTGGTTTCTGAGTCTGAGGTCAGCTTTTTTCAGTTCTATGCCCTAGTACTCCCCCTCTGACCTTTAAGAGTTTCTCATCTATAAAATTATAACTATAAAATTAGAAAATCACCAGCTCGAGATTCCATAATTATGCAAGGAGGAGGGGAGAGAGAAGGAAAGAGGCTTGAGGACACCATGCACAGACAGCTATTAGAAGCAGGCAAAAAGGTAACTCATGAATCCTTTGAATTTTAAATCTTTTTTTCTCCTTTCAGAATTAACTTTCTGTTTAGTTTCTCATGAAAACATGAAAAAAAATAGGGATTAATTCACAAATTTAGTTCCATCTTTTCCTTTTGTCCTTAACTGGTGACATGGCTTTGGGTACAATGCTTCATCCTTCTGAGGATTTGTTTTCTCATTTGAAAAACAAATTATGATTGTTGTGTTCTTCCTATATCTAACATTCTTGAAATCCATGAAGCTAAAGTGCTGTGATTCATGGGATGATCCATGATGGTTACTACATTGGGGGTAAAAACTCAGGACTCCTTAAAGGAAAAGCTTATCCCTACCCAAAACAATAAAAGTAGTTCTGTGAACAGAAGTCTGCATTTAACTGATTTTCCAAAGCAGCTTTTGACCAACTAACATACTCAGGAATGTCCTTTCTGGTCTCTTGGGCTCATTCTGTTCTCCCAAGGCCTTCACTTCCATAGTTCCCACCATACTTTCCAATAGGAAAGTGTTTCAACTCACTGAATTAACACAGTTATGCTCTTCCTTGCTTTCCCCTTCCTCACAGCATGCTCACTTCTAGCCCTTTCTCTTTCTAATACTATATGCTTTGGGGAACCTTAGGGGTAAACTAGTTGGGATCATTTTCTGATAGGTAAAGCATGGTACTAAAATTGGTACTTAAGTCTGAGTGATTGCAATTCACTTTTGTCCTTTTTATCAGTTCTGGCTGCTCAGCACCAAATGCATGTTGTGGCCTTTTAGTTAAATAGAAGAAGCTATACATCAGAGGGTCTTTATTTCATGGATTTCTAAGATAATTATGAGCAGATGTGTCGAGTTGGAGCTTTTCTTGTCTAAAAGCCTCCTATTTCCTTCGCTTCAGTTCTTGATCTATTTGTTTAATAAGGTTCTGTCTCTTCTGATATTTTGGGTTCTCATTTAAAAACTGAACTTAAATGCAATTTGCTTATGTCTCCCTCATTATTTATATTTCATCTAGAGGCTATTTAACTTTTGGTGTTGAGACGTCTCTTAGAATTTATTGAAAAACAATTAAGGCACATTATTTACTTTTCCAACAGACAGGTACTGAGATAAGTGATAGGAACAAAAATGGAATGGATGGGGCACCTGCACCGGAGGTTTTCCGCATGAGTATGGTGGGCCAAGTACTGTGAAAAGGGAAGAAGCAAGAAGGTGCTACAAATCCACCTGGATACTTAAAGTGTGGTCCCGGAAAAGTCCCACCAGCCTCTCCTGGGATCTTGTTAAAATGCAAAAACTCAGGCGCCCCCCAGGCCAGCAGTCAGAGCCTGAGATCCTGCATTTTAACAAGGTCGCTGGTGATTCATGTGCACATTGTGGTCCTAACCTAAGAGGATCACAGTTATGAGATGATTGAAGATGATTTTCCTGGGAAGGGAAGTCAGAGTTCACCAAGCCCAGAAAGGGGAGGGAAATGTTTTAATGAAGGAAACATCTTGTGCAAAAGAGGAAATTGCTAAAGATCCTGGTTTGTTCTGAGAATCAAAGGAGTTTGAGGCAATGAAGCAGAGGCTATCTTAGGTGGTAGTGACAATCTGGAGGCTGGAGAAGTGAGCAAGTGCTAGGTTCCTACATCCTCGAGCTAGCAGGCAGTAAGATGGGATATGTCCCAGCTCTGCAGTGTAGCTCTGCAGCCATTAGTTCTGATGCTGGGGCCCACTGGCTGGGTAAGTGTGGGCAAGTTACAGAGCCTCTCTGGGCCACAGTTTCCCATATATGAAATGATAGTTATAGTAACACCTATCCAATAGAGCTGTTTTGAGGACTAAGTTAATACATACAGATTCTCAGAGTACTGTCCTGCACTCTGTAAATGTAATCTGAGTGATCGGTCTTATTTATGACTGATGGTCTGTTAGTAGTGAGCACCATGGAAGATTTAGTTTGTTTTTTGTTTGTTTGTTTATTTTTGGTTTTGTTTCTTTGGAAAGTGAGTTCTGGCAGTAATACAATGCAAAGAAAAACAGATGCTATTAGACCATGAACCCAGCTCCAGCTCCCTGGTGATCCTCACCCTTCAAAGGAGAGGCCAGACTCCAAGTGGCCACATGCTCCTGACCACTCATCCTAGGATAGGACTTGTAACCACATTCTTGGGTATGGCCTTGCCCCAACTTGGCCTATGTATCAGTAAATGCTGGCCATGAATAAAGATGGATTTACATCTAGAAGAGAGTGATTCTGAAACAGGAAGACATCAGGTATATAGAGCAGTTTAGGCAGAACTGCAAGCCATGCCATGGGGCAGAGCAAGGGATCAGCAGTTTAGCCAAGTTTTATGTGGCCAGTGTCCAAGGGCAAGGGAGGGCCAAGAGGAGCACAGGCAGCAACACAATGGCGCTGTCACAGGCTTTGACATCCTAGATCTGCTGCTTGTCAGCCACATAACTGTGGTCAAGTTGCTGAGCCACTCTGTCCTCAATGTCTTCCTCTGTGAAGTGGGGATAAAGATAGTCTGCTTGGTACTGTGAGTAATGAATGAGGGCAGAAGTGTCAGGTGCTGACACGGGTTCAATATGGGTCATGTTAGGGCTTCAGAGTGGGTTTGGTGCCCGCCTCCAACTCTCACCCTTGGGTTTTGTACCGAGGGAGCTAATTCATAAAGACAAGATTTGATTGGGAACCAAATCACCATTTTGTTAACATCCAGGAAGCACCAAAAAGCCCTCTACCAGGGCAGCTCGGAGAAAAGCTGTTTAGACTATAGCTTCCCCAAGGAGCTCTGAGCAAAGCCCCCTGGTCCCTGCCTTCGGCCTATTGAGTCATGCAGTTTATACAAACAGTGAGATGAGAGAGAAGCAGAAGGAATACAGGGAATGGGGCCACCTCACCCAGACCCTCAGTAGAGCAGAGACCCACAGAGAAACAAGTGAAGGTTACCCCCAATCAGTCCCATTGCTGCTCCCCTCTTTCTTCTCTAAAGGGGAGCCAGTGAGATAGAAGTATTCCCTGTAGGACCACCCAGACTTACCCCATCCCACTCCAGCTGAAAGGTAGAAGAGCTTCCCTTCCCCAGTGACACTGACTATGTTGGCCACCATATGGAAAACACCATGGATACTACTCAGAGCATGGTTTAGAAGAATGAGGAGAGAGGGAAGAAAGCTTCTTTATTGTCCAAATAGTTAGGGCCCTCAGAGGAAAATTTCTGAGAAGAGTGATCCTCTAAAGTCAGTTAGAATTTTGGGAGACCTGAAGATCTCTCTCTTATCTGTTAGATAATACAGAAGTCTGACAGAGGGAGGCCCCAGAGTGAGCTGATCATTTTCCTTATATAAAGACTGTGTATTTTAGGAAAGGAGCATGAAACAGACCCTGTGAGGATGACACTGGGAAAGACTGGACTGGAGCTGAAATGCCTTAGTGGATCACTTAGAGCAGGGGTGCCCAAACCTCAGGCTGTGGACCAGTACAGGTCTATGGCCTGTTAGGAACCAGGCCACACAGCAGGAGATGAGTGGTGGCAGGCAAGCCTGAGAAGCTTCATCTGTATTTGCAGCCACTCCCTAGCGCTGGCATTACCACTTCAGCTCCACTTCATATCATCAGGCATTAGCTTCTCATAGAACCACCGGTCCCTGGTGCCAAAAAAGGTTGGGAACCACTGGTTTAGAGAATCAACTTCACAGAAAGGCAGCTGAACCAGGATGACCCTAATCTATTCCAAAGGTGCTTTGTCCTGTGTGTTTTCTCCATCAGTGATCCAGGGCTTTATAGTTTGGGCTAAAATTTCAATAATTAAAGTTACTAATGGCTTAATGACATGAAAGTTGAGAACTTATCTCTAGAAGCCTTCCATTAAATATGCAATTACCTGGTGCCCACCTTTCTCCCTTCATGCTCCGTCTTCAAACATGGTGGTGGGAACGTCCTGGCCATCTACGTCTGCCTTAAGGCAGAGGTGGAGAGTGGGTTCCCTTCCCAGACAATCATTTTATAAATTAGAGAAATATTTAAATAAGACTATGGTATATGTCCTTAGATTACTGATAAGAAAAAAAAAGTCTGGAGAAAATGTATCCATTTTAAATGAGTATTTTTGGTGATTAGAGACTTTTTTCCTTGACACCTACCCTTCAGCCCCTCTGCTTGCTTTGACTTGTCTATTTCCCCTAACTAACTTATTTGTGAAGAAAACAAACACATGCTGATTTTTAAAAATGCTCTGTAGGCATCCCACAATTTACCTTTAATTTACTTCTCTGCTTCTTCCGCAGCTTCTTCTTAATCTCTTTGAAATTCTGGTTTGTGGCTCTCTAAAATTAGACTGCTTTTTCACAGTAAATTCTCCTCACTTAGTAGTGAATATTTGTTCTCTTAAAATATCATTGCTTTCCAATAGTATTTATTAGTGTTTCATTATTTTTGACACTTACTTCCACTTTTTAAAATTTTCTTGATTATTAAGAAGATAATTATGTATTTGGAAATCAAGAAATCAATAAGAATGGATAAAGTAGAGGGATCTATAACTTGCAATACACCAAAATAAATTCATGCAAATTTCTAATTCAACTAGAGAAATAAAAACATTAACATCAAAACAAAAACAACCACGATAATGGAAAATGATATACTGACAGCTTCTCTAATCTAGATTAGCAGTTGTAGCAATGGTGAAAACTTGAGAAAAAGAGAGAATGGCCTGTGTATGTTTTGAGTAGGGACACTTGCTCTTCAGCTTACAGAATATGATTCTAATTATCCATCAGAAATCACAACACTGAGTGATGACACATGAGGGGGAGGTATTGCATGACAGATTTTTATTTCTGAACATATGGCAAATTAAATATCCTGAGATTCTCTCTCACTATAAAGAATGGTCAATGAACTCCAAGAAACTTTCTCTTCATGCAAAGATAAGCTTGTATAGAAATAAGGAAAATTTCTTAGTGTCAATAACAAAGAAGAAGCTGAAAATCAAAGAGGTGAGAAAAGGGAAATCTCTGGAGAGCTGTGAGCTGGTGGCTGGCCTAGTGCTAACAGCCAGGGCAGAGTGAACCTAAACCATTTCACAGAAACCAGCATTCAAAAAGGCTGTTTATTCCATAGCCAGGATGGAGTGAGCACAGTCAAGACCCCTTTGTCATGTCTGAGCACAGACAAAAAAAGGAACTCTGTGCAAGGCACAGGAATGACCACAGATTCCCTTCTCCCTTCCAGCAGGGTTGACTGCTGCTTCTTTACTCATAATAGCTTGCATCCTGCTCCATTCTTGTCATTCTTATACAAAAATCATTTGGTACTCAATCATGGAATAATCCTACTTTCTGACAGCATCCAATCCAGACACCCCTGCTTCCTTGACCCCCTCCAATCACCTAACACCAGTGAGAAAGCCAATAAAGACTCCTCCCAGCACTCTCCTACTCAGATGTGCAGGGATCTCCATGGCCTGAGGTCTCCTTAGTAATAAACCAGACTTTGACTCCAGGTCTGGATCTAGTGATCTCTGGCAGCAGGCATAAACAGTGTCAACCTGCAATGGCACTTTGAGGAAAGAGGATTGGTTACCTCAGGAGATAGGCCTGGGTATGGTAAGAGAGCCAATGGGAGAGGGGACTTGAGATGTTGAACTGTAGCTGAAAGTGCAAGATTTGAATAATTTGCCCAAGAGTTTGGTTTACATTTTATGGGATGGAGGTTTCAAAGTGATTGAATTTGAACCTTAGTGGACCAATTTGGCTGCAGTTTTGAGACTGTTTAAGACTCAAGGAATACTGACTAATTATGTACAATGACCACCATCATCCAGGTGAGAGATGATACTGGTTTGGAAGGGAAGAAATGGATTGGAGGGACAATCAAGGCAAAAACCACAAGGTTCTGCATGAGATTGGCAGGGGCAGGCTCCTGGTTCATGCATTAGGTGAATGTTGGTGTCATTTGGTTACAGAGAGAAATGGGAGGATCAGGATTCAGTGTTCATTTTAGGTGGAAGATGTTTATTATCATTTGAGACACTTGGGGTTTTTAGGTGACTTGGGGTATCCAGATAAGGACATTCTTTCAGGAGGCTTTGAGGGTTAGTGAGATTGAATATGTTGGAGAATGAAGACCAACTGAGGGAGCTTGGTGAGGTCTATGAGTGTTCAAGTGGAGCGCTTAGCCAAGGTAAGGAGAATCTAGCATAATGCAGTGCAGGTGGAAAGGATGAATTTTGGGCTCCAGTCATGTGGTATTGGTGAGCAGGACACACTTGTGCAAGTTCATTCATCTGTGTCCCAGGCCTGGCAGGTCCCAGGTCGGGCTGTGATCCAGGCTCGTGGCTAGGAATAGGATCCCAGATTTAGAATGTTACATTAGTGTAGTAGGGCACTTGTGCCTAAAATATGTAGACATAATTCAGCTTATTTTATCATGCATGTGTAGCTGAATGGCACTATTGTACTCTGATATATGTGGAGCCATGTGGTCCCCTGAGAGCAGAAGGGGAGCGCAAGAAGGGGAACAGAAGAAATGGGCGCAATACTGCGCTCCCTGCAACATAACTGCACTTTCCACAATAGAAGTACTCTCCTCACAATAAAGTTGGTGCCTGACATTTCATTCTCAGATTGGTCCCTTGTGCACTATGCCAACTGGGTGTATCACCACCGAAACTTTCCCTTATCCATCAACTTGGCGCTGATGATTCACTTCTGAGTCTGTTTTTTCTCTGTACAGTTGGAATAAATGCCTTCATCTTGCTAGTTGTTCTCAGGATTGAATAATATTTTAAAAAGTCCTCATTACATCACGGCTGTTTTCTGATGCCTCACCATTCCATGGTTTCACAGGGAGGCACTGTGCCATGAAAATATTCCTCTATGAACTTACAGCCACTTGGAAAATTAGTTTTCATTCAGTCATTTTCTCTGCTTAACTGGTGTATCTGTCCCTACTAATTCACAATTTATTTATTTTTTGTCATTAACATTGTTGATTGTTGTTAACTTTGGATAATTAAAAAAATTCAAATTAACTGCAAAAGTGAAAGTGTCAGTTTTGAAGAAGCCTCAGGCTCTCAAGAACTGGTGGAGCAGCCCCTGGAGCGTGCCAAAGAGCAGTACTCCACTTGCTCTGATAGAGCAAGACCCACAATTCTGGGAGGAGAGGGGTCTGCTGAGACTGACACCAAGACAGTCTTCGGAAGAGAATGCTTTGAATGCAAGCGGATTAAAAAAGGCTCTTGGGAAAATCAGTGAAACTTTGGAATATTATCCCTATTTCCACCACAAACCTCTCCTTAGGATGGGACTGTGGGAGTCCAACTTAAGGTGAAGGCCTTTATGCTAGGCATTCATATTTGGGGGGAAAATTTCATCCCCATATCCCCATCTACACTTGACTCATTTTTTGTTCATCTTATAAAGTAGGACATGATTATAAAGAAACCTAAAATTTGTTTAATATTAACTTTTTATATAAGTTTTGTTTTCATCATTCAATATAATACATCACACACACACACTTTTTGCTTAAACTATGGTTACTTTTGAGAGTCCTCTCTTGTAACACAAATTGGCCTTCAACAACAAGCACCACCTGAGTAAGGAGCTGGCTCCTTATCTGGCACTTGCACCAGGAGCTTCATAAATGACAGCTCTTCACTTTCTTTGAGACAGAAATGAAGGAGATGATAGATGTGGAGATCTAGATTGTAGAGGCTAGAGAGAAATGAAGATGGGACACATTCATAAACAGAAGTGCAAGTGGCAAGTTGAGCATGTTACAAGGCAGTCATTAGGTGCCAAAAAAATGTTCAATTTACTTCTTATTCAACTTCCTGAATGGAAGTTATGTCCAAATCAATTTGACTCAAAAAAAAAGATCTCAAATCTCGAGCCTGCTATACTAAATTTTACTGCCCGGGTAAGCAATTAGATCTAATCTTAGAATTTGGTTGTACTCTCCATTTTCAAACCATGTGGGTTGAATTTTCTTCTTTCTAGATTTGCCCAAAGCAAAAGTAATATCAAATAAACATGTCATTTAAGAGGAGATAGATTACTTTGAATAACTTAGCACTATTTTTTAAGTAGCAGGATATTAATATAGTCATCAGCCAAATATCAAGTCCACATACTGTTTTGACAAAATGAATGCCACCTCATCCTCCTGTCACTATTGGAGTGTAGACAAAAAGAGTTGTTTGAGGATGTTGCCCTGCTGGCAGTGCAGGCTAGAGCTACAATTGTTTTTCCAATTTTTGGAAAATGGGGAGAGAATGGTAAAGTCCTCTATTGGTTGGAGGTAGCAAGTAGGAGGGATTCAAGGAGATTCAAGGATTTGTCATTGATGTGTTAATTTACTGGATTCTCTAAGTGGGCATGGGAGTTATAACAAGAGACAGAGACCAAGGGAGCTTGCATCTATCTTTCACTGAGACAGCACCCTGATGTTCATTTGAATGAGGAATCAAGACCATCCTTGTTTACAAAAGTCTATCTAACTCAAAGAAGAGAAGGTATAGTGATGCGCTAATCTCAACCAAATGAACAAAGGCTGATGATAACTGTGGGTGGGTTAGGGGGTTATCCGAGTAGGTGCTAAATATTTGGAGGCCTTCCACACAACCTGGAGGGAGAGGGGAGAGAAGAGTTGAAAGGGTGTTTAGAAAATCTGAATGACTTGGAGAGACATTGGTGACATTAACAGCTAGAAATGAAAAAGGTGGCAGCTAGGTATGATTCTTTCAAGGGCCAGGTCAGTTCCACTTCTCTGTTACTGTAGAACGATGACAGCTTTTTGAATATGCAGTGTCGACTGTATAAGGACTGCCACCATCAACTCATGATTTTAAGAGACCATTGATGCCGTTGCTGAAAAACAGGGGAGAGAACTAAAAATAAGAGTTCAGGAAAAGAGAAAAATCCCAAACTTGGTTTTCCTTTAAACCTGGAGTATTAAGTTATTTTATTCTTGATCTGATGCATCTATGTGTTCTGGCATATGGCTCTTGAAAGTTCTAGTTGTAGCCTTTTTAATAAACAAATTTTAGAAGGGCTGACCAAAACTGTGTGTTACCAGGGTGACTAATGCAGGACCTTCTACAGGGACCTGAGCCCTTCCCTGTGAGATAAGAAGAGACATGTGGGAAGAAAGAGCCATTGACACTCTCTGGCCTCTGCTCTCTGTGGGAACCTGCCTGTGAAGAGAAACAAGGCCTGTCTCAGTGAGTGTCTAAGAGCCCCACACGAGACTCCTCAGTGCCACCTGTGCCTTTAAGGGAACCACCTAATCCATGCTACTTGGGGTCCAGCCAAGTAGCAGAAATGTTCCCCTGCAAGAAGTGTCCAGAGTATAAATGCCCTCACACACAGGAGCCTTTATCATTACCCTCTTGTCAAAAGCAAATCTCATTTTTAAAAAATTTATGCTCAAAATCTCTAGTATTCTGCTTTGAGGATAAAGCCAAAGGTAGGCATAGGCCATATTTATAAACTTAAATTTAAATTTAAATAGCCTAAGAGAATAAATATATACCTTAGCAATAAATTATACTTTTTTAAACTGTTTTTCACCTTCTTCACTTGGCCTCTTTTTATGCAAAATATTCCATTTTGTATAAAATGTGGAAGCAAAGTTCATCTCTATTTTATGATGAAGTGACTTATTGCTAATTACAGGAAGGTAGCAAGATTCCTAGTGAGATTTCAGATCTTCTATATTTGTATGCACTGGCATCATGCAACATGATATCAATAACAAAGACTAGGGGAAATAATTTAAGTTCTCCTAATATTCTAGGGATTCTACTAGATACTACCCACATATGGTCTTAAATCTGCACAAAGCTCTGCAAGGCAGAGAAAAATTTGTTACATGACATTGAAGCAGCAGAGTTGCCTGTGAGCCAGTCTAAGTCATATCTGGTGCTTAGTAGATACTAACATCCAAACATAACATGGTCTCCTCAGTATCAGAGCATAGACATTATTCTGAGCCACTAGGTGGGTATTTAGTAGCAGGTAGGCCCTCAGTAAAAATCTCTAAATGAACATGTGAGTTTATGAATGATAGAGTCATTCAAGTGATCTTATTATCAGATATGTTATCTACCCAGCTATTTCCTACATGTTAATATATATTTTAAATATTATCATATTGTCAATGGCACAGTTTGACCATGCATCAAGGTTCCTGGAGCATCAATCCTTTCTTTTGATCATTGGCTCCAGCCTCTGTGATAAGATCTAAATGCTTGCAGAGATTGTCATTGTGTTCACCAAGTAGGTGCATTCAGAAAAATTGGCCCACTGTGGTTTGTTCCTCGTGAAAGAGCAGAGCCTCCTGCCTAGTATGCTACTATAGTTGCTGAGAGAAAGCAGAGGAATGAGAAAGGAAGATCATATGAATGAGAAAGAGAAACAGAGAGATAGAAACAGGGTTATACATATAGAGAGATATTGTACAAAGCAAGCCGAAGGAAGGGCCACTCTCAGGTGTCATGTGCACTCCAGAGATCCCCATGAATTTCAGTGTTCTAGTGGCATAACAGACACCTTGAACTAAGTGGCTTAAAAAACAAACATTGTATTATATATCATGATCTGTAGGTAAAGGGTTCAGGCAGAACTCAGCTTGACAATTCTTCCACTCCACATGGTGTTGACCTCAGTTTCATTGGTGTTTAACTGACAACTTGACTAGTCCCCAGTGTCCCAGACAACTTCACTCATGTTCCTAATGCCTTGGTGGGAACACTTGGAAAGCTGGGCCTGTCTGAGTCCCTCTCCTTCTCTTTGGTATCCCAGGGTTTCTCTGTGTGGTCTCTCTAGCATGGTTGTTGGGCTTTTTAAATGACAGCTCAGGGCTCCAAGAGCAAGCCTTTCAAGAGATGGGGAGTGAAAGCCACCAGTTTCATGAGGTATCACATCACTATATTATCTTGTTAGAGCAGTCACAGATGTATCCAGTTTCAAGGGGAGGGGTCACAGACCTTGCCTCTGGATGGGAGAGGTATCAAAGAATGTAGTCCGCAATATCAGGCTGAAGCTAGACTTCTGACGAAATTACATGTTGCTTGAACCATCCTGATTCCTTCAGTTCTTCATGGTTTTCCCCTGTGAGCACTCCCTTAATAAATCACTTCTCAAGAATCCCTATCTCAAATTCTGTTTAGGGAACCTTACCAAAAGTGTTAACCTGATATTCATCCTGTGTCCTCCTAGCTATCAGAACCACAATTTTATTGAGGTTTATTGATATAACCTCAGGCATCCTGTTTCTAGCTCTCCTTGCAGCTTGAGGTTTTTCATGTGACCTAGTTCTGGCTAATGAAAGTCAAAGGAATTCTGCTGTGGAGCTTCTAGGAAATCTTTTGCTTTCTTGCCAAAAGGGACAGATGTGGTTGACACCTGCCCTCTCTCTTTTTTTTTTCCTTGAGTATAGTCGTGATGGTTGGAGCTGCAGCAGTTGTTTTGAAAATGTGAACAAAGGGTCAAGAGAATATGAGGGACATCAGCCACTGAACCAATGGCAATGACCATTGTTAAGCCACTGAACCAACAACCACCTACCTCTGATTTGTCATGTGAAACAAAAGCTTTTGTGTGTGTGTGTAGGACATTATGTCAGGTTTTCTGTCACTTTTTTCGAAATGCAATCCAAACTAATCATTTGTAGAAAGGTAAGCCAACCAAACCAATAAGTGAGGCATAAGGCACACTGCTTATCTATAGTTCAAAATGTTACCCACTGAAGACAGGAATCTTAGCAATATGACATTAAAGATGTAATTTAAATAATTGACTTCTTTTAGGCATATTGTCCCTTTAATCTTTTTTTTTAATTAATATAAATACAGAAGAGGAAACCATCTAATCTGCTTTCCTTTGTCATTTGTGAAGTTTTTTCTCCATTTAAACTAAAATTATTGACTGTAATTTCTATAGATGTATCAGAACCTAGATGTCATTTTCAAAATATAGAAAGACTAGTAAAGTTTACTTTGAAACTGATGTATCATTCTCTATTTAATTCTGTTCTCTACTTATTCTATTCAAAATAATCTTAATAGGGCACCAAGTATTTAAAAATATTCAAATTCAGTGCTACTATTACTCCATCTGTTTTCTTTTTAATATTCACACTGGTGAGGCAGACATTCCCCTCAGTGGCAATAACTTGCACCAGTGAAAAAATGAACTTGGGCTTCCCTTTATCTTCATAAAGGAGGCAACAAGCTGAGGCCTGGTCTCACTAACTCTCTATGTTTCTGTCATTTGTTGTCTTCTCAACCCTTTATGTTTAATAAAGCACTCTTAATATAGTGCAGACACTCTGGGGTCACCAGACATTGTAGGACAGCCATTGTCGGACAGCCATTGTCTTAGCTTAGGTTCCTTGCAGGAAGGCAGATGCTGAGATAAGAGTTTGCCGGAGGAGAATTTATCCAGGGGAAGTGATGACAGGAGATAGGAATGAAAACTGGGAAAACAACACAAGCAAAGAAAGACAATTAAGCTTGATATTTGAACAGATCACCACTGTGGACAATTGGGGTTCACTCTTGCTGGGTTTCCTTTGGGAAGTCTTGTGGAATATGCCTCAGAATTGTTCACACAGAGATGGGAAAAGGAAGTGCCCACCACAAACTCTACACCCCAAATCATCAAGGATGCTGATTCCCTGAACTGCCAGGTAGCATGGGTGTAACTGCCAGATGCATTTCACAGGTGACACTTACCATGGCATCAAGGAAGGCAGGAGGACAGGGAACAAGAGATGCAGGATTCAAAGGAAGTGACTTTACCAGGGCAACCCTTTGCAAAGGTGATCTAGGCAGCAATGGCTAAAGGAAAGGTGATGTAAGAGGATATGAGGTAAAGGACAGATAATCTCAATACAGCATCTAAAAGGAGAGGCAGATAAAAGCTTTATGGAGGAAACAGAGTTAGACAGAAAACATGTATAAATGCATGGAAAATAGCAATGTGATAGCACAAGTGGAACACCTAATGGAATATATTACATGGCTCACCTGTGAATAACATTTATATAATCACAATAATGTACACGTTGAAAGTTTGCATACCCCAATTTATGATATAACAATATGAGAAGCATGGGAGAATGGAAATTATATATGTGAAGGGTTGGGTGTAAGGAGGAGAAAGAACCAAACCCTTGTGCTGTGGGAGAAGCCAATAGGTGATGCCAAGAACAGAGAAGCAAAAGCAGCAATTGGTCCATATAATTTAGATCCATTCCAGGACACCTCAGTAACAAGTAGCTAAAGGTTGGAAGAGATGGGTTCTGGGAAGAGGAATTTAGGGGAGTTTCTGGGAGCCTAGAGAAAATGCCCAAACTCTCTGAGCTTGCTAGCAGAGCCTCACAGGTATCTTCTCCTAGAACAGCCCTCAGGAGGCAGAGCACACCACCAACAGGTACACTCCTAAAGCAGACGGCTAGCCAAGGGGTGTGTATAGAGCTCAGATATGTGGCTAGAGTGTCCCCCTGCATGTGGGCAGGACAGCTCAAAGTGGGGGTGGGAAGAGAAATGAGTGGACCTGGACCAGGGATGGGGGTGAGAAGATGGCTCCCTTGGCAATTCCTCCTTCTAGTGCAAAACACCTAAGATTGTAACAATTGTAGGACATTTGAAGGTGTATTTGTCAAGGAAGAAAGACACATTCATTTTATTTAACAGTTTGTTTTATTGGTTTACAACCTTTATTCTTAATTAATTAATTAATTAATTTTATTATGGTGACATTGGTTAACGAAATCCAGTAATTTCAGGTGTACAATTCTACAACCTTTATTTAACTGAAGGTTGATCTCTTGTCTCAGGCCCTATGATGACAGGGCATATTTGATCACTTTGCCCAGTAC
Organism: Pteropus alecto; assembly: GCF_000325575.1. Classification (NCBI taxonomy): domain Eukaryota; kingdom Metazoa; phylum Chordata; class Mammalia; order Chiroptera; family Pteropodidae; genus Pteropus; species Pteropus alecto. Next base: position 1,426,238 of record NW_006442489.1, on the reverse strand, counting down.
ACAGAGTGGGCCGCCAGAAGCATGGAAACAGGTGACTGGAACAGAGGAGAGATTCAATCTCCCATGAATGTCCTCAGCCATGCTGTCTAATTTAGGGCAAAGGTCCATCACAGGGGACTATCAATGCCCCTTCTTTCTGTCTAGATCTCCTCTGAGGTTGCTCTGAGAGGTCACTACTGACTCAGGAACAGAACAGTAGAGACTTGGAGAGGGTGGGATAAGTCTTGGGGTTCTGGGGTGGGCGGACCCCAAATCAGAGGCCATGAAATAGCACTGGACTTGGGGTGGCTTGTGTCAAGTTCTGGATCAAAACAGGTACAATTTGGGGGTGCTCCAAGGTGATTGTATGGGCATACTGAAGCTGAAGCCAGTAGCACTGGGCAAAGGGTGTGTGGATGCACACTGCATCTGAGTGAACTCAGGTGTGGGCCCCTCACTCTGCAGGTGTCTCCCTCTCAATGTAAGAAGTTAACAGCTCTGCTTGAGTGATTGCTTTGGGCAGGCGTGAATGTGCATCTCTCTCATTATGTACTGAACCCATTTCCCAAGTAAGGAAACTCAGGTTCAGAGAATAGCATGTCTGAGGCCACATCAGCTTCTTTGACCACATGAGTACACTCTAGATCCTCCAGAAGGTCTCAGGCCTCATAGCCTCACTTGGTGTTATTGGACAGATACAATTGCTACCTAGGTGCTTAGTCTCTGGACAGAAGCTATGAATCACACTGCAACCTTAGGAGGAGTGCCTTGCACAGAAAGAAAGAAAGAAAAGAAAGAAGGAAGGAAGGAAGGAAGGAAGGAAGGAAAGAAAGAAAGAAAGAAAGAAAGAAAGAAAG
>NW_006442489.1:1414407-1425317 GCF_000325575.1 Pteropus alecto | reverse complement strand
GAGGAAGGAAGGAAGGAAGGAAGGAAGGAAGGAAGGAAGGAAGGAAGGAAGGAAGGAAGGAAGGAAGGAAAGAAGGAAGGAAAAGAGCTTCTGTTTTGTACTCCATGTCTTCTATTTGGGTTTCATTACCCTCCTTAGTAGTCAGGGCAGAATGACTTTGGTAGTAGCTTGGGTAATCTTTATAATACAGCTTTGTTCAAAACCTCAGAGAAGTCATTCACATGTTCTAGATCCATTATTATGGAAAATTTATAATAAACTGATGCCTGACTTCACTGGGGAGATTCAAACTACAGAAATATAATCTTACCTACATATTAACAGTCAACTAGGGAGCAAATGAACTGGGCATCCAGAAGGTAGACACTGTGAACCTTACTAGTAATGTGCCTGCCTGTGTGCCTGCCACTCTGTGAAAGACCCACCGAATTGTCCCTGCCCTCAATGAGCAACTCTTGGCTGGAATGTGTCAACCCACAACCTCCTGCTAAAGCATAATCACTGAGGACAGAAGCAATAGCCTGGGATGAGAACTTTATTCAAGTTTTCAAAAGGCCCAAGGTAGGACTATAACCTATGCTCCCAACCAAGTCAATGCAGCCTGTTACACTTAGTAGTATCACTTTTCTAATCAAGCAAAAGAGACAGTGACACTTGACTCTGAAGATACTGAGAGATGTGCAGGAAGTTCAGGCGAGGTGTCTTCATGTAGTTCTTCACACTGTAATAAAGCAACAGACACTCTGAGGTGTGGAAATCACCCATTACCTTAGAACCTGGTGAGAACATCTGATAATCAAGGTGCAGTGAGAACCACTGCTGTTGTCGGCTACCATGGACATGTCTATATCTGCGCTGCCCCAGACAGTAGCAACCAGCTACATTGAACACTTTAGATTTGGCTAGTAGGACTGAGGCGCTGACTTTAATTTAATTTAAATAAATTGTATTTAAATGGAAATATCCCCACTTGGGTAATGGCTATCGAATTGGGCAGAGCAGTTCTGCGCCAGAGTATAAATAAAGAGTGTTTATTCATGTTCAGTTTCAGTCTTCCTGGGAAATTGTTTCTGAATCCTAGGTGCCATCCAGCCCCTCACCCAGGCTTCAGCTGAAAACCCACAGCCTAGTGAGTCTGCTTCTGCAGGGGCAGCAGAGTCAATCTGGCTCCTGCATGGTCTCTGGAGCAGGTGCTGACCCATTAGGGAGCGAGCTGACCACGCTGTGCACTGAATGCACCTGCGTGTATTGTCTATGCTTGCACCTGATCAAAGGAGGAAGGTGTGAAAAATTCACGGAAAAAGTAAGGTAGATGCGGTTAGTAGTTACTCCAGTGAACTGTAATTATCACAGTGCCTACTTTTTTACCTCCCCCTTCCTGTCCTGTGTAATGTTCACATCCCTGTGGTAGGACCTAGCTCCAGTCTATAGAATTGAAAACAGGCTTGGAAAGTGAGCAACTCACCCAAGACACAGCAGTAGTGTACAGCTCAGGGTAGCCTAAGTCCTGATCCCCAGGGCCTCCCCAGCTCCTTGATAGGGAGGGGATGAGGTGTCCCTAAGTCCCTACCCTCATCACCCACTTTTCCTGCTGTCTAAAGCAAGCTGTTCTCTCTTAAGGCAGTTGTTAGCTGACTCTTTTTTTCTAATTCTTTGAATGAATTTTTTCTTCTAATTCTCTAAAATAAAAAAAAAATACATATTTAAGAGAGGAATAAAAGTGAGGATGGAGCCACCCACATTTTAAATGCTTAAATAAATTATATAGGTTAAAACACCACTAATTAGGTAAGAAGTCCTGTCCTATGCGTATGATTGTTTAAAATGTCCTTAATGTGAAATGGATTTAAAGTCTGGCATTTTTCACTGTACTGGTAGAAGCTCCTTCGAAATTACATTTTATTAAACTCCAAAATCCACTCAAAATCTCTACAGGTGTTATCAATACAGATGAGGAGAGAAACAAGAGGATCATTCTGAATTCTTTCTGTGTTCACACCAAGAACAGGGAGCTGGGAGAAGCCCTTGCTAGGGAAAACTTGGTATTGAGATCTATTTTCACATGAATGAAAGGGCTCTTTGGGTGTTTTTTGATGGTACCTATGCTAGAGTAACCACCTCTTCACTTGGATTAGTACACTACTGCTAATGAGGCATTTATTAGCAGGGCCACAGATCACCTGCCTCCATGCACCAGTAGTGTATCATGGTTTTGCCCACCCCTGCTTGACCCTTCACTTTCCTTGGGCTGGTAACACCAGGAGGCAAACATATTTATGTTACCACAGTGGTTTCTGCCACAGCCACAGTGGGTTGCTTCCGAGGGTTGTGCTCCCTGGCCACTCAATAGAAAGAATCTCATTGTGTCCACAAGGACCCCTCCCTCCAGATGAAAAAAGGAGGCTTGTGCCCCAGGTTGAATTTCTTTTCCTTAAGTATATATTCTGGAATGTCCTCAGAATTCGGCAGATTTTCAATAGGGAAAACAGTGTCCGCTATGAAAGGGAGGTTTACCCAGCAGAGTGCAATATCAAACCTTGGAAGGAAGGGCTGTGAGGGAGACAGGGTGGAGCTAGAGGGAGGAGGAGAAAACCTGAGAAACATCCCTCCAGGACACAAGAAACAACCTGCTCTTGAGCAGTGTCTCTCCAACTTGGGCCTGGTGGGTAGGGCTTGTTAACACATTCAGTAAGCCTGCAACAGGGCCTAAGGATTTGCATTTCTGCCATTTTCCCTAGTGTGCTGCTGCCACTGCTCTGGGAGCCACACTAAGAGACTCAGTGGTTTAGTTGAATGCTCTTAGCTAATGCAGTCCATAGCAGGAATCTGTAAAAGTTCCCATTTGATTGCTTGAAGTTATACTTGCCAGTGCAGAGAGTGGGAAAACAAAGTTCCAGTCACCATGTCCTCAGTTCTCCTCCAGATTTCACCTATATTCTCATTGATTATTGAAGCATCATCCTCTTCCCTGTCTGTCGACTTCTCTGGGCCCCACGCTCAGGAATCAAACTCATTAAATTCGACTGCAGATCTGCTTCTAAACCCCGCCCTTGAATCTGTTTCTATTCTATTCCCTGCCATGTTTCAGGCTCCCATCCTGGACTATCCAGGAACCACCTGAGTCCCATTATTATCCAACCTTCCATTTATTTCTTTCCCCTCTCATCCACCCCACTGTGATGGCTTTCTGAAACACAGATGGTATCTTTGTTGCTTTAAGAGCTTTCATCATTATTATGACTCAAAGGGACAAGCACCAGAGTCTTGCATGTGCCTTATAAGGGCCTCTTGGTCTGTACTTGAGACCCCACCACTCCTCGGGGCACAGCAGTAGCAAACCCCTTGTCTGTTCTGGGTATAGCCCCCTGTATGGTGTCCTTTTGTTTGAAAGTACAATAGTCTCCCACCTTTTCTGCAGTTTCAGTTATCCTTGGTCAACTGTGGTCTGAAAATATTAAGTGGAAAATTTCAGAAATACACAACTCATAACATTTTAAATTGTTCGCCATGCTGAGGTGCATGATGAAATCTCACATTGTCCTGCTCCATCCAACCTGGGACATGAACCATCCCTTTGTCCAGAGTCTCCACACTGTAGACACTCCCCACACTAGTCACTTAATAGCCTTCTCAGTGATCAGATCAACTGTCTTGGTATTGCTGTGCTTGTGTTCAAGTTACCTTTATTTTACTTAGTAATGGGCTCAAAGCCATTCATATAAATTTTATTACAGTATATTATTATAATGATTCTATTTTATCATTAGTTGTTGTTAATCTGTTATTGTGCCTAATTTATAAATTAAACTATATTAAAGCTATATATGTATAGAAAGAAAACTAAATTTATAGGGTTCAGTACTATCCAAAGTTTCATTCATCCAGTGGGGGTTTTGGAATGTGCTCCCTGCAGGTAAAGGGGAACTACTGTACTCTTGCTTTGCTCCCTAGGCAAAGTGCCTTCACCTATCAGGGGCTGAGTCAAATGCTGTGGGGCTTGTAAGGGTGGGGCTTTGACATCCCTCCTTGTACAGGTGGGGAGCTTGCCCTCCAGGTAGTATATCCAGTCTAACCATCTGCAGTGAGGAGATTACCTGGGTCCCCAGATATTAAAAGGAGGTATCTACATGGGTGGGTAGAATGAAGGCTGAGCAGTGTCTCAGGCCACGAAGCTACCAGATCTGTGGAATGTTCCAGGGACCTGTGCTGGCTATGCTGAGGTAGGGGAGGACCCCGCCCTACCCCAGCTCCTGAGCATGACCCAGATCTTACTCACTCCAACAGAGGCAAGTGCTCTTCTAGCCCCACAGGCACCCTGATGCTAGACCTGGAGATTGAGACCTCTCAAAGGGGCTTATCTCACCCTACTCCCCTCCTCCTTTTTACCAAAGCCATGAACTTGCAGCCTGTGTCTTAGGTTAGGTTTAAGATCAAGTAGTTTATTTTGGAGGTGAGGAAACAGTGGCAGGGGAGGAAAGGAGAGGCAGAAGAGAAAGCAGACAATGAGGACATGTTGATAAGCCACTTACCACGATGGCACCTGGAGCTTAAACATACAGAGAAATATGGGAAAGGTATACATTCCACCACACTTTCCAAGTCTGTTATGGGTTAAATTGTGTTCCCCCAAAAGACATGTTGAAGTCCTAACCCCTGCGACCTGTGAATGTGGTTTTCTTTGGAATTAGGGTCTTTGCAGATGTAATTGAGTGACAATGAGGTTATTGGGGTGGACCCTGACCCAATATAACTGGTGTCCTCATAGAAAGAGAAGAGATGTAGACACAGAAGACAAATGCCATATAAAGACAGAGATAGAGACGAGAATGGTGCTACCACAAGGCAAGGAATTTCTGGGGCTGCAGAAAGCTGAAAGAAGCTAGGATAGATTCTCTCTTGGAGCTTTGGAAGGAGTTTGGCACTGCAGACACATTTTCCCCCCAGACTTTCAGCTTCCAGAACTGTGAGGGAATAAATTTCTGTTGTTTTAAGACCCCTTTTGTGGTACTTTGTTACAGCCACTCTATGAAAATAATGGAGGTGTGTGCAAGCTTAGCTGTTTATCCACTTCTCATCTTTGTGCTCCTATAGCTGGAGCTAGATACATGTTTTGCTGTTTCCATTTTAGGGGAACAAAATCCTAGCATTAGGCTGTGCAATTCAGGGCCCTTTCTAGGGGCCCGCTCTTGATCATACCTAGAGACCTCGGGCTGAGGTGGCAGAGCATTGCTCTCAGTGATGCATGCTGGCACAGGATGGGTTCCATGGGCAGTGGTAAGGGCCCACATTCTTAACCATGCATTGGTATCATTCCTCGTGGGTTCCTGGCTTTTTGTGATAGTTGCCAAGTAGGGATCTGATTGAATCTGTGTGCCTATTAAAGTCTTTTCAAGTCGCACCTTATATCCTCTTCGTTTCCCATAGGCATCATTGGGAGCTGTGATGACTGTCCCGTGTGTGCTGATCACACCTGTCTACATGCTTGTAAGTCTCTGCTTTTCTTCTTGAAGATTCATCCATGTGCAATGGAACTCAGGGCAACTGGATTTTCTGCCCTGAGGGGCAACTCTCAGTTGATGAAGGACAGGAGTCCTTGAATCCATTGATGCTAGTTTCCCCACATTGATGGGACAATTCTGAGGTGCATTCTAAATGGCCCTTAGCAGCCTCCAGCAGGATTGAGCCCCATCTGCCCAGAACAATGACTGGGTTATCCACAGCACTGCTGCCTTCTCAACTTTCCCATCCCCCACTCATGCTTCCTGAGATTTTTCTCCTCATAAATCATTTGTACACATATATCCTGGTGTCTGCTTTTGGGGAATCCAAATGAAGGTATTTATCCATGTAAAGCATAATCTGCTTATATTAGAATTGTGTATGACTATTCAGCCCACAGACGGTTTGCATTTAAATAACTAATTATAATCAATAAGTCACTTAATGATAGGGTTACATTCTGAGAATGCTCCATTAGGCAATATATCATTGTGTGAATATCACAGAGTGCACTTACACAAATCTGGATGGTTTAGCCTACTACTACCTAGGCTATATGAAGTAGCCTACTACTCCTAGGCTACCAGCCTGTACAGTATGTTAGTGTACAAAACAACACAAGATTAAATCAAGCACAAGAGAAACACAATCAAGAGACACAGTAAACACGAGATGTATGAGACCGCTGCTAGTATAACATGGCATAGTGTTTTACAGAAAATTTTATTTTTATAAGTAGAAAGAGTACACTCTAAAATAATGACAAAAAGTATAGTATAGTAAATACATAAACCAATAACATGGTCATTTATTATCATTGTCAAGTATTATATACTATACATGATTTAATTGTACTTTGATATTACAACAGCCACAACATCAGTAGGCAATAGGAATTTTTCAGCTCTATTATAATGTTATATAATCACAATCATACATGAGACCCATCTTTGACTAAAATGTCATAATATGGCATATGACGGTATTTTAAATTCTGATGTATACATGGATGTTTCAAGTCCCTATTTCCGTGGTCTTCCATTACATTTAGTATCAGTGAGATGGATGTTTCTTAGACATTTTCTGACTTAGTGGTGTTTGATTGAGATTGTACCGCAATACCCCTTTGGTAATCTAATGAAAGCTACTGCCTGAAAACTTCACACACACAATATTGTCTGTAATTTCAAGGTGTTCTCAGAAAACCCAAATTCAACCCACAGAGATACCTTTGTTCACCTCCCCTAAATTCCAGCTTCTCACCTCACAAATGAGCAAACTGAGGCTAGATTGGGGAGGAAACCTCTGCACACTGCTCAGTTGGTGAGCTGCATGAAGAAATTGCCCCACTCCCAATGCAGGCATCCTTCCACTACATGGCACTACCACCTGCATTTTTGTCTGTGTGTTCTTAAAATACAACTAACTATATGAACATAACACAGCATTGTCATCATCAATATAATCATAAGTTTAATACATTTAATGGATCACAAGGTAAAAATATATTCTCAGCCCAGCTCTCCTGTTCAGTGTGCATTTGCAGCTCCTAGGAAGGATTTTGTATCTCAGCAATTTTATCTGAAGGGCTCCATTATCTTATTATTAGAGTCACACCCACATTCATTCGCCTTCCTCCTCCAATTAAGCTGACAAGGCCTGTTTTTTTTTTTTTTTTACTAAGTCTTGCTCAATTATCCAGCTCTCAGCACTATTCAAATATATTTTCAGGGTGTTTTTCTTTTCACCCTCTATCTGCCTTCCACATTTTCTGATCTTTTAGGGTTATTTATTTTATTTCAAAATAAGTTATTTTCAAAATAACTTTTTTGAAATAACTTATAAGTATTTTATTTCAAAATAAGTCTGTTATTTATAACCCAACCTCCTGGCACCTGTCCAATTTTCAAAATGTGTGTCTTTTTGTTTGTTTGTTTTTTAGTGGTAAAGGCTTGGATTTAGATTTTTAGAAATCTTACATTAAAAAATGTAATCTATCTCAGAATATTTATATTTAAATGAATTTACTCTCTAAACATTCAAGTCAGGCTTCAGATTCTATTAATTTGTCTTCTAAAATGAATAAGTTTCTGAAAATAAATCACTATTTTCTTTGTCTATTAACATCATTGTTACTCATGTTTCTTTTTCTTGGATGGGCCTCTTTTCTTGCTGATGTGTGTGAAGGGCTATTTTCTCTGAGTGACAGGTACATGGCAGGTGATGATTAAACATTTCATAATGCAACCTGATGAAGAGGTGAAGATAGTTACACTGCAACATTGATTAACATTGAACTCATTTCCATCAGAAACTTGGAGCAAGGGTAAGCAGTCTTTTCCAAAACTGAGGTAAGAAGAAGAGAGAAGATGGTTAGAATGGAAACAATCTTTCCATGGATGGGAACATTTAGTGGTGAGCTCCTTATTCGGCACAATGTTGTTTACTCCTGGCTTGCCTAGGGATGAGGTGACTGGGTAACTCTAGTACACAGAGCTCAATCACAGTGTCATAACATCCTGGGATTGAAGTCCAGAATTCTTGTAGCCATTTAGGACTCACCTGTCAGGTGGCCAATTAATCAGTTAATGTTTGAACCCTATCGGGTGGCCTTTGACCTTTAATATGTCAGAGCAAGGTGGTGGTGGACCAGTGACACCAGGGACAGTGGTGAGGGTATTGGCCAATAATCAGAAGAGGAAGGAATCCCTCATCATCTAAAACCAGAGAAAATGAGGCAAGGATGTGTGGGCTGTGGATAAGAGTTTAAGTACAAGGTTTGGAAACTGATGGCTGTCTCAACTTCTTAATGAATTCAGACTCAGGATTGAACACTGGGAATTGATTGAGCCTGGATGAGTAGGGGACTAGGGATAAAAAAAAAAGAATATTTAGAAATAAAGAGATATCTAATAAGGAAAGACAAAGGAGTGAACAGATAGCTTTAGGTAGCCCACCGAATTTGGGGATGATTTCATGGCCCTAAGCTGCATTATTGTGGGGTTTTCTTGAAACTTTGTGGCCCTACTTAACTCAAGGTAGAGATTTTCTTGAGGCAGAAGAATAGTACCAGAAAATCAATAATGCTTATGAATTATTCATTTAAATGATCAACCATGAGGTATAGTCTAGATAAAAGGGAAAATGTCTAAGGAGCATTTTCAGGAGAGAAAACCAAAGATATCAGGTGACCAGAGACCTTAATGAGATCACAAAACATTGTACAAACAATTGGAGAGTAAAATCAGAAAGGGAGATGCTATTCCTTAAAGAGAAGTACACTGGGCTTATGATTTCTGAAGTAGAGCCATGCTGGATGAGAACATGTCACATGTCTGTATGTTGCCTAAGATAAATGCATTTGGCAACATTTCACCAAATAATGGCATTCCCTATTGATTTTTACGATTGGTTTCTTTGGGTTTTGTTTTATTTCTCCTGGAAGTTGTCTTCTTAAATTGTCTAATATCTATTTAGAAAAAGTACTACTTATCCATCCAGATGTTAGAAATCTAATGTGTAGAAAATAATAACCATAAGAAGGAGGAGGAGAGTGACGTCAGAAACATGGCAGAGTGAGAGACATCCCCGGATGTCTCCCCTTGAAACAACAAGCTGAATAAGTAAAACGTGTCGGAGTATGGGATCTACGTATAAGAGCTATCACAGGTCAGAATCCTGGGTTTTGGGTGGCAGACTGGGAGAAACAAAGAAGCTGACTCTCACAACCTCCAGGCTCCCTGTAGGAGGAGGGGGCTGGGAGAAGGTGCAGTGACTTCCCTGAACAGACCTGCCTGGGAGTGCCATGAGCTCCACACAGCTGATGGCTGTGCCCAGTCATTAGAGCAGAAGGCAGAGAAACGGAGATAGCAGAAAAGCAGGGACAGCAGAGAAACAACACTTGATTTTTACCAGCCATGGTTGCAAAACTGAGGCTGAGCTGCAGTCCATATCCCCCAACCCAGAGGAATCCTCCCCCTATGCTATCTGGCACAGAACACCAGGGAGCCCCCGGGGAATCTGAGTAAATGCAACTGGAACTGTCACTAACACTGACAGGGACTGAGACTGAGGGTAGCAAGCGTGATTAAACATCTATAAGAAAATATAAAGGCATTATTAAGGCTTTATATAAAGCAGAGATCCAAGAGGCTTAGATACCACTTACTGGAAAAAAAGAGAAAAATGCCTTCTTTGGAATAGGCTAGGGACCATTATATAATAATATCTTCTTTCTGGAAAAAAAAAAATTAGAATACACTTCCATTAATGCCCAGTTGGAGAAATAGTCCATTAAACACCATGAACAACCAAAGTGACAAGGTATCTCAGAAAGAAAGAGAAAAATCTGCAGAAAATAATCTTACAGACATAGAAATATGCAGTGTAAATGACAGAGAATTCAGGATGGTACTTTTGAAAAAAACTCAATGAGATCCAAAATGAATCATTTCAACAATTTCAGGAATTGAAAAAAAACACTAAATGAGCAGAAAGAACTCTCTAGCAAAGAGATTGAAACCCTCGAAAAGAATTGAATAGAGCTTTTGGAGGTAAAGAACACATTGCAAGAGTTGGAAAATGAAATAACAAGCTTGAGAAATAGAGTCGACCAAATAGAGAAAAGGATCAATGATATCCAAGACAGAAATCTAGAAATAAATCAGAAGATAGAAGAGAGAAACCAAAGAATGAAAAATAATGAAAGAGAAATTCAAGAACTAGCTGATACCATCAGGAGAGGAAACATTAGAATAATGGGCATTATTGAAGGCAAGGAAAAGGAGCAGGGACTAGAAAGCATTTTCAGACAAATAGTGGACGAGAATTTCCCAAAGCTAAGGAATGAGCTGGAGCTTGGAAATCAAGAAGTCAATAGAACACTGAATTATCTTAACCCAAAAAGGCCTTCACTAAGACACATTGTATTAAAATTATCAAAAATCAACAAGACAGAATTTTCAAGGCAGCCAGGGAAAAGAAGGTAACCTATAAAGGAAAACCAATTATATTATCATTGGAATTATCAGCACAAATCTTACAAGGCAGAAAGAAGTGGAATCGAATAGTCAAACTATTAAGTGAAAGGAACTACCAGCCAAGAATTATGTATTCAGCTAAGCTCTACTTTAGATATGAAGAAGAAGTAAAGATCTTTCCAGACATACAAAAATTGAGAGAATTCTCCACTATGAGGCCTACACTACAGGAAATGCTGAAAGAAATCAGCTCACATAAACGAAAATGATAAAAAAAAAATACATAATTAGGAGTAAGATGTGTAGCAGGCTGATAGAAGCAGAAGAGTGGAACCCTTACCATGAACAGGGCGTTATAAGCTTAAAAATAAGAAGAGATTAGCTATAGCAAGATAGCAATGAACGTTCAGCATACATAGAGACAAATTGAGA
>NW_006442489.1:1408876-1410658 GCF_000325575.1 Pteropus alecto | reverse complement strand
AACATATCAAAACTTTTGGGACACGGCAAAAGTGGTCATAAGAGGAAAGTTCATATCATTACAGGCCTATCTCCAAAAACAAGAATGAACCCAAATAAACAACCTAATGCTTCATCTTTAAAAAATTAAAAATAAAAAGAACAAATGAACCCTAAAGTTAGCGAAAGGAAAGAAATAATCAAAATTACAGCAGAAATAAATGAAGTTGAAAACAAACAAACAAACAAAAAAAAACAACAGAAAAAAATAAATGCAACAAAGAGATAGTTCTTTGAGAAGGTTAATAAAATTGGCAAACCCCTGGTTAGACACACTGAAAAAAGAGAAAGGACATAAATGAACAAAATCAGAGATGAAAGAAGGAAAATTAAAGGATCAATCAAGAATACTATGAAAAAGTATAGAACACTAAATTTAATCACCTAGAAGAAATGGACCAGTATTTAGAAAAAATACAACCTTCGTAGACTGAATCAAGAAGAACTACGAAATCTAAATAGACTGATCAGCAGTATGGGCATTGAAACAATCATCAAAACCTACCCCAAAGTAAAAGTCCAGGACCAGATGGCTTCACTAGTGAATTCCACCAGACATTCAAAGATTTAATATCTAGTTTCCTCAAACTCTTTCAAAAAATCGAAGAGGAGGCAATACTTCCTAATTCATTTTATAAGACCAATATCACCCTGATACCTAAACCTGGTAAAGATAACACAAGAAAAGAAAACTATAGACCCATATCTCTCATCAACACAAATGCAGAAATCCTAAAGATACTAGCTAACCAAATACAGCAACATATTAAAAAGATTATACACCACGATCAAGTGGGCTTCATCCCAGAGACATGGAGATGGTTCAACATATGCAAATCTATTAATGTGATATACCACATAAACAAATTAAAAAATAAGAATCATATGATCCTATCAATAGATACAGAAAAAGCCTTCGACAAGATACATAATTCATTTAATTTCAAAACACTTAACAAAATTGGTAAAGAAGGAAAGTACTTTAATGTAACAAAGGCCGTATATGACAAACCCTCAGCCAACATTATGCTTAATGGTGAACAACTAAAAACCTTCCCTCTAAGATCAGGAACAAGGTAAGGCTGTCCACTATGGCCAAAGTTATTCAATATAACATTGGAGGTCCTAGCGAGTGCAATCAGACAAGAGAAAGATATAAGAGACATCCAAATAGGTAATGAAGAAGTCAAACTGTCATTATTTGCAGATGACATGATTCTCTATTTAGAACAGCATAAAGATTCCATGAGAACACTACTAGACTCAATAAGCAAATACAGTAAATTTTTGGATACAAAATCAATGTTCAAAAATCCATAGCGTTCCTATAATCTAATAACGAAGTGTCAGAAAAAGAGGTGGAAAAATAATTTCTTTCACAATTGCAACAAAAAGAATAAAATACCTAAGAATAAATTTAACAAAACATGTGAAGCCCCTATACAATGAAAACTGCAAGACCCTATTAAAAGAAATCAAAGAAGATACAAAGGAATGGAAAGATATCCCGTGTTCTTGGATTGGAAGAATCAACATAGTTAAAATGGCCATATTACCCAAAGCATTAAATAGATTTAATGCAATCCCCATCAAAATCTCATCAGCATTTTTTAAAGAAATAGACAAAAAATCATCAGATTTGTATGGAAGCATAAAGACCCCGAATTGCCAGAGCTATCCTGAGAAAAAAGAATGAGGCTGGAGGCATCACTCTGCCTGACTTCAAATTATACTACAAAGTGAT
>NW_006442489.1:1299114-1408209 GCF_000325575.1 Pteropus alecto | reverse complement strand
CTACTAGGGAAAAGCAAATCAAAACCACAATGAGATACCATCTCACACCTGTTAGAATAGCTATAATCAACAGGACATGTAATAGCAAATGCTGGAGAGGATGTGGAGAAATAGGAACCCTCATACACTGCAGGTAGGACTGTAAATTGGTACAGCCAATATAGAAAACAGTATGGAGGTTCCTCAAAAAACTAAGAATTGATCTACCATATGATCTAGCAATCCCTCTGCTGAGTATTTACCCCAAAGACTTGAAAACTGATATCCAAAACTGTATTTGCAGATTGATGTTCATAACAACATTATTCATGGTAGCCAGGACGTGGAAGCAAGCAAAGTGTCCTATGATAGATGATTGGCTAAAGAAGCTGTGGTACATATATACGATGGAATATTGTTCAGCCATGAGTAAAGATGAAATACTGCCATATGTAACAACATGTATGGACCTTGAAATAATCATGCTAAGCAAAATAAACCAGACTGAAAAAGTTGAAAATCACATGATATCACTTATATATGGGATATAAACCTAGAAGCAACAAATGAACAGGACAAACAGAGACTCATGGACATGGACAATGGACAATGGACAATGCTACAATGCTTACCAGATGCTAGTTGGGAGGGGGAAGAGGGTGGGGAATGATAGACGTGGGGGGGGGAATTTAAATTCTTTCTTCAATTAAAAAATAAACACATCAATTAATTAATTTAAATAAATAAATGAATGAATGAATGAATGAATGAATGAATGAATAAATAAATAAATAAAAGGAGGTGGAGGTGGAGGAGAAGACAGAAGAGGAGGAGGAGGCGGAAAGTGTGAGTGAAATTATTCCTCTCCATGAATGGAATTTTGAAGTGGTCACTTCTTGCTGAACAAGGGACATATAGAGACAGATAATGTAGCTCTCATCACTACAACGGCAATGAAATAAATAAAAGCAAACTGGGTTCTCTGATTTATATTCATTAGGAACAAAACAAAAAGCAAAACCCTGGGTATCCATCCCTTCCCTAGTACCTACCTTCCCGACTGTCCATGGGCACTGAGTGTATGTTGATGAGTTGTCAGACCTGATCATCTCCTAGTCCTTCCCATGTGCTGACCTGAAGCCTGGAGGTGACTTCCAGAGGTTGTTTTGATCTGGTCTAGCGTCACCACGGGAATGTAGCTGCTATGAGCCTTGTTCTGTTTCTCATCCACATGGGGCACACTCACCATGTGGTGTCAGACTTTCCCATATCTCACTTGATTTGACTCTCTTTTCCTCCATTGCTCCATATTCCTTGAGAATTTTTCAGTTTTTCTGGACCCTATCGTTAGATAGTATAAGTTAGCCAGTACCCAGTTATTAAAGAAAAACCTGCCCCTTTCGTCAAACTGCAGCCAGCCCCCAAACCAAGCCTGGACTTATGGGTGTGATGTTTCTCCCCGAGAGTAAATTTAGTCCACACAAACACAATTCCTGGCTGGTCTTAATTCCTTAACCCAGCCATGAGTCCCCAAATATTTAGTCATTCTGATAAAATGTTAAATTCAGAACAAAAATATGAACTATATATATAGTTATGAAGCTTATTGACATTGAAGATTTATCCCCTTTTTTATTTGTCAGTGATGACCTGGAAAAAGGCTAGGACAGAACTATTTTTCCAAAGTCTTACCTGATCTGGGATTGTAAGAACTACTTCTGAGTGTCAATCTAGAACACTTGTTCTAGCCCTGAAGTCTGTGGTCCTTTGCAGAGGAAACAAACACATCTACTCAAAGAAAGGCTGGTCTCCTGGTTTTGGTGACTTCATTTCCTCAATATATATATATTTTTTAGATCCTCTCAGCATACTTCTTACTTCCCCTACTGCTTGGTGACCAGCTCCACTCAGCCTCCAGGTGCAGCCTCAGGCTGGGCCATGTGCTGCTCACCTCCTGCCCTGGGAATCTCTGACACAGCTGTGTAGGATGCGCGGAGTGCTAGGGAAAATTCTAGTTAGGATGGCTGCTCAATGATCACTCCAAACACAGTGGATTAAAATAATCACATTAACTTTGTTCAAGAACCTGCAGTTTGGGCAGGACTCAGTGGAGATATTTCTGCTCCTCTTATCTCAGCGAGAATGGCCTGAGGTTGGGGATTCTCACTTCACATGTCTGGAGGTTGATGTTGCATGCCAGCTGGGACCTCAGCTGAGGATGTCTTCCAGAACACCAACACATGGTTTCTGCATGCTTGGGCTTCCTCACAGCATGGTGGCAGGGTTCCCGAGGGAGGCAGGGAGTGTGGGGAAGAGAAAGAGAGAGAGAGAGAGAGAGAGAGAGAGAGAGAGAGAAAGATGTCAGTCTCTGGTTATGAACTAGCTTCCAAGTCATGCAGCACCGTTTCCATCACATTCTGTAGGGAAGGTAGAAAGACTCTACATCTTGATGGGAAGTGACAAAATTCTGTAATAGCAAGTGGGCCCAGACATTTTGCTGTGGTCACTTTTGGAAAATAACAATCTACCATAGGGAGTTAAGGTACCAGGAAGTAATGAATAAGTGCAGAGTGATGAGAAATTACTTCTTCCTTTCTTCTCCTGGAAGCAGAGTCCTGAGAAAGAAACTTAGCAACATTCACTCACAGTAAACGCCCACTGCATACTGAATCATGGACTGGTTTTCCTCATCTGTGTTCACTACTCTGCCACACAATTCTGCAATCTAAGATCCCATTTCTCAGTAAACTCCTCCCACATAAACCTGTGGCTCAGACATGTCTTCCTGGGGAGCACAAGCCCAGGAGACTGGGACAAGGAGCTGATCTAGAAAATAGTCTCAGGGGTAATTTTTGAGGTTAAGTCACCACTCAGACATCAACAGCATCTGCTCATAGTTATAGGTGTGATAACTTTGACATAGGGGAATCAATTAGCAAGGCCATCATTTCCTGCGGTTCATTGACATGCAGTGCAGATTGAAGGTGAGCAGTGAATCTGTTATTTGGGGCAGGTAAGCATTTGGGGGACAATGATGATTTTTGTGGAGTTGTTTGGCTTTTGGAAACTGCATAGGGACCTTGGGAAAGATAAGCTCTGATGTTCTAACTGCCACATTCGGGCATGTTTGAAGGCCTGAGGCTTCATCCTCTACAGCCTGAAGGAATACACCAAAATATTTTTCCTGTGTTGAAAATCAGGGCCCTTACAGAAAAGGACAGGACCTGTAATGTGGTATGAGACTTCTACATGGATGAGCCTCAAAATTATAACCACCAGATTCCCCAAATCCTTGCTGCTAGCAAATGCAGTCCCCTGGGCTCTGTCATATGGAACAGCTTCTCTTTGCTGTGCAGTGGAGAGAGGAGGACATACGGACAGGGGATTCTCACCTGTGATTCATTATTCACTGTCTAGTAGAGAACCCCAGACCAGTCCTGGCACTCTGCCCAGGCAGCTCCTTGAATCACACACCAGGATGTCCACTGATAAAAAGTGGAGGTACTGGAACCGCTTAGCCCAGAAGTGAGGAAAGCAAGACAGACCCAGGAGACCCAGAGAATACTCACTTCACCACAGCAACAGCAAGCCCGAGAGCAGGAACTGACATTGGGTGGTGGTGACTGTCCTCGGAGGCTAGGATCCATAGAGAGCTGCCATGTGACCAGTGGGAAGAGATTAGGATAGGATTGCAGACTAAGGATTAGCCAAGGCCAGGGGCAAAGAGGAAATATTTTAGCAGAATAAATACTTTACCAGCATTGCCAGTAAAGCAACTGTGAACTCTGTCCTGTAAAGACCAGTAGTGATGGCTCATAGAAGATGGCTCATAGGAGATAGCTGAGGTGAGTGTACTAGCTAGTTATTCCACTGAGGAAGGACCTGCGGAATCATCCAGCATAGGTGGTTGATGTTCCTGTGGCCCTTCCCCACTGTACACCAGGGGAGAGGCAACATACTGACTTTTCAAGGACTGAAATGTTGCCTTGCTCTCCTGGTTGGAGGGGTGGCAAATGGAGGTCAGGTGATAAGTGGACATCCGGTCTGAGCTCATTTCACATAAGTCCCATTAGCTGTAGCTATTTCCCTGGTCTTCAAATGAAAGATGGGGAAAAATATGCTGGCAGAACCTCATATTGGTCCCCTGTCCTGAAGAGTAATATCCATATGGTGAAAAAGATAAAAATTGAAATCCCTAAAATTACCCTCAGACCTTTACTCTAGTGCAAGATAGTAAATCAGAAGTAAAACCACATCCTAGGAGGAACTATAAAGATTAGTGTCCCCATCAAATAGAAAGTGTGGGTTACAAAATAACACTAGCTAACATAAATTGGGTGTTCATTACCTATTAGACATTAGTCTTAACTCATTTCAAACTCATGCGTTTGAGCTCAGCTTTGAAGTTATAGCCACAATCTTGAGCCCAGTTTCCTGGGTAGGGTCACTGAGTGAATGTAGGAGAGTTTTTCATAACCTCGTTGAGGTCAGAAGCTGAGATGTCTCAGTCTGGCTCTCAATCCCAAAACTGAAGCTCTTAGCTCCAATTAAACATGAGGCCTGAATTAGGCCCCTCTGGGTCCTGGAGATTTGACTGATGTGATGTGCTTTTGGGGGCAGCTGAGTCCTTCAAGATCTTTGCTTCACAGGAGGGGGCCCCTCAAGACATATTTCTGCCAGGCCACGTGGATCCCCTGACATTGATCCATGCAGACTGCAGCCATTCTGAGACAGGCACCAAATGCAACAAGCAAAGCAGATGGCACATGCTCTCGCTTATTGATCAGTAATTGTCAACCTAGTTGATCTTAGGTCAATTTTATGTGCCTTTCATATCTTTGATGTATTTATGGAGCTTTTTAACCTAGAAATGCCTGTATAATATGGAAGTCATAGATAAAAAAGAGAATCTGTTTCAGAAAGCAAAGTGAAGAGGCCAAGTCACCTTTAGGCACAGGATTCAACAATTAGCATATCTAGGCTCACTTTGGTGAATTCAAGCCCCACCTCCATCTGCTCTGTCATCTAGGATCAAGGTTAATGCTGAAAAACTATAGCTCTCAAGGTTATCAGCTTTTCTAATTTATAATGAAAGGTCTCAGGTAAAGCAAGGTAAAGTTACATAACTAGAGAATGAGCTCCAAAACATTAATAAATTTAAATAAAATAAAAGTAAACAGTGTATTGGTATGGCTCTTTTACATTTCTTTTGTGTTAATCAGGAGCCTTCTTTTAATATCACAGAGCCATCTTTCAGGCCTTTCCTCCTAGTTTTGTCATTATTTTGCAGCTGATAAATTTCAGAAATTATTGCCTGATGTTCTCACGTTTTGTTTATAGTGTTATGCTTTAAAACGCTGATTATGTTTTTTCCTTGTACATATGCAGTGAGAGTAGAGTGGGGGAGGGTAGGAAAGGGGACAGTGTATGATTTTTGCTAAAGTCCTTGATTATTTTTCTAATGGCCTTTTTGTCTGATGTGCTCTTCTCAAAGCAGGTTTCAAGGTCCTTCTTTGAGATTTACTAACCGACACTGTATTCGAGGGCCATGCCTTGTTACCTCAAGGTGGAACAGACTCTGTGGTGCAGTTCCAGCTTCCTGGAACCACAAGGTCAGGCTGAAGCTGGTGTTTGGCTGCCTGACCCACATCTCTGCCCAGCAATTTCTTCTTATTTGTCTTGCTTCTCTCAGGCCTGTGCAGGTTTCTCCCAAGCGTCCTCCCTCAGTAAATCATTTTTCAAGAGTCCCACCTCAGAACCTCAGACTCTGCTGCTAGGGAGCTTGTCTCAAGGCCATTAGGTGCTATCCTTTTTGCTGATCAGAAAATAGACTATCTATTTAGATAAATGACTTGTCCAGTCATACAAATAGAAAGCGGTAGAACTAGGGTTCAATCTCAGTCCTTTAGTTGTAAGTCAAATTCTGTTTTTAACCTTCTGCTTTCATGTCATCACTCATTTCCTGGGATGCTCCATGCAAGGCATTAATAGCTTCAATTTTAGGGAGCTGGGTTCTGATCCAGCCTGCTCCTAATGTGAACAAGGCCCTGGCCAAAAGCACAAATGGAGGCCCACATATCGTGTGTCCAAACATTTACAAATTATAAATAAAGCCAAGAATTGCTAAATAAAATGTTCTATCATTTCACATAGTTAAATGCACCTTTACAAGGACCTAGAAAGCCAGGTGTAATTTAGATTTCTTGAGTCCTTGGAGTTCCATGGCAGAGGAGTGGTGTGAATTGAACTGGCTCTGACCTCTGCTACTGACTCAACCCCTTCCCCCTTCCCCACACTGTCTAGAGCCCTGTTCTACCATGTGAGGGGACTTGTATACACACATGGACATTCTAAATGTTCATACCTGCCATACTTCAACCATACCTTGACCTACTGGTGGTCACAAATTTAAGATATAGACCATTAAGCAGGAGTTTCTAGGGTTCTGGGTTTCTGGAATGTGAATATAGGCTCCAGACGGGCAGGTCTCTTAGGCACATGAACTTTGTGAATTGTAGGATGAGACAACCACACTAGGGGAGCCCTATAAGTCACTGAACCCAGGGCAGAGACTCCCTTTGCCCTGGTCAAGGTGCTGCTTCCTCTGTATATGTCACTTTGGTCAGGTCACTTTCCCTGGTGGCCAGTTTCTACATCTGTGAAGTGAGAGCTTTGAAGTATACAATCTCTAGTTTCTTTCTTGCCATACAAGTATGTGAGTCTGTCATTCATCTAAGCATTAGGCTGACTATGGAAGGAAAAAAAAAAACAGCTCTCTAAACAAATTTGTGTGTACAAAAACAATGTGGTGGGGAGGTGTGGTATTCAGTAAGGAAAGAACTTAGAGAAGATTCCCCCAGCCAATGGATTCCCTATGGACCCACACACTCAGCATCCAGGGATAACTGTTCCCACAGCAAATTTTGCAGGTTGAAGACCTATAACTCAACTGTTGCCCTACAAAGAGCCTGTGAGCATTTGGCTACAGTCCCTATGTTTCTAAGATAAGAGCTGATGACTTGTTTTGAAAAGAGGAATGCCTGTTTTAAAGCAAAACTAAATGTAGTGTTTGGGGTATAGTGTTTTACTTTAATATTTGAAGGCATTCCCATCAATATTTCATGTTAATACACTAATTAATGTTTAAATCTGTTAAATTCATCCTTAGCTAAAACATTTTTATTTTCACATGGGTTCTACAAAGCCAGCATGTTCGCTTTATCAAAGCTTATCGTATACATGTCAGCATGAAGCTTGCCAATGTCCTGGGAAGTGACATCAGCAGGACCACTGACCATGGAGGATGGTTTGGTAAAGCTCTGAACACTGGGCTATTCTAGGAGCATGTATATTGGTTGGTTAAATGGTGGTAAGATAGAGAGAATAAGGCCTGGCTTGCAAAAACCATTGAGCTGTGACTGCTGTAGTCACCTGTGGTCACTTGTAAGAAAAAACAGTGTTCAGGTGGTATGGGAGAAGTAGATGCCTACACAGAATGTTGGGTAGATGCCAACACTGCTTGGCTCCCTGAACTGTCCCAACACTGCCCCAGATGGTTCCACTGACCAGAAGAAAGTAGAAGGGCATTTGGGATAATCTAGTTCAGTGGGTTTAAATCCTTTTCTATGAGCTGCCTCCAAGGCAGGGCCAAGAGACAGAGAGCAGGATGTGGTGTGGGGGACCAAATGTAACCACAAGCAACACCACTCTACTTCCATTAGTTTGCAATATTGGAGGTACTGGTAGGTGGTATCATTCTGATGAAAGGGTTTCCACTGCTCTAAAAGAAGAATTTCCACTGTTCAGAATGAAAGTTTGAAAGTTCTTTGACTTTATTTCAATTTTTTCACAAGGCAATTGGATCCTAGAGAAGAGAAATACATTGCTGGTTATGTAGCAAGTAACTGATTAGAATGTCTGATCATAATAAATGAAAGAAAAAGCCTGATTCTAATAAAGAGATTTTGTGCATTCCTGTGTGTTTCCAAGTGTGTGTGTGTGTACAAAGGAATCAGCATGCTGATCTTGGTAAACATTGGAGTCTTCCTCCTGTGGGGATGCTGGCTTCTCAGACTTCCCATGGTAGTGCTGTGACTCCAGGAGGATGTGAAGGCAACATCATTAATGGGAGTTCATCACCTCTTGTATTTAAGGAACCAACTGCATGGATGCTACAGCTTAGACAGGGCATGGGGAGGCCACCTAGTCCACCCACTTGTGGGGAGGTGAGCCTTGAACCATTGGGTCAGGAGTGAGCAATCCTCCCAGTAAACACCCCTGGTTGATTGGGCTGCACCTAAGGCCTCTGGGGATAATATGAATGTTCCTGCTGTGGGAATGTCAATAGGGTAGCTTCCTTCATGAATGCAGGAAGGTTTAGGATTTCATGAGAGGGTACAGAAAAAGGGATGTAAATGAACTCGTGGGGAGCAACATACCTTCTGAATGTACCTCCTATTGGGGATAGGCTGAGATTATGATTGGTTTTTCACTTTTCCAGTATTTCACAAATAAATACTAGAAAAAAGATTGTTCAATGTGAAATGTGTATATCAATGGTAGTAGCTTTGTACAAAACTGCTCTTGTATACTGGTTTGATGCTGCATCCTTCTAGAAGGGAGCCCACCTAGACAGCAAACAAGCACCCCTAGTTTGGATCTGAGCATTTGAAATTCATTCTGCCTTGATTAGAAGACTGCCAACCACACAGTTTATATGAATGTTTTGATTTCTAGTACTTTCATTCTCCTTGAATTTCAGGAAAACAAATGTATGAAGATATATTGATTATTTACACTCAGAGATGTGCCACCTTGCACAAAGCTTAGTTCATATGTCAACACTCAAGGACTTTAATTGAATACTCAGATCTAAAAAAAAAAGCAGGAAGACAGAAAGTAAAACACTAATATTTAGGTTTCTTGCCTCATCTCCTACTTGCTATGGTCAGAGGCTTGAGGGGCAGGATAAGTAAGCATCAGAATGCAAAGTGGCTTTCTTAAGAAAGTGAAGGAACTTGAGTTATGAACTTTATCTTTCTTCTATAATCTCAGTCTAGGCCCAATGTAAACCTAGGGGATGCTTGGTAAATCTCCTATAGTAAGAGTCATGGATGAGAAACTAGACTCTGGCACTGAAGTCAAAAGTAGGAAAGTTTCAGAAAAAAGTAACTGATTCTGCTGAAAAAGAAAAGCTTGAGAAGAGATTGCTTTTTCATCTTAATATATCTCAAGGATATATTCCTGGCCTGATATAGTTTTATTTCAAAGCTTGCCAGAATAAAAAAACAAATGAAAGAAATGAACAACAACAAAAAGAATGGAAGAGATAAAGGAAATAAGTCCAGACCCCAGAAATAAGATCTTCATTAGGCCTGTAGCAGGATCTATTTATGGCACCCCAATTCTCCCCCAATCTCCTATCTCCAACCACTCCATGAGGCAGAGCCTGGAGGTGGAGGTCCAGCTAGCTGGTGCTTAGAATAGGGTCTCAAGTAGTATACTCACATTGACCCATTAAGGTGTATGAAAATAATAGAATCTCTGTTTATATTTTAATCTCGAAATTTAAATCATTTATTATAGTGCATGTTTTATAAGGTAATCCAGTACAAAGTACACTATGCATAGAAGTTGGTGGCCATGATTTATAAAGAACTAGGTGCATACATATCGGGTATTTTATCATAGAGTTGTCCAATCAGACAAATTCAGGGATTGCTGGAAAGCTGGATGTGGTATCAGGTACTTCTCCAGTTGCTTAGAGTCATTTGAAATTGGTAGAGTATGGAGTTGCCTCTAGCTGGGACTGGCACTGAGATTCAAATCCAAGAAGACAAAGGGATTAGAATGGAAGTTCCAGCAGGTAAGGGTCTCTGTCTCTTTGGACTACGGCAGATAATAGAGCCTGGCACAGGGCAGGCATGCAAAAATATATTAATTACCTCATTGAGTGAATGAATATGATTCCTTACCACCAGCCCTCCTTATCAACATCTAAAAAATTGAGAAAAAAATGAGTTATTACTTTAGTAGGAAAGCTCTTGGACATAAGAGTTTTTAGCTCCAGGATTCATAAGCCATTTGTGACTGAACAAAGCAGAAACGCAAAGTCAAGTCAGACTTTGGAAACTTCCCAGTTGTTTTCCACTCCCACCACCTGTTACTGCCCCCCACTGCACCTCTCCTGGAACCCACTGTCCTCGCCATGATGCCTGGTGCCTCAGCGCTTGGGTCCTGTCTGGACTGTGCCTCATACCTCTGACCTTTGCTCCAAGGCCAAGAATCCTTAAAGAGCAATGCTCCTGGATGCAGAGCCTAAATATCTGAGCTTTGGCTCTGTATGGAAAGGTCACTACTACTCCACTACTCCAGCCTAAAATGATCTTCCTTTTTCATCCTAGGAATACTGGGCAGTAACCCTGCAGTCAGGCAGCCTCATAATGTGTTTCAAATTTGAAAGTGTTAACTGAAAAATAAAAGGCTTTTCAAACAGAGAGGCAATAAACATTTTATTGGGATCAATAAGAATAGCTATTCTGGAATTATTAATTCAGGCAGATGCCCAAATAATATTCTAATTAGGACACAAAGGTAATGGGTATTTATGAGAAGAGGAAAGGAACAATTTCATCAATAGAAGAAAGATATTTCTATTGGTGCAGATAACATAATACAGTGATGTTAATTTTAAACAATGTTTTAAATTTTTAGTTCAGTAGTTGTAATAGCTGCTTTCTTGTTAATCTTTACAAATAGCTTTTTTGGGAAACAATGTTGCCCTAGGCCCACTCCAAAGGTTATTTTGCCTTGTTTTAACTTTCTAAAGATTTTAGGCATAAAACATTCAAGGCAATTTCTCTGGGATGGCAGCTCCAGCTCCATTTTAAAGTGGCTCCATTTATATTACTGTCTACAAAAGGAAAATAAACTAGGCCACATCTGAGGACACCATGCCAGAAAGAAGAGGCTTTTGTTTGGAAAAAGTAAGCATAAGGGCAGAGGTCAATGCCTCAATTTACTACCTTGACCTCTGCTCCTCTAAGGTCTCCAAACTTCTTCCTCTAACACTAAATTGCTCTGCTCTACTGTCTGTTTGGAGTTTGCTTTGCAATTCCTTTGACTCCTTACCTAAAGTCTTCTCCTGCCTTGGTTTTTCTGTAATTTTTTTTTTTCTGATCTCCCCCAATTTTCTGACCACTCCTTTTACAGAGGGAATTGTTTCTACTTTAATTCTAGCCTGAATTTCTCCTAGACTAACAGATGCTTCTATAGATATGCTAATTGACTGGAAGAGTTCTGCTTAAATTTAAGGGCCTGACTCAAAGAGATTTGAAGAATTTGCTCTCTTCCTTAGATCTGGAATCTTTCCTGCCTTTCCTCTCTCCCCTTGTGATACAAGACACTTGGGCTTGAAGGCATGCTTAAGATGGATTTGAGAAAACTAGAAAGTTCCCATCTTCTGGTTACAGCACTTTTTTTAATTAAAATTATTGGAGTGACATTGGTTAATAAAATCAAATAAGTTTCAAGTGTACAATTCAACAATATGTCAAACACACATGTATTGTGTGTTCACCACTCAAAGTTAAATTTCCTTCTGTCACCAAATATTTGACCCCTTTTTCACCTATTTATCTCTTCTTTCCCACTTTCTTTTGGTAACCACTAAACTATTGTCTGTGTCCATTAGTCTCTGTTTGTTTGTCATGTTTGTTTGTTGCTTTCAGTTTTATATCCCACATATGAGTGAAATCATATGGTTTTCAACTTTTTCTGTCTGACTTATTTTGCTTAGCACGATAATCTCAAGATCCATTCATGTCGTAGGGGGCCTGCTTGTCTCCATGTGATCTGTGACTACCGTGGGAACGTGCAGACACAGAAATTGCAGAAAACTGAGCTATTGGCCTGACAGCCCTTGACTCCCTGAGCTCCTGCTCATCTAATACACAAAGTGCTCACCATATGTTGATAGGCAGCTGCCCCTGCCCTGGAGTGGTGCATTCAGGCCCAAGGTGGGCAGCAGCTGACCTTTCTACCATTGGAAACTTGTACAGGGAGCCACAGAAACAGTACTGGCATGTAAACTGACACTGCAGTGGTAGGAGGAAATTGGCTCAATAGACCCAGAAGACTCCCAGGGTACTTGAGACACCCAGCATGCATATCACCTATAGGCTCTTCCAGTTTCAGAAATTTACAGGCAACTGACAGGCAGTGTCAGGCCTTGAGGAACACTGGTCCATCTGCTAATCAGTCCTAGACCAGAGACAGGGAATAACCAGACCGCTGCCTACAGCATTGTCTCTTCCACTTACTTATAGATCCAGCATAGGCAGCAACTATCTGTGGATCACTTTGTAGCTCCCACCAGGTAGCCCTGAGCAATCAAAAGCAGTGGCTGACCTGGCCTACTGTGGAGCCCCTCCCAAGGGGCCACAAAACCAATGCATCCGGAAGCTGGCACTAGATCACAACAGAGCA
Organism: Pteropus alecto; assembly: GCF_000325575.1. Lineage (NCBI taxonomy): Eukaryota > Metazoa > Chordata > Mammalia > Chiroptera > Pteropodidae > Pteropus > Pteropus alecto. Next base: position 1,395,744 of record NW_006442489.1, on the reverse strand, counting down.
AATAGTGATTAGCCCCATTAGCGGTACACATAAAGGGTGGTTGCAACAAGTACACAGCCTGTTAGGGCAAATCCCACTTAGTGAGGTCAGCCCCCACACAGCAACTCTTACCTGTGAGTGCAGCCAATTCTCATAATTAGTCAGCCTGAGCATTAATCCCATCCACTAATGTACTAACAGCAATACAGACTTGGCAACAACAGAAGAACACACACCCCCCACACAAATAACAAACATGTCCAGAGCACCCAGCATAGAGGATCAGGGGGAGTGTGCCACTGGGCCACACAGGATACCTCCCACATAAGACCATCTAGCCAAGGCTGAGAGACAAAACATATATTCCTGACTCATAGAAATGAACACAGAGAGGTTAATAAAATGAGAAAACAAAGAAACATGCCACAAATAAAACAATAGGAGAAAACTCCAGAAAATAATTTAAATGAAATGGAGGCAAGCAACCTACCAGAGACAGAGCTCAAAGTAATGGTTATAAGGATGTCTAATGAACTTAAGGAGTGAATGGATGAGCACAATGAGAACCTCAGCAGAGAGATAGTAAGCATAAAAAAAGAACATAGAAACCATAAAAAAAAGAGAGAGACAGAAATGAAGAATACAATAACTGAAATGTAGAATGCACTAGAAGGATTCAGCAGTAGATTGGATGAAGCAGAAGATCAAATCAGCAAACTGGAAGACAAGGTAGCAGAATACACCCAATCAGAACAACAAAAAGAAAAAAGAATTTTAAAAAATAAGTATAGTTTAAGAGACCTCTAGGACAACATGAAGTGTAACAATATCTGGATCATAAGAGTACCCAAAGGAGATGAGAGAGAGCAAGGGATTGAGAATATATTTGAAGAAATAATGACAGAAAACTTCCCTAACCTGGCAAAGGAATTAGACATACAAGTTCAGAAGGCACAGAGTCCCAAACAAGAGGAATTCAAAAAGACCCACACCAAGACACATCATAATTAAAATGCCAAAGTTCAAAGACAAAGAGAGAATCTTAAAAGTAACAAGAGAAAGCCAGCTGGTTACACACAAAGGCACCCCCATAAGAATATTTGCTGATTTTTCAATAGAAAATTTGCAAGCCAGGAGGGACCGGCAAGAAATATTCAAAGTTATGAAAAACAAGAATCTACAACTATGAATACTCTGCTCAGCAAGGCCTTTGATTAAAATGGAAGGTGAGATAAAGAGCTTCCAAGACAGAGAAATGCTTAAGAAATTCATCACCAACAAGCCAGTATTACAAGAAATAGTAAAGAGATTACTGTACAAAAAGAAGTGGGTAAAAAAGAAAAAAAGAGAAAAACATACGAATAATAAAATAGCGCTATGTACTAATCAGTGATCAATTTATTTTTTATTATTATTATCTTTTACTTACTTAATTTATTCTTGATAGTGACATTGGTTAACAAAATCCAGTAAGTTTCAGGTGCATATTTAAACAATAAGGCATATATATATTTACATTGTGTTCACCACCCATAGTTAGATTTTTTTGTCACCACATATTTTACCCTTTACCCCATCTACCTTCCTCCTCCCCACTCCCTGCAGATAATCACTAGTCCATCATCCATGTCTATGAATCTCTGTTTGTTTGTCCTATTCATTTGTTGCTTTTAGGTTTATACCCCACATATAAGTGATATCATGTGATTTTCAATATTTTCGGTCTGGCTTATTTCGCTTAGCATGATTATCTCAAGGTTCATCCATGTTGTCGCAAATGGCAGTATTTCATCTCTATTTATGGCTGAGTAATATTCCATTGTATATGTGTACCACAGCTTCTTTAGCCAATCATCTATCGTAGGGCACTTTGGGTGCTTCCATGTCCTGACCATTGTGAATAATGCTGCTGTAAACATCAGTGGGAAAATATCTTTTTGAATATGGGTTTTCAAGTCTTTGGGGTAAATACCCAGTAGAGGGATTTCTGGATCATATGGTAGATCAATTCTTAGTTTTTTGAGAAACTTCCATACTGTTTTCCATAGTGGCTGTACCAATTTGCAGTCTCACCAGCAGTGTATGAGGGTTCCTTCTTCTCCGTATCCTCTTCAACATTTATTATTACTTGTCCTGTTGATAAAAGCTATTCTAACAGGTGTGTGATGGTATCTCATTATGATTTTCATTTACATTTCTCTAATAGCTAGCAATGTTGAGTATCTTTTTATATATTTCTTGGCTATTCATATGTCCTCTAGGGAAAAGCGTCTGTTCAGTTTATCTGCCCATCGTTTGATTGAATCATTTTTGTTGTTGAGTCGCATGAGTTCTTTGTATATTTTGGATAGTAGGCCCTTATCAGAGGCATTGCTTGCAAATATGGTTGTCTCTTCATCTTGTTGATGGTTTCTTCTGCTGAGCAGAAGCATTTTAGTTTGATGTAGTCCCATTCATTTATTTAGCTCTACTTCTCTTGCCTTTGAGGTCAAATTCATAAAATCCTCTTTAAGTCCAAGGTCCCTGAGTTTCATTCCTGTTTTCTTCTATGTATTTTATTGTTTCAGGTCTTATATTCAGGTCTTTAAACCATTTTTAGTTAATTTTGGTGTATGGTGATCGACAACAGTCTACTTTCATTCTTTTGCAGGTGGCTTTCCAGTTTTCCCAGCACCATTTATTGAAGAGGCTTTCCTTTCTCTACTGTATGTTTTTTGGCTCTTTTGTTGAAAATTATCTGCCCATATAAATATGGGGTTACTTCTGGAGTCTTGGATCTGTTCCACTGACTCATGCGTCTGTTTTTCTGCCAATACCATGCCATTTTGATTACTTGATGACTAGCGACTTTGAGCATATTTTCATAGAGTATAGAAATGCTATGGATTTTTGAACGCTGATATTGTATCTGGACACTTTACTGTATTTGCTTATTGTTTCTAGTAGTGCTCTCGTGGAGTCTTCAGGGTTTTCTAGATAGAGAATCATATCATCTGCAAATAGTGACAGTTTGACTTCTTCATTTCCTATTTGGATTGCTTTTATCTTTCTCTTGCCTGAGTACACTCGACAGAGCCTTCAATGTTATATTGAATAACAGTGGCGATAGTGGACAGCCTTGCCTTGTTCCTGATCTTAGAGGGAAGGTTTTTAGTTGTTCATCATTAAGTATAATGTTGGCTGAGGGTTTGTCATACACAGCCTTTATTATGTTAAAGTACTTTCCTTCTTTAACAATTTAATTAAGTGTTTTGAAAATAGATGATGCTGTATCTTGTCAAAGGCTTTTTCTGCATCTATTATATGACCATATGATTCTTATTTTTTAATTCGTTTATGTGGCGTATCACAGTAATTAATTTGTATATGTTGAACCACCCCTGTGCCCCTGAAATGAAGCCCACTTGATCGTGGTGTATAATCTTTTTACTATGTTGCTGTATTTGGTTCGCTAGTATCTTATTTAGTTTTTTTGCATCTGTGTTCATGAGAGATATTGGTCTGTAGCTTTCTCTTTTTCTGTTACCTTTTCCAAGTTTTGGTATCAGGGTGATATTGGCTTCATAAAATGAGTTAGGAAATGTCTCCACTTCAATCTTTTGGAAGAGTTTGAGGAGAATAGGTATTAAATCTTCTTTGAATGTTTGGTAGAAGTCACTAGTAAAGCCATGTAGTCCTGGAATTTTACTTTTTGGTTGATTTTGGATGATTGTTTCAATTTTCATACTGCTGATTGGTCTATTTAGATTTTCCAGATCTTCTTGATTCAGTCTAGGAAGGTTTTATCTTTATAAATACTGGTCCTTTTCTTCTAGGTTATTAAATTTGGTGTTAAATACTTTTTCATCGTATTCTTGTGTGATCTTTTGTATTTCTGCAGTGTCTGTCATAATTTTTCCTCTTCCATCCCTGATTTCATTTATTTGTGTCCTTTCTCTTCTTTCTTTAGTGAGTCTAGACAGGGATTTGTCAATTTTATTAACCTTCTCAAAGAACCAGCTATTTGTTGCATCTATTTTTTCTATTGTTTTTTTTCTTTTCAATTTCATTTATTTCTGCTCTAATTTTGATTATTTTTTTCTTTCTGCTGACTTTAGACTTCATTTATTTTTTGTTTTCTATTTTTTAAGATGAAACATTAAGTTGTTTATTTGGGCTCATTCTTGTTTTTGGAGATAGATCTGTAATGATATGAACTTTCCTCTTATGACCGCTTTTGCCATGTCTCAAAAGTTTTGATGTGTTGTACTATCATTATCATTCATTTCTATGTATCTCTTGATCTCTCTTTTTATTTCTTCTCTGACCCAGTTATTCTGCATGTATTTGTGGTTCTTCCTGATTTCCTGATATCCTTTTGCAGTTGATCTATAGTTTCAAAGCATTATGACCAGAGAATATGGTTGGTATGATTTCAATCCTCTTATATTTGTTGAGGCTATCTCTGTGTCCCAGTTTGGGATCAATTCTTGAGAATGTTCCATGTACACTAGAGAAGAATGTATAAGCAGCTGTTTTGGGCTAGAAGTTTCAATTATGTCCAGTTAGTCTAATGCGTCATTTAAGAATATTATTTTCTTATTGATTTTCTGTTTGGATGATCTGTCCATATCTGACAGTTGGGTATTTAGGTCCCCTAATATGATAGTGTTTGGGTCTGTTTCTCTCTTTAGTTCTGTTAGTAATTGCTTTACATATTTCGGGGCTCCCTGATTCTGTAAATGTCAATTACATCCAGTTGGTCTGATGTATCATTTAAAGATGTTATTTTTTTTATTGATTTACTGTTTGGATGATCTCTCCATATCTGACAGTGTGGTATTTAGATCCCCTACTATGATAGTGCTTTGGTCTGTTTCTCCCTTTAGTTCTGTTAGTAATTGCTTTATATATTTCAGGGCTTCCTGATTGGGAGCATATATATTAATAAGTGTTATGTCTTCTTGTGCATAATTCCCTTTATCATTATGAAGTGTCTCTCAATATCTTTCTTTACCTTTTCTATTTTGAAGTTTATTTTGTCTGATATTAGTACCGCTACTCCTGCTTTTCTCTGAATGCCAATTGCTTGAAATATCATTTTCCACCCTTTAACTTTGAGTCTTTTTTTGTGTTTAGAACTGAGATGTGTCTCTTGGAGGCAGCATATGATTGAGTTTTACTTTTTGATCCAATCTGCAACTCTGTGCCTTTTTATTGGTGAGTTCAATCCATTTACATTTAGGGTGATTATTGAAATGCGAGTTTTTCTTATAGCCATTTTATCTTCTGCTTTCTGGTAGCTGGACGTTTTAATTGATTCCTTGTAATTCTGTGTCTGGGTTTTGTTGGGGGGGGGTTGTGAGTTTTACCTCTGGTCTTTCTTGTTTTATGTTATATACTTTAGTTCTGAATATTTAGCGTGTGATTACCATTACAAATATGTAAAGGATAGTATACACACACACACACACACAAACACACACACACACACACACACACACTCGTCCATTTTCTTCTGCATGTGCCTTATCTCCATTCCCCTTTGTGAATTTGGATCTTTGAATCCTCTCCTTTTCTGTCATTGTTGTCTCAATTTGTCTCTGTGTATGCTGAACCTTCATTACTATCTTGCTATAGCAAATCTCTTCTTATTGTTTAAGATTATAATGCCCTGTTCTTAGTAAGCATTGCACCGCTTTGCTTCTAGCTGCCCACTAGTCGTCTTACTCCTAATTATGTTTTTTTTTTTTTTTTTTGTCATTTCATTTTAGGTTTGCTGACCTCTTTCAGTATTTCCGGTAGTGCAGGTCTCGTAGCAGAGAATTCCTTCAGTTTTTGTAAGTCTGGAAAGGTCCTTATTTCTCCTTCATAATTAAAGGAGAGCTTTGCTGGATACATTATTCTTGGCTGGTAGTTCCTTTCACTTAATAGTTTGACTATTTGATTCCACTCCTTTCTGGCTCATAAGGTTTGTGCTGAGAAGTCCTATAATAATTCAATGGGTTCTCCTTTATAGGTTATCGTCTTCTTTTCTGTGACTGTCCTGAGAATTCTGTCTTTGTCATTGATTTTAGATAATTTTAATACGATGTGTCTTGGTGAAGGCCTTTTTAAGTTGAGATCATTTGATGTTCTCTTGACTTCTTGAATTCCAAGCTCCAGTTCATTTTTCAGATTTGGGAAATTCTCGTCTACTATTTGTCTGAAAATACTTTCTAATCTCTGCTCCTTTCCTCCCCTTCGAGAATGCCCATTATTCTTATGTTTCCTCTTCTGATGGTATCAGCTAGTTCTTCTATTTCTTTCATTATTTTTCATTCTTCCTTTTCTCTCTTCTTCCTTTTGATTTATTTCTAGATTTCTGTTTTCGATATTACTGATCTTTTCCTGCATTTGTTCAATTATATTTCTCAGCTTGCTATTTCGTTTTTCATCTCTTGCAGTGTGTTCTTCATCTTCAGAAGTTCTATTTGGTTATTTTTGAGATTTTGATCTCCTTGGTAAAGAATTCATTCTGCTCATCTGGTTGTTTTTCAGTTCCTGAAATTGTTGATATAAATTGTTGTGGATCTAATTAATTTTTTTAGAAGCACCATCTTGAATTCTCTGTCATTTAAATCACATATTTTTATGTCTGTAAGCTTATTTTCTAGAGATTTTTCTCTTTCTTTCTGAGTTGTCTTGTCATGTTGGTTGTTCATGGTGTTTAATGGATTATTTCTATGCCTGGGCATTAATGGAAGTGTATTCTGCTTTTTTTCCAGAAAAAAAAAGACTTATCATATAAAGGTCTCTCTTTAGCCTGTTGCAAAGAAGGAGTTTTTTAAATTTATTTTTATTTTTATTTTTTGGTTTCTAGTAGGTGACATCTAATCCTCCTGGATCATGCTTTATAAAATGTCTTACTAATACTTTTTTCCCCTTATAGATATTCAATCATGCTTGCTACCTTCAGTCTCAGTACCTGTCAGTGTTATTGACAATTTCGGTAGCATTTGCTCAGATTCCTCTAAGGCTCTGTGGTGTTTGGTCTCAGAGGATATGGGAGGAGGTTCCATCTGGTTTGTTTGATGGAAGCTGTGGCTCAGCCTGGAATTTTGCAACCATAGCTGGTAATAATCAACTGTTATTTCTCTGCCATCCCCACTTTATTCCCATCCCCATGTCTCTGCTTTCTGTACTGACTCCTGGGCACTGCCACTGGCCACATGAAGCTCACAGCTCCCCCAGGAAGGACTATTCAGGGACCTTGCTGCATCTTTTCCCTCATTCTTCTACAGGGAGCTCCAGCTACTAGAGCCAGCTTCTTTGTTTCTCCCAGTATACCACCCGGCTCCCAGGGTTCAGAATTGTGGTAGCTTTTATGTGCAGATCCCACACTCAGATGTGCCGGTGTGCAGTTTGTGTGTTTTTTGTTGAGTTTCAGATGTTCAGCTTATTGTTGTTTCAGGGGGAGATACCTGGGATCTCTCACTCTATCATGTTTCTGACATCATTCCAGTAGTCACTTTGAATGTAAAATGATTAAATGCTCCAATCAAAAGAATGGATAAAAACAACAACAACAACTACAACAACAAAAACACTCATGCATATGCTGTCTGCATGAAACCAATTTCAGATCAATTGACACTAACAGACTAAAGATAAAGAATGGAAAAAAAAAATTTCATGCACATGGCAAGAAGAAAAAGCCGGGGTAGCAATATGTATATCAGATAAAATAGACTTTAAAACAAAGGTTATAATAAGAGACAGAGGAGTACATTACATAATGATAAAGAGATCAATAAATTAATAGGGCATAACCCTAGTAAACATATACACACCAAACATAGGTCACCTACATACATAAAACAATTATTCACTGACATAAAAGGAGAGATCAACAGTAATACATTCATAGTAGGAGATTTTAACACTCATTGGGTGGATCTTCCAGGCAAAGAGTCAACAAGAAAACAATGGGCCTAAAAGTCACAATAGACCAGATAGATTTAATAGATATCTTAAGAGAATTTTACTCCAAAGCAGAAAAATATACATTCTCCTCCATTTGGAACATTTTTCAGGATGACCACATGTTAAGATACATAACAAATCTAAATAAATTTAAGATTGAAATCATATCAACCATCTTCTCCAATCACAATGGTATGAAACTAGAAATCAACTACAAGAAAAAAATTGGAAAATACAAAAACACATGAAGGCTAAAAGACATGGTATTAAACAATGAATGAGTTATTAAAGAGATCAGGAAGAAATAAAAAGATACCAAACTACAAATAAAAATGAAAACGCAAGAACTCAAAATCTATGGGACACAGCAAAACAGTCCTAAGAGGAGAATTCATAGCAATATAGACCTACCTCAAGAATCAAGAAGAAGATAAAATAAACAATCTAACTTTACACTTAAAAGAACTAGAAAAAGAACAGTAAACAAAGCCAAAAGTGGATAGAAGGAAGGACATAATAAAGATCAGAGTATAAATGAACAAAATAGAGTCAGAAAAAAGAATACAAGAGATTAATGAAACCAAGAGCTGGTTCTTTGAAAGTATAAACAAAATTGACAGACCCTTAGACAGATACATCAAGGAAAAAAGAGAGAGGACTCAAATAAATAAAATCAGAAATGAAAAAAAGAGAAATAATTAAGGACTCCACAGAAAACCAAGGATCATAAGAAACTACTATGAGCATTATATACCAACAAATTGGACAACATGGAAGAAATGGACACATTGCTAGAAACGTACAATCTCCCAAGACTGAGTCAAGAAGAAACAAAATCTGATTACCACCAATGAAATCGAATCAATAATAAAAAATCTCTCAAAAAAACAAAAGTCCTGGACCAGATGGCTCCATAGGCAAATTTTACCAAACATTCAAAGAAGAATTAACACCTATTCTTCTCAAACCATTCCAAAATATTCAAGAAGAGGGCAGGCTCCCTAACTCCTTTTATGAGGCCACCATTACCTTGATTCTAAAACCACACAAAGACATTACAAAAAAGAAAACTATAGACCAACATCTCTTATGAACATTGAAGCAAAAATCCTCAGCAGAATATTAACAAACCAAATTTAGCAATACATTAAAAATATCACACACCATGATCAAATTGAATTTATTCCTGGGATGGAAGGTTGATACAATATCCGCAATTAATGCAGCATACCAAATTAACAAATTGAAGGAAAAACCATATGATCATATCAATTAATGCAGAAAAAGCAGTTGACAAAACCGAGCACCTATTTATGATAAAAACTCTTAGCAAAGTGTGAATAGATTGAACATATCTCAACCTAATAAAGGCCAAATACGACAAACCTACAGCTACCATCATACTCAATGGGGAATGTCTAAAAGCATTTTCCATAATATCAGGAACAAGACAAGGATGCCCACTTTCACCACTCCTCTTCAACATGGTATTGGAAGTCATAGCCACAGCAATCAGAGAAGAAAGAAAAATAACACTTCTCCCTAGAGGACATATAAATGACCGACAAATATATGAAAAGATGCTCAACATCACTAGCTATTATGGAAATGCAAATCAAAATCACAATGAGATACCATCTCATATCTGTTAGAATAGCTATACTAAACAGAACAAGTAATAACAAATGCTGGAGAGGTTGCAGAGAAAAAGGAACAATATTTTCCCATTGATGTTCATAGTAGCATTATTCACAGTGGCCAGGACATGGAAGCAACCAAAATGTCCTGTGATAGATGATTGGCTAAAGAAGCTGTGGAACACATATACAATGGAATATTACTCAGCCATAAGAAGAGATAAAATATTGCCATTTGTGACAACATGGACCTCAAGATAATTATGCTAAGCAAAATAAACCAGACTGAAAAAGTTGAAAAATACATGATAACAGTTATATATGGGATATAAACCTAAAAGCAACAAATGAACAGGACAAACAGAGACTCAGGGACATGGACAATGGACTAGTGGTTACCAGAGGGTAAGGGGTGGGGGAGGAGGGAAGAGGTAGACAGAATAAAGAGGATCAAATGTATGGTAGCTGGAGGAAACTGAAGTCTGGGTAGTAATCACACAATAGAATATATAAATGTCAAATTATAATGTACACTCCAAAATTATATAATTTTATTAACTGTTACCCCAATAAACTTAAAAAGAAAAAAAAAAAAGAAAGAGAAATAAAAATGTCACCAAACTGGAAAGGAAGAAGTAAAACTCTCATTATTTGCCAATGACATGATATTATTTATAAAGAATCTTTAAGATTGTACCCAAAACTGTTAGAACTGATCAATGAATTCAGTATAGTAGCAGGTTACAAAATTAATATTCAAAAGTCAGTGGTATTTTTATACACCAATGATGAACTATCAGAAAAAGAAATTAGGGAAACAATCCCATTTAAAATTGCATCAAAAATAATAAAAAACCTGGGGATCAAATTAACCAAGGAGGTAAAAGACCTGTTCTCAGAAAATTATAAGTCATTAAAAAATAAATAAATTGAAGAAGTTACAAATAAATGGAAACATACATCGTGCTCATGGGTAGGAAGAATTAACATCATTAAAATGCCATACATAAAATGCCAAAGTAATCTACAGATTCAATGCAATCCTTATCAAAATACCAATGGCTTTTTTTAGAGAGCTAGAACAAATAATCCTAAAATTTACGTGGAACCATAAAAGACTCCCAATAGCCACTGCAATCTTGAGAAAGAACAAAGTTGGATTTGTCACAAACTATACTACAAGTCTGCCATATTCAAAACAGCATGGTACCGGCATAAAAACAGATACATTGATCAATGGAACAGAATAGAGAGCCCATAAATAAATCTACTCCTATATGCTCACTTAATATATGACAAAGGAGGCAAGAATATACAATGGGGTAATGACAGTCTCTTCAGTAAATGATGCTGAGAAAATTGGACAAATACATGCAAAAAAAAAAAAGAATAAAAGAAAAAAGAAAAGAAACTGGACCACCTCCTTACACCATATACAAGAATAGACATGAAATGGATTAAATACTTAAACGTAAAAGCTGAAATCATAAAACTTCTAGAAGAAAACAGAGGCAGTAACCCCTCTGATATTGCTAACAGTAATTTCTTTTTGGATATATCTCTTCAGGCAAGGGAAACAAAAGAAAAAATAAACAAATGTGACTACGTCAAATAAAAAGTTTTGTACAGCAAAGGAAACTATCGGCAAAACAAAAAGACAACTGATTGATTGGAAGAAGATATTTGCTAATGATACATCTGGTAAGAGGTTACTATCCAAAATATATAAAGAACTCATACTACTCAACAACAAAAAACAGGTAATCTGTCTAAAAAATGAGCAGAAGACCTGAACAAATATTTCTCCAAAGAGGAAACACAGATGGACAACAGACATATGAAAAGATGTTCAAGGTCACTAATCATCAAAGAAATGCAATTAAAACCACATTGAGCTATCACCTGACACCTGTCAGAATGACTATCATCAATAAATCAAAGATCAAGAAGTGTAGGCAGGGATATGAAGAAAAGGGAACCTTCATACATTGTTGGTAGGATTGCAAATTGGTACAGCTGCTATGGAAAACAGTCTGGAGGTTCCTTTAAAAAATAAAAATGGATATATCTTTTGACCCAGCAATTACACTTCTGGGTATTTATCCAAAGAAAACCAAAACAATAATTCATAAAGATCTATGCATCCCTATATTCATGGCAACACAATTTACAATAGCCAGGATATGGAAGCAACCTAAATATCCATCAACAGACGATTGGATAAAGAAGTTATGTTTCATATATACAATGGAATATTACTCTTCTATTAAAAAAATGAAATCCTAACATTCGCAAAGACATGAATGGACCTAGAAGTTATTATACTGAGTGAAATAAGTCAGACAGAGAAAGAGAAATAACATATGATTTCACTTATGTGTGGAATCTAACGAACAAAAAGAACAAACTAATCAAAAACATACTCACAAATATAGAGGACAATCCGGTGATGTCCAGAGAAGGAGAGAGTGTGGGGCTGGGAAAATGGAAAGATGGATTAAAGAAATACAAATTAATAGTTGATAGATGGTCACAGGGATAGGGAGCATGGCATAGGGAATGCAGTTAGCATTAATGTATTAGCTAGGTGGAGAGTCAGAGGTGAGAAGGAGCAATTAGGGAGATCATTTTATAAACTATATAAGTATCTAACCAATGTACTGTATACTTGAAACTAATAAAATAAAATTTTTTAAAATTTAAAAAATTTAAAAAAAAAGATGAAATGAAATCATAAGGTTAGGGTCCTCATCTAAGAGGGCTAGTGTCTTTATAAGAAGAGACACTAGAGAGCTTTCACTCTGCCATGTGAGGACACAGCAAAAGGCAGCCATCTGCAAGCCAGGAAAGATGTTCTCAGCAGAAACCAAACCCTACCAGATCTTGACATTGGATTTTCCAGCCTCCAGAATCACGAAAAAATAAATTTCTTTGTTAAGCTATTCAGTCAATGTTATTTTGTTGTGATAGCTCAAGCAGATTAATCTAATTTCCCTGTTGTATGTCTCTTTGGGCCCTCAGTGCTCTTCAGGCACTGTCTCCTGAGTGGGCACACGTGGTTTTCCTCACCCCAGCCTCCTTTTCTAGCCCCACCTCCAGCTGCCATTCTATTCTCTATCTTGTTCTGTTCTACTAGTACATAATAAGTTCTTGTGTACCTCCAAGCTTCACACTTGTAGGTCATACTGCCTGGAATGTCCTTCTCAAGCACCCATCAATTCTCAAGAACCACCCTGATGGCTCACCCCAGACTTCTTCAAGCAGTCACGCTAGCCTCCATGTTCCCAGAGCCTGAGGTCCTCCCTACCCTCTGTTAATCTGCATGTGGAAACTGTGGTGTTTTTCTCACCAGCTCTGTATGTGTCAATGACAGAGACTTTATCTTACTCATCTTTTCTGATTCTGGGTATTGCCCAGTGTGTGTCACAAAATATCCAGGCCCTCAGTCCATATTGATACATAAATTAATGAATTGTTATACACAACTTTGGGAGGATGAAATGTCCCCTTCGAAGAAAAATTACTTTAAAGGGTTTAAAATAAGTAGACAAAGAACAACCATAAGGTCAGCGAAAGTCCCAAGTGAGGGTGGTTCCTGAGTGGAAAAAAAGCCATGAGGCTGAGAAGGGCCAAGGCATGGGATGACGGGTCACTGCCTGGATCCTTGAGGGCACATCCTGTGCTCTTGAATTTGGTCTGCAGTTGTCACGAAGGGAATATAGTTCTGACTTTCCTCCCTAGAAAATAACATACACTCTTGTTGTTTAAATGGATTTACACCTATTTTGGGTTTTAATTTTTATTGCACTATAAGATACATACAGGAAAATGCAAAATTCAGAGTGAACTTGATATGAACAAGCAAATACATTCATGTAACCAGCAATATCAGCTCCTCTGAGCCCCTGTGTGCCTGTCCAGTCACTGCCCCTCCAAATTTATTTAACTGTCCTTAAATTCTGTGAACATAGGCCATACATAGATGCATTCTTGTGTTTGACTTCTTTAGCCCAACAATATGTCTGCACAATTTATGTATTTTGTTTCATGTGGATGTTGAGTGTTCATTACCTTGCTGTATAATATCCACTGAGTAAACACACCATTGTTAATTTATCCATTCTCCTGTGATGGGCATCTGGATTGTCTCATTTCACCTAGTACAGATAATACTGCCAGGAACATCATAATACAGATCTTATAGTCACATGTAAACACTGGTGGGTTTGTATCTAGAAGTAGAACTTCTAATCCATAAATTTCAGCTCTGTGGACACTTGCCAAATAGTTTAAAAAGAAGTGGCACTAATTACCATATCTTCAGCACTGTATGAGAGCCATTGCTCCATATTTTTGTCTATACTTGGTATTTTCCACATTTTCCATTTTTGCCATTCTAGTTAATATTTAAATTAAAATTTTCTTTTGAGATTATTGTAGATTCACATGCAGTTGTAAAAAATAATGCAGAGGAATCCCATGTATCCATTTCTCAGCACCTCCCAAAGGTAATGTCTTAAAGGGCTCAGGTACAATATCATAACCAGGATATCGACATTGACACAGGCAAGATTCAAGATATTCCTATAACCACAGGATCTCAAATGTTGTCCCTTTGGATAGCCACATCCACTATTCCCATCCCAACTCCTTTTTAATCCCTTGCAACTACAATGTGTTCTATATTTCTATAATTTGATCATTTCGAGGATGTTACATAAATGAAATAGAATAAAATGTAACATTGAGATTGCACTTTTTCACTCATCATAATTCTATGAAGATCCATGTATGTTATTGTGTGTATCGATAGTTCTTTCTTTTTACTGCTGAGTAGTATTTCATGATAATAATGTACCCGATTTTGTTTAAGTATTCAATCATTAAAGGATATCAGAGTTATTTCCAGTTTAGGGTTATTACAATAAAAGCTGTTACAAACATTCATGTTGACATAGCTTTTCTGTGAACATATATTTTCATATATAAATGCCTAACAGCACAATTGCTGAATCATATGGTAGTTGTATGTTTAGTTTTTCTTTAAAAAAACTACCAAACTGTTTTCTGGAGTGGCCGTACCATTTTACATTCCCATCAGCAATGTATGAATGATTCAGTTTCTCTTTTTTCTCACCAGTACTTGATGTTCTTACTATTTTTTTTTATTTTAGCCATTTTGATAGGTGTGTAGTGATATCTCATTGTGATTTTAATTATTGTTTCCCTAATGACTAATGATGTCAAACATCACTCATTTGTTAATTTGCCATTTCATGTTTTCTGTCCATTTTCTGATTGGATTATTTGTTTCTTATTGTTGAATCCTGAGAAGTTTTTAGTAGTTAGACATTAGCACATTCTTTTTTTTAATTCTCATTTTGTCATTATTTTTAAATTTTTAAAATTTGTTTCAAGTATACAGTACATTGGTTATAAATTCATTTAATTCATAAAACGATCCCCCAATTGACAATCCAGATGCCCATCACAGGAAAATAACTAATTCCTTTAGCTATTTTTGTCTGAGAAGATCTTTATCTGTCTTTTAACTCTAAATGATAGCTTTGCTGGATAAAGTATCCTTGGTTGTAGATCCTGGGTCTTCAGCGTGTCAAATATTTTTTGCCAAGCCCTTCTGTCCTGTATAGTTTCTTTTGAGAAATCAGCTGCCAGTCTTATGAGTGTTCCCTTATAAAAATTATTTGTTTTTCTCTTGCTGCTTTTAGTATTCTTTCTTTGTATTCAACTTTTGGCATTTTAATTTTGATGTGTCTTGGTGTGGGCCTCTTTGGATCCCTGATTTTTGGAATTCTCTGAGCTTCCTGAGGTTTTATGTCCATTTCCTTCACCAGATTTGGAAAGTCTTCCAACATTATTTCTTCAACCAGCTGTTCAACGACGTGATTTTCTTCAGTTATACCGATCAGATGGATATTTGAAGTCTTAATAATGTCCCATATTCTCCTTAAATTATTTTTATAGTCTTGGCATCTTATCTCTTGCCATTATGATTGTGTGTTCTTGGCTTTCCTGTCCTCTAGATAGGACATTTGATCCTTTTTTTTAATTCACTTTGTTTATTCTATGTTTATTCCGTTTAACATACTTCTCATCTCAGATAACATGTTCTTCATTTCAGACTGGTTCCCTCTTATAATTTCCATTTCCATTTTTATGGGGTTTTTTGGTCTCTTTGTTGAAGTTCTCACTGAATTTATCTATACTTCCCAAAAGTTCATTGAGCATCTTTATAACCAGTGTTTTGAAGTCTGCATCTGTTAGATTACTTGACTCCATTATATCTGGATTTCTATTCTGTTCTCTCACATGGTTTCTGCTTCTTTGTCTTCCCATTTTGGCTGCCTTTCCATGTCTGTTTCTATGTACTAAGCAAAGCTTCTAATTCTCCTGGTCTTATTAGTGTATATTTGTGTAGTAGGTGTTCAGTGGCACAGTCCTGAGAGGGGTTCAGCTGCAGGCCAAATTTAGCCCAAGTCTCTACCACTCGGGGCCACTTGTTAAGATTCAGCAAGCACCCCACTGATGCTGTGCTTATAGTTGCCTCAAACGGCCACACCAGAAACCGAGGCCAGCTGTCTGTAGTGTGAGTCTAGGTCCTGCTCAGCAAGGAGCACCTGACTCAATCAAGTTGTTGAACAGCTAATTGAAGAAATAATGTTGGGAGACTTCCCTAATACGAAGAAGGAAATGGACATAAAATCCCAGGAATCTCAGAGAATTCCAAATATCAGGGATCCAAAGAGGCCCACACCAAGACACATTATAATTAAAATGCCAAAAGTTAAATACAAAGAAAGAACACTAAAAGCAGCAAGAGAAAAACAAATAATTACTTATAAGGGAACACCCATAAGACTGGCAGCTGATTTTTCAAGGATATACCTGGATGTGGCTTGGTGGGGCAGTGAGTTGGGGGAGGCAGGGTTTCAGGGAATCCTCTGGGCAGAGCAATCTCTGTTATCCAGTTTGATGATGTCATGACTATGGAGGCTCTGTGTTGGGTGCACTGGTAGCAAGGAGGGCTCAATAGGGAACAATAATTATTGCTGGCATGTCTGTATAGAGCAAGTCTTGCCTCAGCCTTCACTCCGACAATGCCTCCCTGGAAGTCCCTGGTGCCCTCTGTGCACAGTCAAATCGGCACTGGTGCTCAGATTGAGCAGGTCTGTCACTGCCAAAATCCTCTCGCAGATGTAATTCCTTTAAGAGGTTTCTGCCGCTTGCTGCAGCAGCCTCCATCTCACTCAGCCACTCGAGACCTGGCAGCCCCACTTCCTTGCTCCATCCTATCTTCTGCCGTTGCAGAGTGATTTCTTGTATTTCTCCCTATTTGTATACCTGGTTCATCTAGATCTCAGGTGATTTTTTTCTTGCTGCTGCTCCTTGTTTCCATCACAACTTTGATTTTGTCACCAGAGGAATGAACAGAGCCATTTTTCCTTTCCTATCATTGTCTTTTAAATTTTATTTTATTAGTTTCAAGTATACAGTATATTGGTTAGACATTTATATAGTTTATAAAGCTAGTACATTTTTAAATGTTTGGTTTGCAAATATTCTCTCCCAGTCTGGAGTTTAACTTCTCATTCTTTTAACAAGATCTTTTGAAGAACAGAAGATTTATTTTTTATGAAGTCCATGTATCAATCTTTACTTTTACGGATTGTGCTTTTAGTGTCATATATAAGAATCTTTGCCTAGCTCTAACTCCAGAACATTTTTTTCTAAAAGTTTTATAGTGTTCTACATTTAAGTCTATGACCCATTTTGAGTTCATTTTTATATATAATGTGAAACTTAGGTAATGATTTCTTTCTCTATTCTTTTCTATTGGTCTACATTTCTATCTCTTCACTAGTTCTATATAGCTCATATTACTGTAGCTATATAATAAATCTTGAAATAAGGTAAAATGATCTCTCTCACTTTATCTCCTTTTTCAATGCTGTATTAGTTTGCCTTAATATATTTAGAATCTTTTTATATCATCATTACTTCAAATTTTCATATAAATTTTAAAATAGTTTTGCCTATATCTAAAAAAACCCTTTCTGGGATTTTTATGGGAATTGTGTTAAATTCATATATCAATTTGAGGAAAGCTGACATGTTTATTATGTTGAGTCTTCTAATTCCTGAACATGGCATGTCTCCTCATTTCTTTAGGTCTTTGATTTTTTTCATTTGTGTTCTATCGTTTTTAGCATACAGGTTCTGTACATGTTTGGTTAAATTTATTTTTAAATATTTAATTTTTGAGCAATTATAAATGATATTACATTTTAAATTTCTGTTTTATGTGTCCATTTCTAGCATATAGAAATAAGATTGATTTTTGTATGTTTATCTTGTATCATGCGACCTTGCTGAACTAATTTACTAGGCATAGAAAATTTTTTGTAGATTTTTGGGGATTTTCTATATAAACAATCAATTTTTTTCAATTTTAATTTCTGTTTTCACTGCCTATGTGTTTTTTTTTTCAATAAGAGTTGACATTCAATAATGTTTTATATTATTTTCATGTGTACAACATAGTGGTTAGACATTTATATCATTTATGAAATGATCCCCCTGATTAGTCTAGCACCCACTTGGCATTATAAATAGTTATTACAATATTCTCCATGTTGAATGTCACATCTCTGTGTCTATTTTGTCACAACCAATTTGTACTTCTTAATCCCTTAACCTTTTATATCCAACCCCCAAGCTCACTTCCATCTAGCAATCATCATTATGAATGTTTCTGTTTTGTTAATTCATTTAGATTCCACATATAAGTGAGATCACATGGCATCTGTCTTTCTCTGTCTGACTTATTTCACTTAGCATAATACCCTCTAGGTCTATCCATGTTGTTGCAAATGGTAAGATTTCATTTTTTTATGGCTGAGTAATACTCCATTGCATATATATGCCACCTCTTCTTTATCCAGTCATCTGTTGATGGGCACTGAGGTAGTTTCCATATCTTGGCTATTGTAAGTAGCACTGCAATGAACATATGGCATATGTCTTTTCAAATGAGTGTTTTGGACATTTTCTGAAAAATATCCAGAAGTGAAATTGCTGGGTAATAATGTAGTTCTATTTTTAATTTTTTGAGGAAACTCCAAACTTTTTCATAATGGCCGTACCCATTTGTATCCAATGAACAGGGCATGAGGGTTCTCTTTTCTCCACATTCTTACCCACACTCGTTTTTTATTTGTTGATGATAGCTCTTCTGATAGTTGTTAATTTGATACCTCATTGTGGTTTTAATTTGCATTTCTTTGATTATTAGTGACATTGAGCATCTTTTCGTAAGTCTGTTGGCCATCTGTATGTACTCTTACGAGAAATTCCTAGTCAGGTCTTCTGCCCATTTTTTAACTGAATTGTTTGTTTCTTTGGTGTTGAGTTGTATGATTTCTTCATAAATTTTGGATATCAACCCTTTATCTGATATATCATTGGCAAATATCTTTTTTTCTAAAAGTTTTATAGTGTTCTACATTTTTTTCTAAAAGTTTTATAGTGTTCTACAATCTACTGCCATTCAGTAGATTGTCTTTCTATTTTGTTGATGGTTTCGTCTGCTGTGCAAAAACTTTTTAGTTTGATGTAGTTTCATTTGTTTATTTTTTCTTTTGTTTCCTTTGCCCGAGAAGATATATCAGAAAAAAATATTACTAAGAGCAATGTGAGAGAATTTATTGCCTCTGTTTTTCTTTAGTTTTATGGTTTGGAGTCTTGAAGTCTTTAATCTATTTTGAGTTTATTCTTATATATGGTGTAAGAAAGTGGCCCAGTTTTATTTTTTTCATGTATCTGTCCAATTTTCTCAACACCATTGATTGAAAATACTATCTTTACTCCACTGTATATATACCTCACTGGCCTGCTCTGTCATAGATTAAATGACCATATAAGTGTAGGTTTATTTCTGTGTTCTCTATTATATTCCATTGATCTGTGTGTCTGTTTTTATGTGAATACAATGTTGTCTCAATTACTATAGACTTATAGTATATTTAGATATTAGGTAGTGTGATACCTCCAACTTCGTTCTTCTTTCTCAAGATTCCCACGGCTATTTGAGGTCTTTAATGGATCCATATAAATTTTAGAATTATTTGTTCTAGCTTTCTGAAAAATGCCATTGGTATTTTGATAAGAATAACATTAAATCTATAGATTGCTTTGGATTGTATGGACATTTTAACAATGTTAATTGGTCCATGAGCACAGTGTATGCTTCCATTCATTTGTGTTTTCTTCAAAATCTGTCTTCAGTGTCTTATAATTTTCTGAGTGCAGATCTTTTACTTCTTTGTTAAATTTATTCCCAGGTATTTTTTGGATGTAATTGTAAACAGGATTGTTTTCTTAATTTCTCCCTATGATGAGTCATTATTAACGAATAAAACTTAAACTGATTTCTACGAATTAAAAAATTCAGTGAAGTAGCTAATTCATTGAATTTATTTATCAGTCCTAACAGTTTTTTAATGGAATCTTTAGGGTTCTCTATGTATAATATCATGTCATCTGCAAATAATGACAGTTTTACTTATACCTTTTCCAATCTGGATGACTTTTATTTCTTTTTCTAGTTTGATTGCTGTGGCTAGGACTACCAATACTATTTTAAATAAAAATGGTGAAAATGGACATCCTTGTCTTTTTCCTGATTTTAAGAAAATGCTTTTAGCATTTTAGCATTGAGTATGGTGTTAACTATAGATTTGTCACATATAGCTTTTATTATGTTGAGGTATGTTTCCTCTATTCCTACTTTGCCGATTGCCGATATTTTTTTATCATAAATAGATGATCTATTTTGTAAAACGCTTTTGCTGCATCTATTAATATGATCATATGATTTTTATCTTTCAATTTGTTTATGTGGCGTTTCACATTGACTTGTGGATATCGAACCAAGCTTGCATTCCAGGAATAAATCCCACTTGAAAATGGTGTATGATTTTTTAAAATGTCTTGCTGAATTCTGTTGGCTAATATTTTGTTGAGGATTTTGCATTCATGTTCATCAGGCTTATTGATCTGTAATATTTCTTTTTCATAATGTCTTTGTCTGATTCTGGAATCACGGTAATAGTGGCCTTGTAAAATGAGCTTGGGAGCTTTCTCTTCTCTTGAATTTTTTGGAATAGTTTGTGAAGAATAGGTATTAATTCTTCTTTGAATATTTGGTAAAATTCACCTTGAAGCCATCTGGTCCAGGACTTTTGTTTATTGGGGGTTCTTTGATTACTGATTTGATTTCTTTAGTAGAAATTGGTCGATTCAAATTTTCTGTATTTTTTTGACACAGACTTGGAATACTGTATATTTCTAAGAATTTGTCCATTTCTTCCAGATTGTCCATTTTTTTTTTTGTCAATTTGTAGTATTTTCTTATAATCCTTTCTATTTCTGCGGAGGTCATAGTTACTTCTTTCATTTCCGATTTTATTTATTTGGACCCTCTCTCTCTCTCTTTTTTTTTTCTTGGTGAGTCTTGTTAAAGGTTTATCATTTTTGTTTACCTTATCAAAGAACCAGCTTTTGGTTTCATTGATTTGGGTTTTTTTTTTTTTTAGACTTTGTTTATTTCTGCTCTGATCTTTATTATCTTCCTCTTTCAGCTCACTTTGGGCTTTGTTTGCTATTTTTTCTCTAGTTCCTTTAAGTGTAAATTTAGATTATTTGATATTTTTTTGTTTCTTGAGGTAGGCCGATATTAACATGAATTTCCCTCTGAAAACTACTTTCACTGCGTCTCATAGATTTTGGTTCATTGTGTTTCATTTTTATTTGTCTCAAAGTATCTTTTGAGTTCTTCTTTGATTCATTGATAAGTCTTTCATTGTTTAGTAGCATGATATTTTGCTTTCATGTGCTTGTGTGTTTTTCTTTTTCTTGTAATTGATTTCTAGTTTTATACCACTGTGATCAGAGAAGACATGATATAAATTCTTTTAAAAGTTATTGAGAAATATGTAGTCTATCTTAAGAGATATTCCATATGTACTTGAGAAGATTGTATATTCTGCTGCTTTGGGATAAAATGTTCTAAAAATATCAATTAAATCATGCTGGTCTTATGTGTCTTTTAAGGCTACTGTTTCCATGTTGATTTTCTGTCTGGAAGATCTGTATATTTGTGTCAAGATCTGTCCACTCTACTATGACTATTTTGACATCTCTCTATGTAAGTCAATATTTGCTTTATATATTTAGGTTCTCCTATGTTGAGTGCATAAATGATTACAAGGGTTGTATCTTCTTGTTGGAATCATCTCTTTTTCATTATGCAATGTTCTTCTTTGTCTCTTGTTATAGCCCTTGCTTTACAGTCTATTTTGTCTGACAGGAGTATTGCTACTCCACTTTTTTGTCTCTTTGTTTCCATATCTTTCCCCATTTCTTTACTTTTAGTTTATGTATGTCTTTCAATCTGAAGTGGGACTCTTATCAACAGCATATTTATGTGTCTTGTTTTCCTATCCATTCAACTATACTATGTCTTGAATGGAGCATTTAACCTATTTAAAGTGATTATTGATAAGTATTAGTTATTGCCATTCAAGTTTATGTTCTTCCTTTACTCTCCTTCTTAAAGAAGTCCCTTTAATATTTCTTATTCTCCTGGTTTAGTGGTGATGAAGCTCTTTATCTCTCCTTCAATTTTAAATGATAGGTATGCTGAGCAGAGTATTCTTAGTTGTAGGTCCTTGCTTTTCATCACTTTGAATATTTTGTACTAATATCTTCTGGCCTGCAATATTTCTGTTGAGAAATCACCTGACAGTCTTATGAGTGCTCCCTTGTAAGTAACCAGCTGCCTTTCTCTTGCTGCTTTTAAGATTCTCTCTTTGTCTTTAACTTTTGCCATTTTAACTTGATGTGTCTTAGTGTGAGCCTTTTTGAGTTCATTGTGTTTGGGACTATCTGCTTGTCTGTTTATTTCTTTCATCAGGTGAGGGTATTTTTCAGTCATTATTTCTTCAAATAGGTTCTCAATCCCTTGCTCCCTCTCTTCACCTTCTGGTACCTCTATGATGTGAATGTTATTACACTTGATATTGTTTCAGAGGCCCTTTAAACTACTCTTATTTTTTTATTCTTTGTTGTTGTTGTTGCTGTTCAGATTGGGAGTTTTCTGCTACTTTGTTTTTCAAATTTCTGATTTAACCCTCTGTTTCACCTAATCCGCTGTTGATTCCTTCTAGTGTCTGCTTCATTTCAGTTATCGTATTCCTCATTTGTGACTTTTTTTTACAGTGTCTATGTCCCTTTTTGTGCTCACTATCTCTTTGTTGTAGAATAATTTATTATTTTCCTAAGTTCACTGAGTATCATTAAAAACAGTATTCTGAACTCTATATCTGATAGGTTTTTTGCTCCATTTTATTTATTTATTTATTTTTCCTGGAGTTTTCTTCTGTTCTTTCATTTAGACATGTGTTGTTGTTGTTGTTGCTGTTGTTGTTGCTGTTTTTGTTGTTGTTGTTGTTCTTTGTTTTTTGTTTCCACATTTTGGCTGCCTCTCTGTGTTTATTTTTATGTATTAGATCTTACATGTCTCTCAGTCTTGGCTGGGTGCTCTTATGTAGTAGGTGCCCTGTGTTGCCCAGTGACACACTCTCTCGATCACCTGTGCCAGGTGCTCCAGAAGTGTCTCCTGCATGGGTTGTGTGTACCCTTCTGTTGTAGTTAAGCCTTAATTACTGTTTGCATGTCAGTGGGCAGGACTGACAGCCAGTTTGACTGGCTATGAGTACTGGCCATGCCCACAGCATTTGAACTGCTGTGTGGGAGCTGACCCAGTGGCCTGTGTGCCTGCTGAGACCATTGTTTCTGTATACTGCTTGTGGGGCTAATTGGATAGTGCTCTGTTGTGGATGAAGATAGCTTCTGGGTGTGTTGGTTCTTGGGGCATCCTGAAAGTGGTTCTCATGCAGACCAAGGTCAGCTGTTGCATGTTACTGTCTCAAGGTCTGATAGGAGCTACAAAGCTATCTGCAGTTGATACCTGCCTATGCTGAACCTGGAGGCATGTGTGATAGGCCACGCTTCAAACCAAGACTGGATGCCACTAGTACCTGGTCCGGGGTAGCTCAACAAAAGGCCCAGGGCACCCCGAGGCCTGAAAATACATGCTTGCTGCTCATAAGGCTCAGCCACTGAAAGAGCCTTGGGTGTGTATGAGTTGTGTGAAGTGGGGTCCCAGTGAGCCACCATGGTGGGGTCAGTGGTGTTTACTGGGTTAATGCAGATTCAGGTTTGGCACCATTGCTGAGCCTGGAGCCACTCTGAAAAATGCTCAGAGCACACCAAAGCTAGATGCTGCCATGTTCAGCCCACAGATCCCCCAGAGTTGTCCAAGAAAATCTGCAGCTTGGGCGGGGCTGGTTGCCTGCTGCTTAAAATGTCTCTGGCTGCGCTAAAGCTGAGGCTGCTGATTGCTACTGAAAAATTCTCCTGCTGTGGGTGAGGCAAGGCTGGTTGCCCTGTCACCAGAAGTACCTCAAGCTAGGGGAGCTGGGTAAGATAGTATCCCAGGGAGTCCCCAGGATGGAGGGAACAGAGTTCACCAGGTCAGTGTAGATTCAAATTTAACCATGTAGAGGGGGAACTCAACACGGGGATAATGATGGCTATCCCTGCAGTCCTTGCCCTGAAGCCACACAACTCAATCTTTTTCTATATGTCTCTGACACCTCCCTTTGCAACATCCCTTTGCTGTAGACCAGGGTAAGTGCCTGCAAGTGAGTTGGTCTGTGTGCAGGCCTTTTACGAGGACATCAGAGTTTCCAACAGCCCTCAGTCTTATCCTGACAGATGGAATCCCCACTTTCACCGCCAGATTTTGTGATGACTCCTCTTCCAGCACTGAAATGCTGGGCTGGAGTGTCTGGTATGGGGCTGGGGCCCCTTGCTCTTTGGGGGGAACTCTGTAGCCAACATATCCATTTCAATTCTCAATTGCCACACTCAGATGTGTGGATAGTTCTTGGATAGTATTCTATGATAGAACAACAAGGCAACAGGCATTACAATGGCTCAAATGAACAAGTGTCTGACTACAAGAGAAATGTGAAAATAAAACTAAATCACAAAAGTTGTTCTATTTTTTAAAACACCAAAAATAGAAAGACAAGGTGGTTTAACTTTAATTCTTATAGTGCTAATTTAAAATATCTTTATGTTAGTAAAGACATTCTTATATAAGACAAAGGCTAATAGAATTCCAAGTGCCTGATTTTGAGTAAAGGTTTATTCTTAGACAGATAATTGAAAAAGCTTCTCATAAGATCACTCCTCTTAAAACAGGGTTGTTCTGAACAAGAAATCCTGATGCTATAAAATAATGAATAGGTATAAATATTAATGCTTTAGTGTATGCAGTTAACAATAGAAATGTTTCTGGTTTGTGGTATTTTCTCTAAGTGCCCTCTGTAAATCTCATCTAAATGACTACAAGTCTGAGCTAAGGCTTGAACAACGGTAATGAACAAATGCAAAGCATGGTTCAGTTGTCTTTATAGTTGCACAGCAAACTATATCCAAACTTATGGCTTATATCAAACATTTTATTATATTTCACAATTGTGTCGGACAAGAATCCAGACAGAGCTCAGCTGAGAGATTCTTCAGCTCCAAGTGAAGGGACTGGAACACTCAATGGTACTCAGCTGATGGATTGGCTGGTCTGAAAGATCCAAGACAGGTTGATTCACATCCCTGCCAGTTTGGTGCTCATGTTAGAAGGCCAAGCTCGGCTAAGTCCCTTAGGGTGGTCATCCTATGGCCTCTTCTCCTGATCTCTCCAGTAGAGGTTGAACTTCTTACATGGAGACTCAGGCATCCAAGAATTAGTACACCAGGAGACCCAATGGAAGTTTCAGGGCTTCTCATAACCCAGACATAGACCTTTCAGAACACCTCTGTTACATGCTAGCACTCAAGTGGCCAAGTAAGTCACTGGAGCCAGCCATATTCAGGCAGAGGAGAATTGGTCTCCATCTCTTAATGAGAAATGATTGAAAATCTCTGGCCATCTTTAACGTCATATCTCCGTTTTTACCAACACAAATGGCATGATAGTCCTGAATTTTTTAAAAAAATCATTATTAATGAAGATCTTACCATGACACTGCAATAAACATTATTTTATATTTGTGATGAGTTCTAGAAACTTCTAAATATTTGGCTAGGCCTAACACAAGCATTCACTGGAGAGGGCATGCTAAGGCATACAGGTAGAGATATCCTTCCTCAAAGGTCTTAGATGTGAAATATCTAAAGAAATCTACTAATAACACTCACAATTCTGGGGAAGAGGGCAGGCTGCTATTGATACTATTACACCTGAACCAACCACAACTACTTCTGCTAACTAATATTTATTGAATATTCACTGCAAAAATGGCCTTCAGTGAGAACAGAAACCAAGAAAACTGGCTCGATGCTAAGTGCTTTACCTTCATTACCTTACCTTCATCACAACATCTCTATTGGGTCAGAATGCTATATAGAACATTTCCTAAAGTGAGTATTTAAAATTTAAGGGCTGTTCTTTTTATTGAACCATGAGATACTTAAAGAAATGTTCTGTCTTAGTCCATTCAAGTTCCTATAACAAACTGGTAGCTTAAACAGCAAACATATTATTTATCATAGTTCTGGAAGCTGGAAATCCAAGATCAGGGTGCCAGCATGATCAGGATCTGATGAGATCTCTCTTCTTGCTCTGTAGACTGCTACTTTCTTGCTATGTCCTCACATGGTAGATAGAGGATACTCTGGTCTTTCTTCCTCTTCTTCTAAGGGTGCTAATCCCATCAAGGGGGCTCCAACCTCATGACCTCATCTAAGCCTACTTACTTCCCAAAGGCTTCATCATCACATTGAGGGGTAGGGCACAAAATTTGGGATGACAAAGACATTCAGTCTATAGAAGCCACTATGCCTTGTTATGTGTCTTATCCATTTTAAGGTTCCCAGCGCCTGGGCATGATAGGAAGTTCTGCCAACTAGGACCCAAGGTATCATTCACTCATCTGGGAACCTGATGCTAGAGCATAGCTGTGATATTTGAACATTTTATGAAGCCTTAAGAAAATCTAATTTCATTAGTAACAAAAAGTTTGATTTTAGTAGTTATCTATCTATTTCTAAAATGTCAATGCTATTCTAACGTAAATTGGAGGAGAATTTGTCTTTCCTGAAATTGAATTCTTGGATGGGTAAACCTTTATTGATACTGCAGCTTCTGAGGAAGCACAGCATTTATGAAGTGTGATGAGGGGCTCAGAGACAAAGTCATGGACAGGGACAAGGCCAGATTTGTTCTCCTACAATTAACACTGAGACTAAGTAAGAAAAATGCTCGAGGAGTCAAGATTCTCACAGGGCCTCTTAGTAAGGATTGCAGCTATAGTAAGCATAGTTTGGACCCAGGGAAAATGTCTCCTGGAATCTGGTAGCCAGAGAATGTGTGCATTCTGCATCTCACAAATACAGGTCCTCTAAGGTTTCAGCAGAGAATCAGGGGTGAGAAAGGAACTTCCAGTCTCAACGAGTCTACAGGGCTTGCAAAGAGGTACCGGTTGTTTGGGTCTTTGGTACATACACATCTTCCTGACTCTTTCCTCTGCACCCAACTCCTCTTTGGTGATTATGGGCAACTTCTGGACATTGAAGACATCTTCTTAGCCAGTCAGAGAGCAGCCTCTCGTTCACTCACCACACTCAGATCAGGCCTGTCTACACTGATTGCAAGGATATAAACCTATGCCCATATATCCAGTAATTGATCCTGGGCTACACATTCTCCCATCTTTAAGCCTTTGCAGATCTATCTTGTGCTGCTGGACACAATCTGAAACATCAAAATTAACATTTAACAGCACCTGGAACATAGCAAATGTTCAATAAATTTAAGGTGAAAATGTCAATATATAAGGGTGGGAGTCTATGTCCATTATAAGCTTAGAACAACTAAGAAGTTTAGTACACCAGGGTGAGAGCCTTTTGAGCTTCCATTATAAAGCTGAGAGGGAATGAATAAGCTGGACAGTCATCCCAGTTTTCTAAACCCTAGATATAATTTTATGACAATAATCTTGTACTTAATAACATTTTACAGAGTAAAACACTAGGAAACATGATTCATATTTCCGTTGTGTATGTGCGCAGGAACTCTTAGGATTTCAAACTGGGAAATGGGAAAGCAGATTTTTATTTTTAGCTCTTCTGACTTTTCCTGACTATAATAACAAGTCCTTACTATTTGGAGCCTTCTTCAACAATATGGAATGTTATGACTCTTGATGTGCATGCGCATTGTAGATAGACTGCTAATGTAGGTGAGATGATATCATTAGTTGCTTGGAAAATTATTGACTTGCCCCTTGGGCTCAAGGCATAATATTTTGATTGTATCATTTTATTCCCTCAATGTTTTAAGTCTTCACTAAAACTCCATAGTTTTCTCCATTAAGTTTTATTTTTATGAGATGCATCACTAACTTTGTCTCCTCTTCTTTATCTATTCTCTCTTCAGTATTTCTAACTACATCTTCTTCAAGGTCTTGCCAGGATCACAAAAGACCTTCCCACTGCCCACTGCACTGGATATTCCTAGAACTCCTTGTACTCATCAATAGGCACAACACTGAACATGCAAAACCTCTATTTCAGTTCCTTGCCAAAGCTTCTCCATTTCAATAAAGGATTCAGCATTCACCCATTTGCTCCAGCCCCCAAAACTAGGAATATTCTTAAATTCCTCTCTCAAATCCCATATCTAATTCAACAGTCTTATTGACTCAAACTGCAAAATGTATCCAATATTTGAAACTTCTTGCCACATTCACATGTATAACCTAAGCTGATTCATCATCTTTTCTTTTTTTAAAATTTTATTTTATTAAATTAATTGGAGTGATATTAATGAATAATATTATACAAGTTTAAGTCTACAATTCAATGTCTTATGTATATTGCATTGTGTGTTCACCACCCAGTTAAATTTCCTTCTGTCATATATTTGACCCCCTTTACCCTTATTTACCTCTCCCTCCCCTTTTCCTCTGGCAACCACTAAACTGTTGTCCATGTCCATGAACTTCTGTTTGTTTGTCTTGTTTGTTGCTTTCAGATTTATATCTAACATATAAGTGAAATCATCTGATTCTCGACTTTTTCTGTCTGATTTGTTTCACTTAGCATGTTAATCTCAATCCATCCATGTTGTTGTAAATGACAGTATTTCATCTTTTCTTATGGCGGCTGAGTAATATAATTTCATTATATTTATCGACCACATCTTTCTTTATCCAATCATTTATCAAAGGACACTTTAGTTGTTTCTATGTCTTGGCCACCATGAATAGTGCTACAATGAACATCAGGGTGCATATATCTTTACAAATAAATGTTTTCAAATTTGGGGTAGATACCCAGAAGAGGGATTGCTGGGTCATGTGGTAATTCTAGTCTTAATTTTTGGAGAAACCTCCATACTGCTTTCCATAGTGGCTATCCCAAATTTACATTCCCACCAGCAGTGTATGAGGGTTCCTTTTTCCCCACAACCTCTCCAGCACTTGTTATTACTTGTCTTGTAATGATAGCCATTCTAATAAGTGTGAGGAAGTATCTCATTGTCGTTTTGATTTGCATTTTCCTAATAACTAGTGAAACCAAAGATCTTTTCATATGTCTGTTGGTCATTTGGATGTCTTCTTGGGAGAAGTGTCTGTTAAGGTCCTCGCCATTTTTTAGTTAGATCGTTTGTCTTTTGTTGTTGAGTTATATGAGTTCTTTATATATTTTGGATATTAGCCTCTATCAAAGGCATTGTTTGCAAGTATCTTCTCCCATTCAGTTGGTTGACTCTTTATCTTATTGATGGTTTTTTTTGGTTGTTATTGTTGTGCACAAGCTTTTTAGTTAGATATAGTCCCATTCATTTATTTTAGCTTTTATTTCCCTTCCCTTTGAGGTCAAATTCATAAAATCCTCTCTAAGACCAAGCTCCATGAGTTTAGTATCTACGTTTTTTTAATGCAGTTTATTGTTTCAGGTCATATATTTAGGTCTTTGACTGAGTTAATTTTGATGTATAGTGACAGATAGCAAGTTTCATTCTCTTAAATATGGCTTTCCAATTTTTCCATTTATTGAGCAGCTTTCTTTTCTCCATTGTATATTTTGGGCTCTTTTGTAAAAAAACAATTTTTCTATATATATCTTATATATGTGATGCTTTATTTCTGGGCTGTCAATTCTGTTCCATTGTTCTATGTGTCTGTTTTTCTGCCAATACTATGCTACTTTGATTATTGTCACTTTGTAGTATAATTTGAAGTCAAGCAGAGTAATGCCTCCAGCCTTGTTCTTTTTTCTCAAGATTACTTTGTCTATTCAGCATCGTTTGTGATTTCATAAATCTGATGATTTGGTTCTATTTCTTTCAAAAATGCAATTGGGATTTTGATGGGGATTGCATTAAATCTGTATATTGCTTTGGATAATAAGGCCATTTTAACTATGTTGATTCTTCCAATTCATGAACAAGGAATATCTTTTAATAACCTAGAAGAAATGGACAAGTTCTTAGAAATATACAATCTTCCTAGACTGAATCATGAAGAATTGGAAAATCTAAATAGACTGATCAATAGTAAGGACATTGAAACGATCATCAAAAACCTCAAAACCTCATAAAAA
This sequence comes from Pteropus alecto, assembly GCF_000325575.1. NCBI lineage: Eukaryota > Metazoa > Chordata > Mammalia > Chiroptera > Pteropodidae > Pteropus > Pteropus alecto. Next base: position 1,365,427 of record NW_006442489.1, on the reverse strand, counting down.
AGTAAAAGTCCAGGACCAGGTGGCTTCACTAGTAAATTCTACCAAATATTCAAAGATGTTTAATACCTATTTTTCTTAAACTTTTCCAAAAAATCTGAAGAAAAGGCAATACTTTATACCTCATTTTAGGAGGCCAACATTACCAATAATACCAATAACTGGTAAAGATCACATGCACGCACGCACACACACACACACACACACACACACACACACACACGGACTATAGAACAGTTTCCCTGATGATTACATATGCAAAAATTCTAAACAAAATATTAGCAAATCAAATACAACAATATAATAAAAAGATTATACATCATGATCAAGTGGGCTGCATTCCAGGGACACAAGGATGATTCAACATTTACAAATCGATTAATGTGATACAATATATAAACAAAATAAAGGGTAAAAATTATATGACCATATCAATAGATGGAGAAAAAGCATTTGACAAGATATAGCATCCATTTATGATTAAAACGCTTAATAAAATGGGAGTAGATGGCAAGTACCTCAACATAACAAAAGTCATATATGACAAACCCTCAGCTAATATCAGACTTAATGGTGAAAAATTAAAAGCCTTTTCTCTAATATCAGGAAGAAGACAAAGTTGTTCACTATCACTATTCTTATTCAACATAGTGTTGGAGACCCTAGCTAGAGCAATTAGGCAAGAGAAAGAAATAAAAGGCATCCAAATTGGGAAAGAAGAATTCACATTGTCGTGACATGATTCTTTATATATAAAACCTTAAAAATTCCATTAAAAAGTTATTAAAAACAATGGACAAATACAATAAAGTTGCAGGATACAAAATCAATGTACAAAAATCCACAGGGTTCCTATACACTAACAATGACATTTCAGAAAAATAAATTTTTAAAAATTCCTTTTGCAATTGCTACAAAAATAATAAAATAGGTAAGAATAAACTTAATGAAGCATATGAAGGACTTATGCACTGAAAACTGTAAGACATTATTAAAAGAAATTGAAGAAGACAAAAAAATGGAAAGATCTTTTCTTTCTTGAACAGCCTCAGCAGCCTCTTATCTTCCTACTCTACAGTCAATTTTGCACACATCATCTGAAGTGAACTTCTGATAGTGTCAATCTAATCATGTCACTTTCATACCCAAACCTTCAGGTATTCTCATTGTACTTGCATTAAAATCCTGACTTCTTACTATGGTCCATAGGTCTTAAATTATCGTGCCACCTGGAACACACTGTATTTCCCAAACATGGTCTAATCTACATATTTATTTTATCCCCGACTCTTCTCTCACCCTTTGAATATGAGCTTTGACCAATGGAGTAGACTCCATTTATTAGTGGCCAATATGATAAAACTCTTTTTATTTTTTAAGAGATATTTTATGTAAACTGAACAATTATACTTAGGAGTCTACCTAAATGATTTAATGGCATTTAATGTTTAGACACACCATTAAGAGGTTGGTTGTATTCCATACAGCAAATTAAATTAATTTTGCTCCTTAGAACAAAGGGTATCCCTTAAAGACACTTGAATAACATAAATATACTCAAGAATTCTCTTCATCTTATTGATGGAGAAAAGGCAGAATAGAGCCTGATTTTAAACATAAGTTTACTTAACCTGGTCCCCTCAGTGCTGGTCTAACATAACTAGGCTTTATTTGGTGCATAATGTTACATTCTACAGAACCATGTCACAAGGGGCAATACCCACACAATGAAACAGCCCTTTAGCAGCAAAAGAAAATCTTGTGTTGGGCAGAGTAGAAAAAATTGACTTTGGGTGCTGGTTACAAACACTTATTCCTAGAGCAGTTGAAAAACTACTCTCTATTATCTTTTTTATCTAGAAGCCAAGCTAAATTAAAACACATTTCTTCAAAAGGAAAAAAACTTCAAAAGGAAGAAAAAGACCCAGAGTATTACTTATTCTCACTAAAATTATGAAGACAATGCAATAGGCAAGGGATCAAAGACCTCATATATTTGCTTAGTCATTTTATTATTAGTGAATATTAAGTTTTATTGAATACTAATGAGAGGATAAATTTTTTCTTTAATATATGAATATGGTAAAGTTTTTGATGTTGAATAATATTAACAATCTTACATTATTATTGACACTGGCTGGTTCAATTTGCTAGTAGTATTTTATGTAATATTTTTGCTGTATACATAAGTGATATTCATCTGTGATTTTATTTTTTTGTTTTATTCTTATTTGGTTTTGCTACCAAAGTTATACTGATTCACTATATTAGTCAGGTAGTAATTCTTTCTGTAACCCTCTGTGAAAGAGTTCGCATAAAATAGGGATTATTCTGCTTCTAGTTATAGATGATGGGTTATACACAGATTACAATTTGTTCTTTCTCCAGATCTCATTAAGAATGCTAGGAAAAAATTATGATATAATATAATATAACATAATATAATATAAATATTTTTTAGCAGTGAGTGGCATATTACATAGCAGCTCAAAGATTGCATTTTAGATATTTCTGGTTGATGGAAAGGTCTTAATGAACCTATGTTCAGCACTTTTATCTGTAGAGGAAATGAAGGGTCATTTGGAAAATATTATACAGGAAAACTCTTGATCTGTTCTCTAATTCTCAGTGATGTGAATAAAAACCTTATATGAAACACAAATCTTAAAATATTTCTTAGAAATTAATGAGAATTTTGGATCCTAAATAAATGCCAAGATTGCATTTTTTTGGTTAAAACATCCTTTGGCTTAGTACCTCTTTAATCTAATTTGCTATTCTTGTGCCTTTTTATTAGTGAGTTCAGTCCTTTTCCATTTAGGGTGATTATTGATATATGAGGACTTACTACAGCCATTTTATCTTTTGTTTTCTCATAGCTCTGTGTCTCCATTGTTTTCTTGCCCTTGTATTTCTCTCTGTTATTTTAGTCTGGTGGTATTCTATGAATTTTTTTCTTCTGTTTTCTCTTTTATTTATGTTATATGTCTAGGTTCTGGATTGTTTTTGTGTGTGGTTACCACTAAGTTTATGTAAAAGAAAGTTTCATATATACAGTTCTCTTTTTTCTTCTGCATGAGTCTTATCTCTATTCCCCTTTGCAAGTTCAAACATTTATCCTCTCGCTTTTTCTGTTTTTATTGTCACAAATTATCCTTATTTATGCTGTGAGTTAATTTCCAAGCTGCAGTAGTTATTGTTTTCTGTTTCTCTTTTTTATTTATTTTTATTTTTTGTTTTATTTATTTATTGTATTTTATTTTATATTAGTTTCAGATATTCAGTACAATGGTTAGACATTTATATAATTTATGAAGTGATCACCTTAATTACTCTAGCAACTGTCACTATCAATATTCTTTTTCTTTTTTTTTAAGTGTTTTTAGCTCTTTTAACCAGTATGTAATATTAAAGTGTATAATAACCTATTCTGAATGAGGGTTGCAATTTTCTGCTTGTCTGTCTGTTAGTCATTTTGCTCATAGTTTGTGTTTTTGTCGTTTTGTTTCAGGTAGAATAACCCTTTTTAGCATTTCTTGTAATGCAGGCATTGTGGTAGAAAATTCCTTCAAATTCTCTATGTCTGGGAAAGTCTTTATTTCTCCTTCATATCTAAAGGATAACGTTGCTGGATATATTATTATTAGCTGGTAATTTTTCTCTTTCAATAGTTTGAATATTTGATTCCACTCCCTCCTCACTTGTAGAGTTTCTGCTTAAAAATTTATGATAATTTAATGGGTTTTCCTTTATAGATTACCATATTCTTTGCTCTGGCTCTCTTGAGACTATTTTTTTGACACTGATTTTTGCCAGTTTAATATAATGTGCCTCAAAGATGGCCTTTTTTGGATTGAGATAATAAATATTGTTTGCTTCTTAGATTTGAGGATTCAGTTCTTTCCATAGGTTTGGAAAACTGTCATCAACTATTTGTTTGAATAGGCTCTCTGTTCCCTTCGTCCTCTTTTCTCCTTCTGGTATATCCATTATTCTTATATTGTTCTTTCTGATGGAGTCAGACAGTTCTTATAGTTCTTTCATTTTTTTTTTTTTTACTCTCAAGTCTCTCTCTTTTTCTATTTGCATTATTTCCAGATTTCTATCTTTGCTATCACTAATTCTTTCCTCCATCTGGTCAGCTCTATTTCCTAAGCTTGCTATTTCATTCTTTATCTCTTTTATTGAATTCTTCAGCTCCAGGATTTCTATTTGGTTCTTTTTTAAAGTTTCAATGTCTTTGGTAAAATATTTCTTTTGCTCATTGATTTTATTTCTGAGATAATTAAACTGCCTATCTGAGTTTTCTTGCATCTCATTGAGTTTTTTTAGAACTGTCATTTAAATGACATATTTCCATGTCTTTAAGTTTATTTTCTGAAGATTTTTTTTTCTAAACTGCCTTGTTACCTTGGTTATTCAGGGCATTTGATGGATTATTTCTCCTCCTAGGCATTTATGAGAATGACTTTGAAAACCTGTATGATGAATGAAGTGATTGAACCGATTACTATGTTGATTCTGCCCCAAACAAATTTGCTCCTGAGACATTTCATGTCCCAAACATGAGACATTTTTATACTTCCTCCACTCTGGCATTATTCAAGTTAGCATGTTTCTTTTCTGGTTTCCATTACTAATTGAATAAATAAAATATTCTTGCAAAGTCCCCGAAGTTGTATATCATTTTGTAGGACATAGCAGAGGAAGTTACAGAAGGCAAAATGACTTGGATCAGTGCGCACCTGCCCAAATATCTCAAAAGCAAGAGCAGATGGCCACAGACAAGGAGGTACTCTGTTTGCAGTCTCAAAAACTAATCATTTCCACTGTAGTAGTGCTGTTGGCAAATGTTGCTTTTCATAATTTTATATTTAAGAAAATTACTTTGGAAGTTATAAATTGTCAGCTATTATTCGATTATCTCAGCTTGGAGCTTGCTACATAATGACTTCCTCAGTAGGATGCTGAGCTGCTAATTCACAGCCTCCTTCTGAAAAAGCTTTTCAGGAAATTTGTAACAAATCCATTAAATTAAAATGAATTTGTGCTATATTGAGAAGTAACTGAACCATATGGGGCCAATCAAAATGATGTTCTTTTAATTTTTTCATCCAACCCCAAAATATTCCATTTACTTCTCTTTAGTGAGAAGGGCATGCCCTATTCTTTTATGGTCAGAATTCTTATGATTGGTGCAGAGGGAAATCAAATTTCTTCATGAGATGCATTTAGAACTATCCTATATAATCAGGTATCTGCTCAGCAACAATCTGCCTAATTTTTTAGACAGTGCAAGCCGACAATATCTCAAAAGTATAAGGTGTATTTATGAATTCCAGGTTACCATTCCAAAGGGCAGCAGTTTGCAACCCTGGTTGCACATTGGAACTATCCAGGGAGTTTTTAAAAATCCAGATGCCCAGACCACACTTCAAACCAGTTAAATCAAAACCTCTAGCAGGAGACCCAGGCATCAGCATTTCTGAGCACTTCATCTGTGCAGCTCTAGGGCAGTGGTTTTCAGACTTGAGTGTGTGCATCAGCATTACCTGGAGGACTTAGTAAAGCTCAAATGCTTCCCTCCCTCCCACCACAGTTTCTGCTTGAGTAGGGCAATGTTGGGGCTGATAATTCGATGTTGGTCTGGGAATTACACTCTCTAGAAGCAGGACGGCAGGCCTATTAAGAAAAATCCAACTCCAAATCGCAATTGCTCAGAACATCTGAGCCTCGTTTTCAATATCTGCAAAATGTAACACAGTAATTAATCTTTCTAAAATTTTCTGAGAGAATCAAGTTGAACATTTGTGAACATTCTGATAAAACTTAAGATCTGTAGTATCTGGATACTTTTAGTTTGAAATTCTTAATAGATAATGTTCAAAAAAGGTAAAATTATGACTTTAATGGAAATGGAAATGTATTAATTTTATTTATTTAATTAATTAGTGATGTAAGATATGAAAACAGGTTTAAAGGAGCACATCTAAACAATAGACATGTAATCAGGATGCTGAGATGAACTCAATAATAGAGGTAAACTGGGTAATATTTCAGGCACCAAAATGTAATGTTTGAAAAGAATTAGAATATTGGACAAATCCTTTCTTGAAACCAGAAATCAATTCCATTTCCATAAAGGGAAAAATATTTGTATTGCTTTGAAAAGAAAGAATTTGCATCACAATGGACACAAACACCATCAGCCCTCCACAAGTCTACTTCTATTTGAACAGAATTGCAAAATAGTCTGGTCAAGAACAGAGAAAAGCATACCTCATAGAACTAGACAATCGCTGGAGTGGAGTGACCTCCCTGACACAGTCAGGATTCCATTGGTGACATCCAGCAAGCAGTCTCTTCTGCTCCTTTAAAAAGAGAGCCATCATGACAAAATTAGGAAATGTATAGTCTTACATAATCCTCATAATAGTGGTTTCTACCTGTTCTTAGAGGGCAAACTGTCTTGGCTTCTGTTCTCTGACTTCTCCTTCCTCTGTCTTTGGCAAAGGCCATAGTACCCCATGCTTGACTTTCTATCACCAACACTGAGAAAGAGATTGCACCAGAGAAACAGGTGTCTATATGAGTACAGGAGGCCTACCAACTGGGGCGCCCCTATTCACCCACCTAGCCTCTCCCTGAGACAGTGTCCTTCTTGGGTCCCATTGATAAAATTATTTGTATAAAGTTAAAAATAATTGGTTAACCATGTCAAGAAATAAAGAAAGAGGAAATAGCACTTTCTTACGTGACTCAACCCATGTGTGCAAAATCTTTAGTGAACATAAAGAAAACATAAATGGAGGGAGTAGAAAAAAGAAGAAAATCATATAACACTTATTTTAAAGGTAAAACATGAACAAGTTCAGCTTCTTATAACTGAAGGGGAATAAATCTTGTCAAAATTCTCTGGGAGTACATGGTGTCTGCTCTGCATAAAACTAAGCTTCCAAAGACTGAGAAAGAGAAAGAAATCTCCTTTTCAAAAGTCCAATAGAATTTATGCTTGAAATTGCAATGAGTCCTTTAAATTTTTAATTTTTAGAGAAAGAATAATTGAGAAACAAACATTTTTGAAATGATTACAATAAGAATGAAAGCTTGTTTTGAATTTCTTGAATTCCCCCTTTTAAAAAATTGGTTGTTGGCAGCATTTTTTTTTTTTTTTAGTTTTAGCTGATTTAATTAGTAATTTAAAAAAAAAGTCATAAAAAGGATATATAGAATTTATGATAAAGTTCCATTTAACAAGTATTCATGTCGGTAGATGTCTTTGGTCATATCACCTGCTTTAGTCTTCTCTTTTCAATGTACAGATAGAGGTTAAGCCAGAAAGGATTAAGGGACCACTCATATTAATGTCACGGGGACATATACTAGTAGGAGTAATTCTATCTCTAATAGTATCGAGAGCATTTTTACAATACCTCTTAAATGATGGCATCACATACATTCTAGTCTTGTCTCCTGATGCACCTGCAAGTTTTTCTAGACTACAGATTGCAGTGGATTTTCTGAGTCTCAGGGTGCATTTGCGTTCAGTTTACAACACAATGTCAAATTGTTGTGCAAAGTTCCTGTTCCAATTTATATCTCAGCAGCACTGTGTAAGAATGCCAGCCACTGTCCTGGGTTCCAAGTTCACAAGGTCTGTGCCCATCTAGTGGACATAATGTAGGATCTCAGTGTGGCAATAAAGGACATTTTCCTGGCCATTTTCTCATTCTTTTGGCCACCTCTGTATTCATTTTCTGAAAGGCTAGTCCATGTGTTTGGGCCATTTTTTTTTTATTTGAGTTTTGTTTTCTAATTGTCCTCTAGAAATTCTTTCTGGTTCCTGGATATTAATTCCTTGTTTATTATATGTTTCAAATACAGTATCATTTTTTGGTTTGTAGCTTGCATTTTTACTTTCTTCATGAGGTCTTTTGATAAATAGAAGTTCTCGATTTAAACTTAGCTTAATTATCAATCTTTTCTTTGATAGCAAGCATTGTACGTATTTTTTAAAAGAAACCTTTCCCTGACCCAAATCTTAAATATAGTTCAATTTTTCTGCTACATGTTTAAAATTTACTCTAGGCATTTATCTTTTGTCTAATAGTTTTTTGGTTGTTATATAATGTATAATGTAAGGTGGGATGTGGTTTATTTTTCTCTGTATGGATAAATTTCCTGGTATAATTTATTAAAAAGTCCATCCTTTTCTGATTAGTAGGGGTGGCCATCAATATCTGGTATTACATGCTTCTGGGCTTTCTGTTCCCTTGATCACTGCACATACGTGCACATGCTTCTGGGCTTTCTGTTCTGTTCCCTTGATCACTGTATGTATTGATGTGCTGATACCACACTGTCTTAATTTCTGTAATACTGTTATAGGTCTTGGTAACTAATAGGTCATAGCTTCCCCATTTTAACTGTTGAATACTGGTCTACAGAAATACAATTGATTTATTATGTAGCTATCATTCTTAAGCATTTCGATAGGTATTACTAACTCTTGTAAAAAGCTTTCCATTATTTTCATTTTTTATATAGTGTTAATTTTCTGTCCTCCTTTCCAATCAATAAATTCTTTTTGTTACTATGCCCATATAAACATCAAGTACAATGTTGAATAAGGTGGTCTTAGCAGGAATCTTTATTATACTCCTTAGTTTAAAAGGAACGCATCGGAAACTTCTCCATTGAAACTGGCATTTACTGGAGATTTTCAGGAGATGCTCTTTATCAGTTAAGGGAGTTTTCTTCTATTTTTCTGAGGTTAAGAGTTTGTTTGTTTTTGTTTTGTTTTGTTTTGTTTTGTTTTGCCACAAAAAAATGTCATATTTCATTAAATGCTTTAAAACTACATATTGAGATGATTATTAGAATTTTCATATTTAATATATTCATGTAATAAATTCCCTCTAAAATTGTTTAACGTTAAACGACTTTTAGTATTTTTAAAATGAGCTTCAACTTGATTATGATATTTTAACTCTTTAATAAATTGTTCTATTTGGTTATCTTTTATGTTGTTTAGGGTTTTTTCATCTATATTCATGGTTATGCTTCACCAGTAATTCCTTGTTCTTATATTTCCTTTTTAAGATTATGAAATTAAGATTACTATTGTTGAACAGGGATCTCTATTTTTCTTTCCTCCAGAAGAATTTTATCATTTTAGAATAATCTTTTCTATGAAAGTCTGATTTAACTTTTATATAAAATGACTGGGTCAGAAGATTTTTAAATACTAATTTAATTTTCTTAACAGTTACAGGATTTTTCAGGTTTTCTATTCATTCTTGAATCTTTTTTTTGGAATGTTTGTTTTTCTAGATATTTTTCATCATTTGATCTAAGTTCTATTGACAGAATTATAAATTATATTTTTATCAACTTTTAATTTTACTTTTAATCTTTGCTGCATCTGTTATTATGCTCTTTTCTCATATTTAAATTTTTTTCCAAAAAGTTTTGGAATGTAGAGTTCTTACTAGGTTTAGTTGTAATTAATTTAAAAGTTTCATTTTGATTTCTTCTTTGTTTAATGAGTTACTTAGAAGTATGTTTAATTTCTAAAATTATAATAGTTTATTTCTCTTTTTATAACTAATTTCTAACTTCATTGTATTGTGGTCAGAGAAAATGACTCTATGATAGCAAAAACATAGAATCATTAAAAATTTTTGAGCATGCCTTATGGCCTAAAAAATATTTTTTTAAAATGTGATCTATATGTGCAGTTGTGTTCCTGAAATATTCCTTCTTAATTAAATTCAATCCTCTTCTTTATCCACTTTGTTGATTCCATCTACCATACTCCTCATCAGATAAGGTGTTCTTCATTTCTGACTGGTTCCCTTCTGTAATTTCCATTTCCATTTTTATGTTTTTTTTTTAATCTCTTTGTTAAAGTTCTCACTGAATTCATCTACACTTCTCCCTAATTTCATTGAGCATTTTTATAACCAGTGTTTTTGAATTCTATCTGTTAGATTGCTTGAATCCATTATTCTTGGATCCCTGTTCTGTTCTCTCATATGGTTTCTGCCTCTGTCTTTCCATTTTAGCTGCTTCTCTGTGCCTGTTTCTATGTACTAAGCAAAGCTCTTAAGCCTCCCAGTCTTAGTAGTACAGTTTTGTGTAGTAGGTGTCCAGTGGCACAGTCCTGAGAGGGATTCAGCTGCAGGCCAAGTTTAGCCCCAGGCTGTTCCCCTCCGGAGCCACCTGTTAAGATTTAGCGAGCAATCCACAGATTCTGTGCTTATAGTTGCCTCCAGAAACCATACCAGAAACCAAGGCCAGCTGCCTCCAGTGTGAATCTTGGCACTGCTCAGCAAGGAGCACCTGACTCGCCGAGGACACACACTGTGGGGCTGCTAGTTAAGGGAGGCAGAGTTTCAAGGAACCCTCTGGGCAGGCGGAGTGACCTCTATTATCCAGTTTGATGATGTCTCAGCTATTACAGCCATGCGTCCACACACTAGGAGGGAACATGGCTAAAGAAAAGAACACTGGATACCATCGATGCTTTTGCCCAGGAGAGAGCCTCACCTCTGGCCCTTGCTGTGACAACGCAGTGTCCCCCTGTAAGTCCCTGGTGCTCCCCATGCAGCTCACCTGGCGCCAGTGCTCATAGCAAGCAGGTCCGTCACCTGCAAAAGACTGCTTGTGGATATGGCCCCCTTAAGAGGTATCTGCAGCTGTTGCTGCTGCAGTCTCTGTCCCACTCAGCTGCTCAGGACCAGACAACTTCATGTCTTTACCCCCTTCTACCTCCAACTGTTGTAGGGTGATTTCTTATTTTACTCCCTAGTTGTAGTACTTCTGTTCCGCTAGATCCCAGATGACTTTCCTTGTTGTTTGCTCTATGTTTCTGTTACAACTTTGATTTGGTTGCAAGAAGGATGAACAAAGCCTCATTTTTGCACAGTCCTCCAAGAGTAGCATTTAAATCAGTGAATTTTGATAGGTCCTCTATAATGTGGAATGTGCCTCATCCAAGTATTTGAAGGCCTGAATAGGTAAAAAAGACGGGCTCCCTCAAGGAAGGGGAATCGTCTAGAGGACTGCTTTCAGACTTCATCTGCACCATCAGGTCTCCTGAGTCTTGAGTTTGTTGGCCCACATTGAAGATTTTGGCCTTACTAGTCTCCATAAGTATGTGACCCACTTCCTTATAAAAAAATCTTTCTTCCATACATCTATTGGTTTTGTTTTTATGCCAAACACTGACAAATTCAAAATTAAAAAAACAAATTAATTGATTTTTGGATGTTAAACTAACCTTGTCTTCCTTGAATAAATACCATTGGGCCATGGGTGTATAATCTGTTTATATACATTGCAGGGTTTAGTTTGTTTATATTTTGCTGAGAATTTTTTCATCAGTACTTATAAGAAATATTGGTTTGCCATTTTTCTTTTCTTGTAAAATCTTTGTCTGGCTTCAGAATCAGAGTAATTCTGGCCACATAATGTGTTAGAAAGTGCCTTCTTTCTAGTTCTCTGAGTTTACGAAGAGATGATATTAAATATTCTTCAAGTGTTTTATAGAATTCACTAGTGAAATCATCTGGATCTCATCTTTTTTATGGGAAGATTTTCAATTACTAATTTAATATATTTATTTGTTATATATATACTGAGATTTTCTAATTCTTCTCAATTCAGTTTTGGTAGTTTTTGTCTTCCTAGGAGTTATCCCAGCTTCATCAGTTATCTACTTAGTTATTATTCTATTATTCATATTATTGCCTTAGGATCCATTTTATTTTTGTAAGGTCATCAGTGTTGTTCTCTCATTCTTGATTTTAGTAATTTGTGACTCTTTTTTATTGGTCAATCTAATTTATGGTTTCTCAAATTCGTTGATCTTTTTGAAGAACCAAATGCTGGCTGGTTCTTTGTTTTTCTGTATATCTTTATATTCAAATACATTAATTTATGCTATAATCATTATTGTCTTCTGTTTGCTTTGGATTTGATTTGTCTTCCTTTTCTAGTATCTTTATATGGTCATTGATTTAACATTTTGATTCTTTTTAATGTAGAAATTGACAGCATAGTTGATTCTCTATGCACTGCTTTAGCTTTTTCTCAAGTTTTGGTATTCCGCATCTTCATTTTATTCACATTAGAGTATTTTCTAATCAAGTTTTGATTTCTTCTTTGACTTATTGATTATTTAGGAGAGTGTTCTTTAAGTTCCACATATTTGTAAATTTACCACATCGATTTCTAATTTCACTCCATTGTAGTTGGAGAACATATTTCACATTATTTTAACCCTTTTAATTTTTTTCTATTGACAAATCCTTTTGTCTATCTTGGAGAATGTTTTACATGCACTTGAGAAGTATGTATTCTGTTGTTACTTGATGAAGGGTTCTATGTCTAGTAGATATTGTTGATTCCTGGTATTCAAGTCTTCTATTTCCTTATTGATCTTTTCCTAGGTTATTTTACCCATTATTGAAAGGGGTTTTTTAACATCTACAACTATTTTAGTTTATCTGTTTCTCCCTTCAATTTGAGTTGTCACTTCAGGTACCTTGAGGCTCTTTTTTTATATATACATTTATATATATATAAATATATATGTATGTATATGGATACATATGCATATATATATGTTTCTAATTGTTAATGTCTTCTTGATGAATTTATACTTTTCCATTTTACAATATTCTTCTTTATTTCTAAAAGTCTATTTGGTCTAATAGTAGCACTCTTCTTTCTTATGGTTGCTGTTTAGATAATTTTAATCTTACTTTCATCCTATTTGTATCATTCAATCTGAAGTGTGCTTTCTAGACAGTGTATGGTTGAAATATTAGTTTTTATTCACTCTGACAACATATGCCTTTTGAACAGATTTTTTTAATTATTCCCATCAACGATACTGTCGATATATTTGGAGCCACATCAGTTATGTTACTTTTTAGATATATGTATATATTTTTTTCTTTTGTGTTCCTGTTTTACTGCTTTCTTTGCACTATTTAAATCTTTAATTTTAATTTCTTCAATTTTTTTCATGATATTTATTTATTTTCTCAGTGGTTGCTCTAGGCCTTGCTATATATAGCTTAGCTTACTAGGAACTACTTCAGATTTATAGTAACTTAATTCTAGTGAGATATTCAAAATTTATCTTATATGTCTATATTCTCTCCTCTATTTTTTTGTTAATATAGATACACATATTCATCTAAAAAGTTACAAACTCAGCAATACTTGTAATAATGATTATTTTATGTAATTTTGTATCACTGAAATAAACTGACAGAATAAAGGAGAGCAGACATATTTAGAGTTTGTTACATTAATCTTTTAATTTTTTCTTTTTTCTGGTTCTCTTCTTTTGTTCCTGAGAATCAAATTTTTATCTGGTTTTGTTCTCTTATTCTAGTACAACTTTGTTCTTATCTGCCTTTTTTTGTGCTCTTATTGTCAAATATATTTCTATATGTTATGGGCCTAAAATTGTAATTATGTACATATTACATGAAATTATTTTTTAAATCACTTAATAAAAGAAAGAAAAAAGAAATATGAATTTGCATATTTTTATAATTATGTAATTACCTTTCCTGATATGTCCTCTTTTTTTTCTTGTGGATTTGAATTACCTTTTGGGATAGCTTGCTTTCTGCCTGAAGAACTTTGGTATTTCTTGTAAGGTGGATTTACTAACAATAAATTAACTCATCTTTTGCTCATCTGGGAATGTATTTTACCTTTATTTTTAGAAAGAGTTTTATTCAATCTAATATTTTTGGTTGACAGTTTTTTGTTTTTTTTTTTCCCAGAACTTTGAACATGTCATCACACTTTCTTTTGGCCTTCATTGTTTCAGATGGGGTTCCACTGTATATGGCATGACATTTTTCTCTTGCTACCTTCAAAGTTTTTATCTTTGGCTTTCAACAGTTTTACTGTAATGTGTCTATCTGTGAATCTTTGTGTTTATTCTACTTGAATTTTTGTTGAGAATTTTGTAAACTAATCGAAAGTTTACTTTATCATGACTCTGTTATCCCTGAGGAAGTTTTTCAATGATCATTTCTTCCAACTTTTTTTTCTGCTTTTTTTTCTTTCTCTCCTTGTACTGATTGTACTTATGTACTTAATGATGTCTCATATTTCTGAGTAGCTGTTATTTTTTTCATTCTTTTTTTTCCTCTGTTGTTCAGATTACATAATCTCTATTAATCTATCTTCAATTTGCTGATTCTTTCTACTGCCAGCTAAAGTATATTATTGTTGAGCCCCTCTGATAGTTTGTTTCATTCGTTATACTTTTTAACTCCAGAATTTTCACTTAATATTTTTATAATAATATCTATCTTTTTATTGATGAGACATTCTTATACAATCTTTATTTCTTCTATCATAGTTTCCTTTAGTCCTTTAAATATATAATAGCTGTTAGGGCCAATATCTGGGCCCTGTCAATGGCAGTTTTTGTTGCCTGCTTTTATCCTGTGTACAAATTGCTTTCCCCTTTATACATATCATAATTTTTTGTTGAAAACTGGACATTTTATATAATATATTGTAGCAAATCTGAATATTGACCTCCAGCCCTAGGGCCTTGACACTGTCGTTTACTTTTTTGCTTGTTTACTGATTTGTTTGGACTATTTCAGTGAAGTCTATTTCCCCTATGATGTGTAGACTCTCTCTATTGTTTCTCCTCAAAGGGCACAGGTTTGGGCTTGCCACAGTCATGCCCAAACAAAACATGCGAGCGGCTTTAGAAAGGCTTTCCTGGACTCTTTTTCCTTAATCTCTCTGTTAAAATGTCTACCTCTATTGTTATGACACTAGCTACTAACCTCCACTGATTTTCAGATGATTTCTCTCCTTTTTTCTAAAACGCCTTGGGGAATTAATTGCTCTTCAGTCTGATGTAATTGAGTATGGACTCCTTCACGTAGGTAGTCTCTGAGGTTTGTTCAGAACCCAAAGAGCTCTTCTTAGTTGTGACTTTCATTACTTTTCCTGGTTCTTTCTCCTAAATATCCAACTAGTCTATGACTTGTCTTACTCTTACAGAGCCACCAGCCTCCCCTTAATCATTTACCATTAAAATCTCCATCATTCTCAAGACGCCCATTAAACGTGACCTTCCCATGCTCTGTTCTAAATAAAGTCAGTTCCACTTGGAAAGATCAGTGGAGCTTTCTGTTCTTAATTGTTTGCCTTTCCTCCTGAACTAAAACTCTGCACCACTCTTCTGGAGCGGAGGTGGGGATAATGGCTGGTTTCTAATCGTGGTACCCCTGCTTTATGAGCAGGGCACTAGGCAGAGCTGCCAGCCTCTGGAATTCTCAGCTCGACTCTCCCTTCAGGCCCCACAAGCAAGCTCTGATCTGCCATGCCTTGGGGAAAGTTTCTAGCCTATAAGTGGATACAGAAAGGGAGTCCTTGACCTTTTGGTCACAATTGTCTGAAATAGACATTCTGAAAAATGAGAAGGAGGAATGAGAAATGCTTTTGGCCTATCCTTCCAGGGAGATACTGAAGTAGGGGGAGGTGGAGCCCGGTGTTGTTTTTTATGAACTCCCAAAGGTAGCTTTCTTCAGGCCAAGCTGGAGGAATGCAGAAGGGAGCATATTGTGGTTACAACAGCACAGATTCTTACTGTTCTTATATAAACTTAGTATATTTTTTGAATGAAAGTTTTTTCATTTACTGTATGTCCTTAGAAAATTTCCAGAAACTTTACCCCAAAGTGTGTCCTCTATCTTTAACATGTACACATTTATATCATTTAGTATTTTTGCTTTTTTGTTAGATATAGTATCATGGCAATAACCTCAGCAGAAAATGTTCAGCTTTTGTCCACATTCATAAACATTTTATGTAGTGTGGGCTATTTCTATTCCTTGAAAATGTACAAAATCAACATGCAAAGTTGTCTGAACAAATCAATATTTTAAAAATTGTTTTAATTTTTTTACTTTATTCATTTAAATTAATTTCAAGTATATAGTTCATAAAACGATCCCTCCATTGCTCCCTCCCTCCCCTGGCCCTGCACCTAGCCATCATATTAATGCTAACTGCATTCTCTGTGCCATGCTCCCCATCCCTGTGACCAACCATCAACTGCTGATTTGTACTTATTTAACCCTTCACCCCATTCCCCCAACCCCTAACCTCCCTCCCCTATATCTGTCACCAAATTGTCCACTATATTTGTGAGTCTGTTTTTGATTAGTTTGTTCTTTTTGTTCCTTAGTTTCCACATATAAGTGAAGTCATATGGTATTCATCTTTGTCTGACTTATTTCACTCAACATAATAACCTCTAGGTCCATCCATGTCATTGCAAATGGTAGGATTTCTTTTTTTTTTTTTAATGGCTGAGTAATATTCCATTGTATATATGAATCATAACTTCTTTATTTAATCATCTGTTGATGGGCATTTAGGTTGCTTCCATATCTTGGTTATTGTAAATTGCGCTGCCATGAATATTGGAGTGCAAGATCTTTATGAATTATTGTTTTAGTTTTCCTTGGATAAATACCCAGAAGTGCAATTGCTGGGTCAAAAGGTATATCCACTTTTATTTTTTTGAGAAACTTCCATGCTGTTTTCCATAGTGGCCTTTCCAATTTGCAATCTCAATAATGTATGAGGGTTCCCTTTCTCTGCATCCTCACCAACATTTGTTTTTTGATTTATTGATGATAGCCATACTGACAGGAATGAGGTGATATCTCATTGTGCTTTTAATTTGCATTTCTCTGGTGGTTAGCGATCTTGAGCATATTCTCATATGTCCATTAGCCATCTGTATTTCCTCTTTGGAGAAGTATCTGTTCAGGTCTTCTGCCCATTTTTTAATTGGGTTGGTTTTTTTTGTTTGTTTTTGTTTTTTGTTTTGCTTTGTTTTGTTTCGTTTGCTGTTAAGTTGTATAAGTTCTTTATAAATTTTGGATTTAACCCCTTATTAGATATATCATTAATGAATATCTTCTCCCAATGAGATGGTTGTCTTTTTGTTTTGTTGATGGTTCCTTTGCTGTACAAAAACTTTTTAGTTTGATGTAATCCCATTTGTTTATTTTTTTCTTTTGTTTCCCTTGCCCAAGGAGATATATCTGGAAAGAAATTCCCGTTAGTAATATCAGAGAGTCTACTGCCTATGTTTTCTTCTAGAAGTTTTATGGTTTTGGGTCTTACATTTAAGTCGTTAATCCATTTTGAGTCTATTCTTGTACATGGTGTAAGAAGATGTTCCAGAATCTTTTTTTTGCATGAATCTGTCTAATTTTCTCAACATCATTATTGAAGAGACTGTCTTTACCCCATTGTATATTCTTACCTACTTTTTCATATATTAACTGAGCGTATAGGTGTGGATTTATTTCTGGGCTCTCTGTTCTGTTCCATTGATCAATGTATCTGTTTTTATGCCAGTACCATGCTGTTTTGATTACTGTAGACTTGTAGTATAGTTTGATATCAAGTAGTGTGATACCTACAACTTTGTTCTTTTTTCTCAAGATCGCCATGGCTATTCGTTTTGTTTGTTTGTTTGTTTGCTTGCTTTTTTTATGGCTCTATATAAATTTTAGGATTATTTGTTCTAACTCTCTGAAAAATGCCATTGGTACTTTGATAGGGATTGCATTGAATCTATAGATTGCTTTGGGTACTATGGCCATTTCAATGATGTTGATTCTTCCTACCCATGAGCACAGTATATGCTTCCATTTATTTGTATCTTCTTCAAATTATTTTTCAATGACTCATAATTTTTTGAAAACAGGTCTTCTACCTTCTTGGTTAATTTGATTCCCAGATATTTTATAGTTTTCGACGCAATTGTAAATGGGATTGTTTTCTTAATTTCTCTTTCTGAAAGTTCATTATTGGTGTATTTATTTATTTTGAATATTTATTTTGTAAACTGTTACTTTCCTGAATTTACTGATCAGTACTAACGGTTTTTTTTTGTGTGTGTGGAATCTTTAAGGTTCTCTATATACAGTATCATGTCATTGACAAATAACTAGAGTTTTACCACTTCCTTTCCAGTTTGGTGCCATTTTATTTCTCTTTCTTATCTGATTGCTGTGGCTATGACTTCCAATACAATGTTGAACAGGAGTGGTGAAAGTAAGCATCTTGTCTTGTTCCTGATCTTAAGGAAAACACTTTAAGCTTTCCCTATCGTGCGTGATATTAGCTGTAGGTTTGTCATATATTATTATATTGAGGTATGTTCCCTCTATTCCCACTTTGCTGAGAGTTTTTATCATAAATGGATACTGGATTTTGTCAAATGTTTTTTTCTGCATCTATTGATATTCAATATCAGTAGATGCATCAATATCAGATGCAGAAAAAAACATTTTTATCTTTTGATTTGTTAACGTGGTGTATCACATTAATTAATTAATTTGTTTTTATCTTTTGATTTGTTAACGTGGTGTATCACATTAATTAATTTGCGGATATTGAACTAAACTTGCATCCCAGTAATAAATCCAACTTGATCATGGTGTATGATATTTTTAATGTATTGCTGAATTTAGGTTGCTAATATTTCGTTGAAGATTTTTGTATTAATGTTCATAAGAGATATCAGCTTATAGTTATCTTTTTTGGGTAATGTTTTTGCCTGGTTTTGGAATCAAGGTAATGGTGGCCTCATAAAAGGAGTTAGGGAGCCTGCCCTCTTCTTGAATATTTTGGAATGGTTTGAGAAGAATAGGTGTTAATTATTCTTTGAATGTTTGGTAAAATTTGCCTATGAAGCCATCTGGTCCAGGACTTTTGTTTTTTTTGAGAGATTTTTTATTATTGATTCGATTTCATTGGTGGTAATCAGACTTTGTTTCTTCTTGACTCAGTCTTGGGAGATTGTACGTTTCTAGCAATGTGTCCATTTCTTCCATGTTGTCCAATTTGTTGGTATATAGTTGCTCATAGTATTTTCTTATGATCCATTGCCTTTCTGTGGAGTCAGTGTTTTTTTCTCCTCTTTCACTTCTAATTTTATTTATTTGAATCTTCTCTCTTTTTTTCTTGATGAGTCTTTCTAAAGGTCTTTCAATTTTATATATCCTTTCAAAGAACCAGCTCTTGGTTTCATTAATCTTTTGTATTGTTTTTCTAAACTCTATTTCATTTATTTCCGCTCTGATCTTTATTATTTCCTTCCTTCTGTTCATTTTGGGCTTTGTTTGCTGTTCTTTTTCTAGTTCTTTTAATTGTAAGGTTTGATTGTTTATTTGAACCTTTCCTTGTTTCTTGGGGTAGGCCTATATTTCTACGAATTTCCCTCTTAGAACTGCTTTCACTGTGTCCCATAAATTTTGAGCCGTTGTGTTTTCATTTTCATTTGTCTCTAGGTATCTTTTGATTTCTTTCTTGATCTCATTAATAACCCATTCATTGTTTAGTAGTATGTTTTTTAGCCTTCATGTGTTTGTGTATTTTCCCGTTTTTTTTTTTCTTGTAGTTGATACCTCGTTTCATACCATTGTCATCAGAGAAGACAATTGATATGATTGCAGTCTTCTTAAATTTACTGAGACTTGATTTGTGTCCTAACATGTGGTCTATCCTTGAAAATGTTCCATGTGCCCTTGAGAAGAATGTAAATTTTGCAGCTTTGGGATAAAACGCTCTTAAAATATCTATTAAGTCCATCTGTTCTAGTGTATCTTTTAGGCCCTTTGTTTCCTTGTTGATTCTTTGCCTGGAAGATCTGTCCATTGATGTCAATGGGGTGTTAAAGTCTCCTACTATGATTGTATTACTATTGATCTCCCCTTTTATGTCAGTCAATAATTGCTTTATATATGTAGGTGCTCCTATGTTGGGTGCATATATGTTTACTAGGGTTATGTCCTCTTGATTTATTGATCCCTTTAGTATTATGTAATGCACCTTTTTTTAATCTCTTAATATAGCCTTTGTTTTAAAGTGTATTTTATCTGATATAAGTATTGCTACCCTGGCTTTTTTTTTTCATTTGCCTTTGCGTGAAATACCTTTTTTCATCTCTTTACTTTCATTCTGTGAGTGTCATTTGATCTGACAGCATATGGGTCTTGTTTTCTTATTTATTTGGTTATTCTACGTCTTTTGATTAGAGCACAAATCAACATTTTTGAAGTTAATTGCTTATTTTTTCCCATTTCTTCCTTGTGTATTTAGTTTTTATATTTATTTTTGTATCGATTTTGGTAACTCATACAATCATGGACATTTCTTTATGCCTCAGCCTTTGTTTTTGGTTTTAATAATTAAAGTTAAGCATACTTCTTGAAAGGCTCTTTATTTATGTAAGAATATGTCAGCCTTAGGGTTTCTAATTTTATTTTTTTATCTGCGCATTTGTTTTTTTATTTGATTGATTCAGCTAATGCATTATCTACTTCATTGTTTGTCTCATTGTTTTGTTATACTGTGTTTCTCCTTTTCCCTCAAACACTTGAATCTTGAATCTTCTAATTTATTTCTCATTGTCTTTTAAAATGTTTTTTAATTTATCATTTCTTTTGCTCTGTCATTGTTATGTGTATTTTAAATTTTACATATTTACATAGAAAATTTTCTTTAAAAGATTACTGTCTAAAAAGAATATGGCTATATTTTTAAATTTTATTTTATCAGTTTCAAGTATTCAGTACATTGGTTAGACATTTATATAGTTTATAAAACAATCCCTCTAATTTATCTTTCTCTCCACGTAGCCATTACATTAATGCTAACTGCATTTTTTATGTCATGCTTCCCATACCCCTGACCATCTATCAACTACTAATTTGTAAGAAGGTGGCTATTTTAAGCGTATTTCTTTTTCTGTGTCACAATGACATGATCCATTCTCTAACAAAACCCTGCCTTAAAATAGGCACACAGTAATACATCCACACTGGAGAGTTTGCACTTCCTCCACTCATTACCTGGTATTTCTGCTAACAGCATCTATTTCTAATCCATAGTCATCTCAGATTTTACTCCTCAGAAATCTTAGTCATGGGAGACATTATGTTCACCCATTTTACTGTTTTCCCTTCTCCGAGATTATCAAGACAGCCTCCCATTGCAAAGAACCGTTTTTGAAAATGTGCCTTTCTGCCGGCTGGCACATTTTGAAACATCTAATCAGCAAGTTACCTGTACCCACTCAAAAGTGTAGAAAAGATGAGGATGAGAATGTTTCCTTTCTCTTTGAAGAAACTGATTAATACCTGTAGCACTCACAACTAGGCATAGAGTAGTTTCTATTATTTTGCTGGTTTAACAGTTGAAACTTATTTCACAAAACAATTGATTGCCTGCCCTCTACTCACACACAAAAAAAAAGGCAAAATAATATTTTAGTTTTGATTTTTCATGGATTTTGGAAGATCTGTAATACATTCTAATTTAACAATATGATTATCAAATGGGATATTTTGGCCTCTCTCTCTGTCTCTGACTCACTTTTTTGATAGACAGAGTATTTTTCAAAATAATTTTTAATTATTTTTATTTTTATTTATTTATTTTATTATTTATGCTTACAGCATCTGCTCTTCCTAGGTGGTCTCCCATCCAAGTACAAACTAGGCCCGCCCCTGATTAGCTTCCAAGATCAGACATCGGGCTTGCTCGGGGTGCCATGGCTGTAGACCATGTACTGTAGCTCCACTGGGCATGGACCTTCTGCATGTAATGCAGATGTGCTAACTGCTACACTGTGGAAGCATGTCCCAAAATAATTTTTTAAAAGCTTAGAATCCTAAAAACCTTAAAAAATGGGAGACAACTCACCCACATATCTTTGTAAACTCCTTTGCTTTGATGTCTAACTTCAGTTCCCTGCTAACTGTAATTTAAATACAATTTATGATTCCCGTCAGGACCCTGATTACCTTTAGTTTGCTGGTGACAGAATCAATTCATTTCAACCAGGAAAAATGACACATTGGCTGTCAGGCTTCTGTTCTCTCGGATAACAAGTTTTCTGAGAGCCATCTCTCTGCATTTTGGAGTTGCCTGTCTTTTACCCCTGACATTTCATAATGAGCAACATTAAGCATCAGCTAACCTGCTCAGAGATCAGGGTCAGTATATTCTGATCTATCATCCAGAGAGAGTCAAGCAGGATGACTTCATCAACAGCAAAACAGATTCATTATGAGGAAAATTGGACAAACAAGGAGACGTTTTTAGTTTATGGCAAAGCAGGTTTTTGACACATTTGGTGTTATTCCACACTGCACGGCTAAACGCTATGAAAGGACTTACATAAGAGCATAATAATAGAGGGCAGATTTGTGGTACTGCAGTTATTAGGTGCATGCATGCAGCCCTATCATCAACTTGTTTTAGATTTGTTTCTTCTGAGAGGCCACTCGTAGATTCTCACATAATTTATCAACCGCACACATTATTAATTTGAAAAACAACTTTCTTTCAGGGCTTTAAAGTTGCATGATGAGTCTAAAGCAACAAAATTTGACTCTATACATATACCTAATTGCAAAATGCACGCTACTTTTTCTTTAAATAAGGCAAAACTGCCACGGTACTCAGATGAGTTACAACAGTGAGCAGTTCTGGGAAACACCTGGAAAAAAAAAACTGTCACTCATATGACAGGTTTCCCTCTTCTCTGTGAACACTAGATCAACAACCACTGTGGATCCCCTCATCAGAGATAAACTCCAGGCTCTTCCATGTTGCCTGCTTGTCAGTAGTAGATATTATCTACAGTGAGTCCATCACAGGTGTGGGGAGGAATGTCTGAGGCTGAGGGATCACCACAAAGAGCTAGACACAAAGAACAGGACATGGAAGGTCTGACCCTAGTGAAGACATACAAGGGTCTGTTTCTCCAACACAACCCAAGTCAACAGACGGCCCTGAAGAGTCCATCAGTGTGCTGGACCCTTTGGTTCAGGTGTGACATGTTCTTCTCTCACAGACTCATTGAGATTGGCTCCTTACAACTGAAAGATGGGAGGTGAAAAACTAGCTTTGAGACAAGTCTTCTATTACTAAAGACAGTCTGTCCTCCCATGACATGCTATGTGCCACACTGCAATGTTAGGGTCTGAACACAGGCAGCTTAACTCCAGAACCTGAAGTTTTAGCCACTTTCTCTCACATCATGTGGACATCTATCTTCCCCCAAAGAAGGCAGGAACTGAATCAGTTAGGATTGGATTCAGCTACAAAGGATAGAAGCCCCAACCTAATAGAGGCTTATACAAGACATAAATTTATTCTATTCTCAGGTTAGCAGCCAGCTGCTCAAGATGGGTAAGGCATTCAACACTCAGATCTTATTTCTCTTCCATGAATGGCTTCAGTCTTATGGGTCTTTCATTTTTCAGACAGCATGATGGGTGGAGGAAGTAACAGTGGAAAAATTCAAAGGCCCACACCAACTGTGTCATGGTAAAGGCACTGAATGCTATCTTTATCATTCTGTGGTCTCATGTCACATGGCCATATTTAACTGCAAGGATGCTGGAAAATGTCGTCTTGATTCTAGATCACATGTCAGCTACAAGGTTTTAACACTATGAAAAAAGCAGTGAATGGATATTGAGGAAATGATCAACAGCTCTGCCATGATGATCTCCAAGGAGGGTTAGTCTCCACATGCAACAGATCACAAAATGTTGTCTCTGGTGTCCTAGAAAGGATCCATCCTTTTTTCACTTCTCATCAAGTATGAACATGTTTTTAATCATATGAGCAAGTATTTAAGTGTTACCCAGTCTGCGTAATGAACAACAATCACCTCTTCTGAATATTAGATGAAATAGAGGAATTGGGATGTTTGTGAGCTGTTGGCCAAATTGTTTTGGAACTGCTCTTTTTCCACAGCATTGGTGGTCAGTTTGGTCAGAGTGTTTGTAGTAAACGTAAGTTGAAGTATGAAATTTATTATTATTATTATTATTATTATTATTATTATTATTATTATTTTTATTTTTATGGCAATAGAGAAAAGGAAAGAACATGAGTAAAATTTCCCCAGCCAATCACAAGTTTGGGGACAAAACTATCTACTCTCTAGCCCTCCTCTCTTTAAGAACAGTAAGCAAAGGGGAGCCTTATGGACTCTCGGATGAGGGTCCATTTGAATAAATAAAGCTTTTACAGTACCAAAGATGGCAGCCCATCTCTCCTCAGTCTTCTCTTTACGTGTCTCATTAGGCAAGGTGCCCTGTGCTCCACAGGCCAGGTTGCCCATGTTGGATTCTGCTTATGCAGACACTACCATACTAGAAGATGCTAATAGACATTCTGTAGGGGGAAAATGATGCTCTATATCAGCAATCCCCAAACTTTTTGGCACTAAGGACTGGTGCTTCTATGCTAATCTAATGCCTGATGATCTGAGATGTAGCCGAGGCAATGATGCTAGAGCTGGGGAGCAGCTGCAAATACAGATGAAACTTTGCTGGCTTGCCTGTCTGCTCATCTCCTGCTGTGTGGGTCTGTACCTAACAGGCCAAAGACTGGTACTGGTCTGTGGCCTGGGAGGTGGGGACCCTTGCTCCGTATCACCTTCTTAAACATTCACATGTCCCTGGGATACAGTTATCTGTGTTTCAAGAATGCCTCAGAGCATATTTAAGAATATGACACCTCATAGAACATGATGGGCCACCGCTCTGCTAGCCTACAGAACATGGATACCTTAATTTATAAATATTGTAAACTCACTGCTGTTGGATTTATGTAAAGCAGAAAGTGGCTCACAGAGAATCTGCGTTTCTGTCTATTCCAGATACCCAGAGAATATCTTTATATGTGTTGAAAGTTGATTTCTGTGGATTTAGTAAACCCACAGGTAATGGATTTCTAAGGACTTTATACATTCAGAAGCAGAGGAAGATATCTCATGGAGAAAGCCAGAAATCTTAGTTTATTCAATCCCATTGTTGCCTGACTTAAGGCCTAATGAATCAACCATAAGGCCTAATGAATCATTCCTTCTCCTTTGAAGGTAAGTTTTATTCTAACATCATCTCTGCTTCACTATTTTTTTTTCCCTGTGGCAAAAGAAGGGGCTCGCTGATCACAAAATGGTACCTCAAAACTTAAACTTTAGAAAAAAGATGGGGCCTGAGAGCCAATACGCCTCAGAGGTGCTTTGAGACCCTCGCTATAGAAAGTGGACAGCAGGTTTTCAGCAGTTTGCTTTCAATAGAATAAGACTGGGAGCAGAACTTCAGCTAATAGCCAGCACTGGCTTTCAAGTCCTGGGACGCAAGTCCTACTGACTGAGGAGTAAATGGTGACTGGGTAGGGAGAAGGAAGGCTGGATCCTGGATTCTTAGCATTTGATCATCTTTTATCCCAGAAGCATCTCCATGCAAGATTTCAATTAGGAATGGATTTACAGAGGAAGAAGCCCACTAAATACACATTTTTTTTCTTGAACTTTTTGAGTCCCAGAGAAAAATGCTTCTGCTGGTTCAGTGGCAGAGCTGGGACCTGGAGCCAACAAACCCACTGTCTTTCTTTGTCCTTTTGTCCCTGAGCCCATATCTGACCCACAGTCCTTTGCACCCTTCTGTCCTCACATAAAAGAAGGCCTGGCCAGAAGCAGGCAAGCTGGAGACTATGCTGCTGCATGCTGAGGGCACTCCCACCAAGCTCCCAGCTCAGCTGAAGCACTGCACTGCCAGTGGAGAATGTTTGTTCTGGAGTGATTTCTGAAGAACTATCTAGGCCCAGCTATATCTGGTAGAAACCACCCACATTCTGAAACACAGACTTCAAGCCCTAAATGAGCACACCTGTCCTGAGGACCAAAAGAAATGTAGATTTACTTTGTTCTGGTGGTCTGTGGAAGCCATAGAAATGCAAACATTATCAGTAAAATTATTAGTAATTTGAGAGACATCAAGACTGAATAATCCATTATGAAAATCTGATGAATGCCATCAGAACTTGATTAATGATAACCCAGTTTAGCTTTCTCTTCCCATGTTATTCTTAAGACAAAGCACCCTCTCGTGGCTCTCTGCGACAGCTGAAGTTAGGCAGAGAATTGAGGTGACCCTGTCAAGAAGCCAGGCCAGCAGCTGGCTGAGAAAGGCAGTATATTGTGTTAGATAAGTCTCTCAAGAACAATAGGATCTACCCTCGAATGATTACAGTGAGAGGGAGGTGACACGTGAGAACTTAGGTAGGACATCATCAAACCTCAGTTGAAAAAAGTAGGGCAGGCAGGACAGGCTGGATAAAGAGCCATGGTGAAGGGGCTCCATGGGAGTGAGACAGCACTGACTTGAGAGACATAATAGTGAGCAGAACTTTTAAAATCCAGAATCGAATAAACCAATTGTGTAAAGTTAGGCTTTAGACTATGAGGACATCTAAATAAGAACTATTTGTCTTCAGTTTCTCATCCTCTAAGTTGGATCCTAGCCTTTGTTACAAGACAGCTTATGGAAGTGTAGCAGTGTTGGCCATAGAGCCCCAAGTCATTCTGTAGGCACAGCCATGTGCCCCTTCCTGGAGGTCTGCCTGTTCTTATTATTCATGAGAATATTAAGAGAAAATTTCTGCCATCTTCTGAAATTGCTCAAGAGGATCATCCAATTTGAGAAAATTACTTTTATCAGGAGGGTAGGCAGCTCTTTTGAAAGGAAGCCCAGGATGCCAGTTCCTGGGACATGTGAGCCTGCTCTCTGCAGTTCCTGGGCCTGAGTCTCCAGGGCTGAGTATACTCCATGGAAACTGACACATGACCTGACTGAGAGCACTGCTCACCACAGTACTCTTTCCATAGCAGATTAACATCTCAAAGCTCCCACAAACTCATGTGGCCACTTCCTTCCTTGGCCCTCATCCTAGATCATCACTGATATTAGGCTGCTTCAGCCCCCATGGTGCTGGATGTCCCACCTGGAATGAACTTATTGGCTTCTCAGAAGGTGCTAGAGCCATCCTACCTCCTTCCTGGGACCACACTTTCAGTTCACTCCCTTTGTGCCCACCCCCTATTTTTATCACCAGTCTGATGAGAAGTAAGGGTGAAATGGATTTTTTGATTTACTCTTGCATTGCTGCCTATTCATCTTTCCTGGTACTTTTATATATTCTTTTTTTTTTTAACACCTACAGCACCTGGTATTCCTAGATGATCTCCCATCCAAGTACTAACCAGGCCCAACACTGTTTAGCACTTATATATATATATTCTTTTGACAGTTATTTTGGGCCACAAGAATGGAGACAGCTGCTATAAGATAAGGGGAGACTTAAAACTGTAACTCCCACCTCTGTGTATAGCACTGTGTTGACCTTCAAAAGACATCACATATTTTTGCAGCCTCTAGAACACCATCTTTACACCCTTCCTCAGCTTTGTGCATATGCTCTGTAACACTGGCCCTTGTATATCCTCTAAACCCTGGAATCCCCTAAATCCACTGCCTCTTTTCTTGCAGACATATCTGGCTTGCAGGAATTCTAAAGTGAGCACAGATCAGACTCTGGCCAGTCCTCTGATCATATATACCTACATACTCTGCAGAACACACAGCCTGGAAAGTGCCAGAAAAAGTACTGGCTGGATTCACACTAAGTGTCATTGGAGCTCACTCTTGATGGTACAGCCTGTGAATTAGATGGAGATAGTAAGGACATCCATAATTGTGAACTCCAATGACACTCAGTGTGATCAATGAGCCCCACTTATCATACACAATAAGCTCCTTCTCCAGTTCTTAAGTAGAAAGGCCCCTTTGATTGACCATAATGAGTTGCCAATAGCAGCTCTTCTTTAGAAACCTGGACTTTGGCAGCAGAGACCAGCCCTCAAAGGCTGGTGTGGTAACAAGTTCCTCAGGCAGATGGGAAATGACAGTCCTTTAGGAGTGGGTAGTTGAAATTCAGTCTCTGTCTTTATTTTCTCTCAGTAATGGGGCTCATTGCTGCTGTTCTCACACGGAGGCCCCAGCAATTAGTTAATGGTGGGCTGCAAAACACTCTGAGAAGAAGCAGTGCTAAATAAAATGAAGAAAATCAATATCTCTTTCTAGTACATTTTTCGGCTCTGCATAATGTAATTTTAAAAAAAAAGAAACCACAGTTTTTAAAAGGGACTAACCAAAGACTACATACTTGCTGATTTTAGAAATCAAGATAGAGGAAAAACAAGTAGCTTCTGAATCTCAAATTATTTAAATACAAGCTGGTCCTTCTCTGTGTGTGTGTGTGTGAGTGAGTGTGTGTGTGTGTGTGTGTGTGTGTCTAGAATTAATGCCACAGGATGAACAAATGTGGAACTACAAACTCACTGGGAGAACAACAATCACCTCTGAAACCAGAAAAAGGTATCTGATGCACAGCTGAAACGGATTTCAAAGAGCCTTTTATTTTTATACTTTCTCTTAGCACAGTCAAAGATGTTTGGTTAGTTTATCAGCAGTGGTGATACAGATGTGAAATCAAACTGCTCGACCCATTAGGGCTAGGAGGAAAAGTGAGAGAAGCCGAGGACTAAGATGAAAGGCATCACAAAGGACCCAAAGAATGTGGTCGGACACCATCAAAACCAAGAGAAGCAGATGAAGAGAAGGTGAAGAAATCTACAAACATCCTCTGTATATATGGCATCAGGGAGTCTTTACATCTCCTGAATAATCACATTAAGCTTCTTGTTCTCCTTTCTATGGACTTAGGGCCTGCTCTCTTGCTGTGATCTCACTTTCCAGTCAGACACTCATCTTACAGGCATAAAAGCTCTTAGTGCCTTTACAGTTTCTTTTTATCATTTGGATAGGCTCACAGTCTGGAGGGACCTTGAACATTTTGCTAGGATCTGGTTCTAATGAAAATAAATCACAATAAAGACAAGGCCATTAGATCAGCAACGAATGAATTTTATAGGACTTTGAAAGCCTGCTAAAAGCTGTGAACGCCAAAGTTTAGTCAGAACATATTAGCCTCCAAGTTGCAGCAAAATTGCTCTTTTTAGTTCTTGGGAGCCCAGCTCTGGTCTGGCCAAGTTTCTACTGCTGTAGTCCAAGGAGAGAGGATGCTCTTGGCATCTAAATTATGGATTCTTTATATTTAAATGACTAGAGAGTGTATTTCAAATGAACTGTAAATCAGAAACAGACAATCTTCCAGAGTTCTCAAAGTTAAAAGTAAAGAGGGCAGAGTGAAGAGAGAGAAAAAAAAATGTTTAATTGAAAGCAAAATACAGTGGCCAAACTGGAACTTGGTGATTGCTTTTTCCTTTAGAGCTTTAATTGTAGTATCTTATCTCAACAGCTAACTATTACAACAACATTTGCTGGGGCATATGCTGTTGATGGCCATGTGGCAAGCTCTAGGCATTCTCAGGAAACCCACAATCAAGGAGTGGAGAAACAAGGAGGGCTTTGTCAAGGCTTTCATACAAATAGAAACATAGCTCCAGTGACGCTTGGATGCTACTTGACCTAGGCCTTGAAGTAAGAGCAGAGTGTTGGCGAGCCAAGAAAAGAGAGAACAATATCAGGAAATAACAGTGTGAGCATGGTGGGTGGAGGAGGACTATCCCTTTCTTCTTCCCTTTTGCCAACAAAATAATGTCTATTTTTCAGAAGCTCTGTGCTGCTGACATCTTCCCACCTGTCTGAGGGTTTCTCATGAATGAGAGAGAACCTCCATGACTGGTGATATGACAAGTCTGATCCCCACAGGGGCCATGTGTATCCCATGGACAAAATCATTGGGTTAAAGGTCACTACATTCTCACAGTCTCTATCTCTAGGACTCTGTGTTCCACCAGGTACAGAGAAGCTCAAATTCCTCTTGCACTTGGACACTCAAAGCGGGTAATGAAAGGATATTCTTAACTCTACCTGACTCTCATGTGAGCCTTCCATTTTCGAAGACTTGGGTGGTAGAGAGAAACATTAAGTGGCACGCTGTGGTGGAAAATGCTGTTCAACCTGGAGTATCAACAGGGTAAGATGGAAGGACAAATGAGGGGATCGTGGCCCTAGAAAATTTGGGAAATAAATATTCACAAATATCTCACTATGAATCTCAAATTCCTAGAGGAAATGTAAAGCTTTTCCAGTTAGAAGAGTATTGACATGAAGATAGCTGTTTCAGAAAGACAAAATTCATGATGGTGTGGAGATATACTTGAGGTTAGCATCAGGCCCCAGACATAGAGAACTCAGCTTGCCCTGAATCCAGGTACAGGAATAGAAAGATAAGCAGCTCTAGGATATAAATCTACAGATGATGAGTCCTAGAGTTAAAAAGGATCCAGCAGCAAAGTGGATTTGATGCATTTGTAGTTTAAGGAATGATAACAACAGAAAGTCCTGTGCATACACAGCCTTGTAAGAGAAGTCATCTTTTCAAATTTAAATCAGATCATGTCAGTCTCCTGTTTAAAATCCTCTAATAGGCATTTATGTCAGTCATAATAAAGTCTAAACACCTGTCTTCTTCAGAAAGCTTCTTCATGCCCTAAACTACAGATTATTTCACTTCTCTCTCACTTACAGATTCCACCCCGCTAGATGTCAAAAGACATTTTCATCATGTTAAGTTCACTATTGACCTGACATTTGAATTTTTCTTTCCTTTTCCCTAAAATGTTCACACCCTAGATTTTCACATAGGTCATCATTGTTCAATGTTCCAGAAGCATATTAAATACTGCTTTCTCAAAGTATATCTTCCTTGGCCACCCTATGCACTGTTGTACCTTCTCCCACTCCTCCCTTACTTTACTCTGTGTTACTTCGTTTATGCTTTATCATTATCTGAAATGGTTTTAATTGTTCATTTGACCACATGTTTATTTTCTGTAACATTTCCACTAGACCAATACTTCTTAAACTCAAGCATGCAAAAGAATCACTTGCAGAGTGAAATACAGAATTCCCTGGGTCCATCCTCAGGGTTAGTTTCTGATCCAGTAGGTCTGAGATAGGAGATTGGAATTTGCCTTACTAACAAGCCCCCAATTATTGCTGATGCAATAGGTCTATGAAGTAGCAAGACCTAGAATGTAAGTTTCACACCGAGCAGTGCTGGGTGAGTCTTGCTCTCCACTCTATCCCCTAGCACATTATGGTATTGGCACAT
The DNA here is from genome assembly GCF_000325575.1 of Pteropus alecto. Taxonomy (NCBI): domain Eukaryota; kingdom Metazoa; phylum Chordata; class Mammalia; order Chiroptera; family Pteropodidae; genus Pteropus; species Pteropus alecto. The sequence goes on along the minus strand of NW_006442489.1, from coordinate 1,334,335 downwards.
GGCCAACACTCTCTTCTGAGGAAATGAATGAGTGAATCTTTCCTTCTGAGTGAGACTTCCTTCTGAGTCTTTAGGGAACCTCATCATCCAGTTCCTGCAAAAACCACTAAAATTTCCTGTAATTCCCTTATCAATCATCCCAATAAATCCCCTGATAGATGATGGAAAAATAGCTGTAGTTCCCTACCCCTCTCTGTATCCATGTCCTCCGCAGCCCTTCCCATTTGGAGGTGGAGTTCATTTTCCCACCCCTCCCATTTCAGGCTTTTCTGTGATTTTCATTGACTAATAGAATGTGGCAGAAACAATGCCATGCTATCACATAACTACTCTTGGGATTCTGCTTCACCATGAGAACAAGCCAGGAATAGCCTGCTGGAGTACAAGCGAAGACATGGACCAGAGGCATGCCAACTCAGTTATCCCAGCTGAGGCCTTATATAGGTGAGAGGTTCAGCCAAGTTCACCCATTGGGTCAGCAAGACCAACTTGGACCAGCAGAACTATCCATCAACCCAGAGACCAGTGACCACTGAACTGATGTTTTATGTAACTGGTTTCCCATTTACTCACAATTCCTTCCATGCAGCACTCTAGGGTCATCTTGGCTCCAACTCTAACCCAGTCCTCCTATAAGGCAAGAACTCTTCTTGTCTCAGAGCCTTCTCTGAAGGCCTGAGCAGCCATTAGAGTTAAGTAACAAGAGTTATCTGGCCAGAAGTCTAACTTCTCTAAGCCTCACTTGCCCACCATATAACATGGCTAGAAATATTTTCTTCTATTGGTTATAGTGAGAAATAAATAATAAAAAGAAAACACTTGTGGAAATACCTACAGCAATATCTGTTATAAAGCAAAAGCATGCAAATAATGTTAGACCATATGTCCCTTCCCCAAGGAGAAAAGAAAAAGCAGAAAGAGAAGAGTTCAAAAGTAAATCTCAGATCTTAAAGGTCAACTCGAAGATGGATTGGAGATGAATCAAAGTTATTCTATTAGTTAAGGTTAAAGCGATGTGAGTTGTGTATGTGTGTGAGCACATATATGTGTGGTGCGGGGAGGCACACTGGGGAAAAGAGAGAAGGGGAGAGAGAAAAATGTTGCTGTCTTCACTGGGGATCTCCTGAGGCAAAGCCTGCAGTTGGGTAGTTTATTTGGGATTTTGAACTTGTAGGGAAGAGATACAGAACAATGAGTGAGACAAGAAAGAAGAAAATCACTATGTATGGACACCAGTATGAACAACTGGACATCAGCCCATCATGGTCTTCTAAGAAGCCTGTGAAATGAGTCGCAGAACTGAACACCAGGGAGAAAAAAGTACTGGAATTTCTAGCTAGAGCTAAAAACAAATAAAAGACATGTAAATTGAAAAGGAAGAGTACAATTATCTCTGTTCACAGATAACCTAATCTTATATGTAGAAAACCCTAAAGATTCCACAGAAAAAACTGTTAGAACTAATAAACAAATTCAACAAAGTTGTAGTAGTACAATTTCATAGAAAATCAAGATGAAAAATCAGGTATATTTCTATACAATAACAATGCACAACCTGAAAAGAAAATTAAGAAACTGATTCCATATACAATAGCATCAAAATAATAAAATATTTGGAAATAAGCCTACCCCCCAAATCAAAAGACTTATACACTGAAAACAAATAAATGTTGAAATAAATTAATGAAGACACAAATAAATGGAAAGCCGTTCTATATTCAAAGGTTAGAAGACAATATTGTAAAGATGCCAAATAGTCATGGGGATGTAAAGTACAGCATAGAGAATATAGTCAGTAACATTATAATAACCATGGTGCCAGATGGGTACTAGACTTATTGGGGTGACCACTTTGTAAGGTATACAAATGACTAATCACTATGTTGTACACCTGAAACTAATATTGCTGACTGTAACTAAAGATTGAATATAAAATTTTTAAATTTTTAAAAAGATGCCAACACTCCCAAAGAGACCTACAGAGTCAATCCAATCTCTATCAAAATTCCAGTGATGTTTTTGCAGAAATAGAAAAACTATCTTGAAAAATAAAATGATTGTCAGAAAGTCTCACACTTTCTAATTTCAAAACTTACTAAAAAGCTATAGTACTCAAATCATGTACTTTGGGCAAATATCTTATGATTACATTTATATGAGATACACTGAAGAGTCAAATTCATAGAGACAGAAAGTAGCATGGTGGTTACTGGAAGATGGCAGGAGAGGCGTGGTTTTCCTCACCCCTAGAGCTGGTGAAAGGATCTCACAGAGACAAACAGAACAGGAACAGCTCTAAACTGACCCCAGGAATTGGTCTTTTCTGACACAAAGGTAGAGGAAAAGGGAGGGAGGCCCTGGAGTGGGCATCTTTTCACTTCTCCAAGGCAGCCAGTCCTGGGTTTGAGACTTCATGACATACAGCAGGAGATAAAAAAGAGTGAAGCAGTTTGCCCTGGGCCACTCGGCAACTTTTTGAACAGAGTATGAAAGAGTACTTTGTGTTTCTAATTCTGGGGTACACATTTTTTTCCTGGAGCCTACCTTGCTTCTCCAGAAATACCAGCAGCCTTTTCTGCTGCTAACAAAGCTTACACTCAATACAAAACAAGGTGCTCACTCCCTTCCCTCCTCTCAAAAAAACTTATGTGATGAAGGGCTGCCCTATGTGCTGGCTCCTGGAACCACCCCTCACTGTTCTCATTTACCCTCCATATTCTCTAAAATAGACTGAGATGAAGCCTTTGAGCCCAGGATGAACCCCTTATGGAGTTGTCCCTGACTGTTTCTGATAGGAAGCATCCAAATTTGCCAGTTGGCCATAGACTGCCTATCATAATACTAAAAAAATCCTTCTGCTCTTTGCCTTTTCTAAACACCGTGAAGGAGCAGGACTCAAGAAGCTTCAAGCATGGATGAAACTTGTGGCAATCAGGAAAACGGGTCTGAATTTAACTTTTTAAAAGTCATCAAATTTATTATGAGAGTGGAGAGCTGCCAGAAACCCACCCCACATGAAGGGAGGGGCTAAGGGGGAAAAGAAAGGAACAGACAGACAGACAGACAGAGACAGACAGAGACAGACAGAGACAGAGAGAGACAGAGAGAGACAGAAAGAGAGAGAGAGAGAGAGAGTGCAAAAATCTTCGAAGAAGAGAAATATTTCAGTGGCTTCCAAAGCTGCTCAAAGTTCAAGCGCTGGTGCAGCTCGCATGGTCCTGCAGTCCATCCACACCAACATTATTGCCCTCAATAGCTAGAATGCATGAATAATCCAGGCACAATGGAAACTTTTGGCAAAATGATATTTATTGTCCAATGAAAACATGGTTTGGAGAACTATAGATCTCCTAGTTGGAGAAGCCTGAGCCAGTTGCTTCATGCACTTCCCCTAGGGCCCTGAGGAAGTAGACAATGACCCAATAGCCTCCTGTCCTGAGACAGCGAAGGAGAGAGGTTGTGAGTACAAGCACTGGACTAGCTGCTCCATCAGCCCTTCCCTGCACAGCCCTCAGCCTTGACTCCTATCACAGTCTCCAGGAAATTTTAGAGAGATGCATGTGGATGGGGAAGCCTTTGGGAGGATGGGAAGTGTGACCTTTCAATATTAAACAACCTGTCTGTGTAAGTATAAAAATCTGGCACCAAAGACCAGAGCTTCCATTATTTGTCAGGAAAATCTCTGTGCAGAGAGTATCTGTCAGGCTGGTTTTTCAGAATCTATCATCTAATAGGACATGCTCAGTAATATGGAGGTGGCAGCATTGTCTACTCAGGGCCTCTAGAGTGAGTTGAAAACATATCATTTGCCTGAATCAACTAAATCAATTTGTTTCAAACTGTTGATTCAACTATGAGAAGAAGCACACCAGAGAATTCACTAAGAATAACTTAAAAGATTTACAATTGGGAAACTATTACAAAATGTCTATTTTATTTATTCATCTGCTTATCAACAGGCAGTTTTTATTTTATAAGAACTCTTGTTGGATATAAATAAATTTTGTTTTTCACCAATGTGCTTCTGCTTCATGGATTCCCAAACCCCAAGATATATACAGAAAATCATCTGCATTCGATTCAGAAATGCAGAAATACATTTTACCTTTCTTTATTCCAAAATTTATTTCACGGAATACTATATAAAATGAAAATGATGAACTTGGTGCCAAGACACTGGAAAAATCATAAACATTATATTGTGCAAATGAAATAAGACACATAATCCCTATCATATGATTTCATTCACATGAAGTTTCAAAATGGGAAAAATGAAACTACGTTGGTCAGTATTCCTCACATAGCAAGAAAAGCAAAGAAATATTGACTTTGTACTTCATGCTTAACTTTTGGATTTGAAAAATGTTATTAAATGGAATGCACAGGAAGCATAATATTCCTTTTATTGACCTGACAGTAGTTAAACAGATATAAACTTTACAACTAGTCATTAAACTACACATGGAAGTTAGGTAAATTTTTCATATTTCAAAGTACGAAAGTTTACAGTTATTGAGGTAAATAAATATAAACATGAAACTTATATTAAGAAGATCCACATAAGAACAAAATTATGTAAATTTTAAATCTAGAAGCACAAGGGCTCGTGTATATTATGTAAAGAAGACAAGAAAAGTTCTATATATTATGTTACATATGAAATAAGGAAGAAGAAATAATACCTAGCAAAACAAAAATTATACTTAAAACTGTGATTATACTAGTCTAAAGATTAAAAATTTCACACTGGATAAGAAAAATACAGAATTCAACTATACAATATCCATTTGAAAAACACATAAAAACAAGAAAGTTGAAAATAATGTTGAGAAAAATATACCAGATAATATTTTTGGGGTCTCACATTGCTCTTTTAGGAAGTGGAAACATGTCACTATGTCATGGAATGATGAAAGTCCATTATTAGTTGGGTATCACAGAACATGACGAAGCTACAATCATTCGACTGTTCACTTACAATATATATTTTAAAAATATTTAATGGAAATAAATGTAAGAATTGTAGGTAGAAATGTTACTGTCTCCTGTAGATTTTAATAAATACTCTCAAAAATTATAAATCAAGCAGATGAAACAAACATACAGGTGATATTAATAATATACCAGTCAGAAGATACATATACATCGTGGTCTATACTGTTGAACATAGAAAAACTTACATCCACTGAGGCCAAAAATAAGGCCAGTGTAGATCATAGGTTTTCTGAATTACTTGTGGGCCTATTCAGTTGCTAGAGTAGCCTTTCTCACATGGGACTGTACAAGTGAATCAGGCCCTGCAGAAAGCAATTTCAGTGACCATTGTCTTAATTATACCCAAGAAGGTGTGTAACCAGTGGCAGGCTAGATGCAGAGAAGAGAAATGAGTTTCTTACCAGTAGTGGATTTTTTATGAAAGCTGGCAGAGAGGGGGCCCAGAGTGAGAACAAGAAGGTTGTAGGTAACAGGTTCACTTTTTGTGGCTGCTTTATTGCTGGCTCATAAAGCCCACGAAGCCTGGACTAAAGCCACAAGTAAAATAATGTATAGAATGCTATGTGCTGTTAATGTTGCTGATGCTGGAAATTGTGTCCAGCCACTCCTTGGCATCATTCTTAATTCTGAGACCTGGGTGGGTACATAAAGCATTGCTTTCTGGTGTATTATCACTCCTGTAAGGAATCTTTTATCCCAATTAGCATAGTTAATCTTGAATTATAAATTTGAGGGATCATCAGTGATAAAATATTGTTAATTACTATCACTTTACAAAAAGGAAATCATATTATGCCGATTTTTTTTTTATTATTGTTTACAGTGTGGACTCTTTGATTACAACAGTTCTCTTATACACAGTGGAGTAGTCATGTGGACTTTAATTCTGTAGTTTTCAATTCTACAAGATAACTATAGAGCAATTCAAATGCCTATCTTGTCAGAACTTTTAGAATTACAAGGAGCTTTGAACACTAATTGCCTTTAATCACTTGACATACTATAATGGCACACTCCTTAGCAGCTCTCAAAATTCAATCAAAGCTTGCAGGCATGAATGACAACAGTGCCCAAGCAGAGTGCTGACAGGGACGTTCATTCTTGCGGTAGTGAAGGAACAGGAAGGGCAGCTTTGTCTGAAGCTAATACAGAAGGACCTTGCAGACCAGACTTTAAGTCAATGGTTTTATTTATTTTTTTTCTCTATCTACGTCCACTTTAACCTATCTTCTCCCTCTCTCTTGCCTGAGATTTTTGCTTTATTTTGTTTTCTTTTAAGACAAAGTACCGTTTTACGGTCCAGTGTACTGACACTTTTTTCTGACACATTTTTACTGACATTTTTTTTTTTCCGACACTTTTTCTGCTGCTTATCTTATGTCTCAAAGATTACTTAGGCACATCTGCCTGTACATGAGCAGCCTGCACACCTGTCCATGCCTGCAGCTGCGGCTCACTGGCCCTCTCACCTGACCCATCGCAAACTCCTCTCTACCAGAGAAGACAGATGCAGATGGGAGCACCGAAGCTCTCCTGTGCTCTGTAGGCAGCTTTTAACAATCTGAGCCTGGGGCTCAGTGACTCAGGTGGCCACATCACTCTTTTCTGTTTCAATGCGATTAGTCATGGTCTCTTTGCCCAGATTTTATATTTTAGAATCTGTTCCCATGTGAACTATAGTGCCTTTAAACACGAGGTTATGATCGTGTATATAGTTAATGTTTGACTTAAAAAATAGTTTTACTTTAATTGAAAAAATATATGTACAAGATTTTTTTTCTTTGTTACAAATTTTTTATTTTACTTTTTTAAAAATTAATTAGTTTCAAGTATACAGTACATGGTTTGGCATCTATATAGTTAGCGAAATGATCGCCCCAATTGCTCCCTCCCTCCCTTGACCCTCCACCTAGCCAATATATCCATTCTAATTGCATTCCCTATGCCATGTTCCCCATCCCTGTGACCATCCGTCAGCTACTAATTTGTACTTCTTTATCCCTTTCCCCATTTTCCCAACTCCCCATACCCTCCTCCCCTCTGTCCATCACCAAATTGTCCACTATATTTGTGAGTCTGTTTTTGATTAGTTTGTTCTTTTTATTCCTTAAATTCTGCATACAAGTGAAGTCATATAGTGTTTATCTTTCTCTGTCTGACTTAAATACCTTCTAGATCCATCAAAGCAATAGCTTTTTCCATCCTCTTCCTTTTTCTGTGTAGGGGTCTTGTTTTCTTATCCCTTCAGCCACTCTATCTTTCAGTTGGAGCACTTAATTCTTTTCCATTTGAGGTACTTATTGATAGGAATGTAGTTGTTACCATTCTTTATTCCCATTTTTTGATACATGTTTTCTCTTCTTAAAGAAGTCTCTCCAACATTTCCTATAATACTGGCTTAGTGGTGATAAATTCCTTTAGCTTATTTTTGTCTGGGGAGATCTTTATCTGTCCTTCTACTCTAAATGATAGCTTGACCCTGGGTCTTTATCGTTTCGAATATTTTCTGCCAAACCCTTCTGTCCTGCATAGCTTCTTTTGAGAAATCAGCTGCCAGTCTTATGGGTGTTCCCTTATTAGTAATTATTTCTTTTTCTCTTGCTGCTTTTAATATTCTTTCTTTGTATTTAACCTTTGGCATTTTAATTATGATGTGTCTTGGTGTGGGCCTCTTTGGATCCCTGATTTTTGGAATTCTCTGAGATTCCTAGGGTTTTATGTCCATTTCTTTCACCAAGTTAGGGAAGTTTTCCATCATTTTTTCAAATAACTGTTCAACATCTTGATTTTCTTCACTTACGCCGATCAGACGAATATTTGGAGCCTTAGTAGTGTCCCATATCCTTCTTAAATTATTTTTACAGTCTTGGCATCCTTTTTCTTGCCATTCTGATTGAGTGTCCTGATTGGCTTTCCCGTCCTCTAGATAAGGTATTTGATCCTCTTCTTTATTCACTTTGTTTATTCCTTTGTTTATTTCATTTAATATACTTCTCATCTCAGATAATGTCTTCTCCATTTCAGACTGGTTCCCTTTTATAATTTCCATTTCCATTTTTATCTCTTTGTTGGAGTTCTCTACACTTCCCAAAAGTTCATTGAGCATCTTTATAACTAATGTTTTAAACTCTGCATCTGTTATATTACTTGACTGCATTCTATCTGGATTTCTATTTTGTACTCTCATAGGGCTTCTGTTTGTTTGTCTTTCCATTTTGGGTGCCTTTCCATGTCTGTTTCTATGTACTAAGCAAAGCTCCTAAGTCTCCCAGTCTTATTAGTGTGGATTTGTGATGTAGGTGTCTGTCCAGTGGCACAGTCTTGAGGGGAGTTCAGCTTGAGGCCAAACTTAGCCCAAGCCTCTACCCCTCCAGGGACGCCTGTTAAGATTCAGCAAGCAATCCACAGATGCTGTGCTTATAGTTGCCTCAAAATGCCACAGCAGAAACAGAGGACAGCTGCCTCTAGTGTGAGTCTAGGCGCTGCTCAGCAAGGAGCACCTGACTCACTGAGGATATAACTGGATGTGGCCTGAGTGGGGCCGCAAGTTTGGGGAAGCAGAGTTTCAGAGAATCCTCTGGGCGGAGCGACCTCTATTATCCAGTTTGATGATGTCTCAGCTATAGTGGCCCTGCATCCGCACACTAGGAGGGGACATGGCTAAATAGAGGAACACTGGATACCACCAGCACTTCTGCCTGGGAGAGAGCCTCGCCTCCAGCCCTCACTCAAACAACTCAGTGTCTCTCTTTAAGTCCCTGTTACCCCCCAGAGCAGCCCAACTGGCGTAGGTGCTCAGAGCGAGCAGATCCAACACTGTGAAAGTCCGCTCGCAGACACGGCCCCTTTAAGAGGCATCAGCAAATGCCAGCTGCTGTTGCTGCAGTCTCTATCCCACTCAGCTGCTTGGAACCAGGCAGCCTCATGTCTTCACCCCCTCCTACCTCTAACTGTGACAGGGTGATGTCTTATTTTGCTCCCTAGTTCTAGTGCTTCTGTTCCTCTATATCCCAGGTGACTTTCCTTGCTATTTGCTCCGTTTTTCTGTCACAACTTTGATTTGGTCACAAGAAGGATGAACAAAACCTCTATCATCTATGCCATTTTTTTTTCTTCTGATTTCTCACTATTTTTAATTAAGAAAACTTCTAATATGTTTGGAGAGAGTTAAGCCAATTAAAGTAGAATCAATTATTAAAATCCAGTGGTGTGCGTGTGTAGTGACATTGTAAACAGGTTGGAATCCCTCGACTTATTCTAAATCAAGACTGGAAAAAGGATATTTTCAAAGTAAGACCTTTTCTGTCCTGTGAGTCCCATTGGCACTGTCTCCCTGGTCACCTGAGCCAGGTACTCCGAGTGTGTTCCTTGGGTTGGTTGTGCGTGCCCTCCTGTTATAGTTGAGTTTGGGTTGTTATTTGCACATCAATGGGAAGGATTGATTCTCAGGCTGATTAGTTGTGAGTACTGGCTATGACTCTAGTAGAGGAGCTGTTTTATGGGGCTGACATTACTGAGCAGTATTTACTTTATCAGGGCTCTGGTGCCTGCCAAGTCTGTCCTTTGCATGTGTCTTTAATGGAAGTAGTTGGGTTGTGCTCTGGTGTGGTCTGAATCCAGCCACCAATGTCTTGGTTCTGGAGCCTCTTGGAAGTAGCTCTTGTGTAGGCCAAGGTCAGCTGCTTTCTGTTTCCTGCTCAGGGACACTTGGTATGAGCTACAAAATGATCTGCAGATAGTCGCTACTTGGCCTTGGCTTGGAGGCACCTAGGAGAGGCTAAGCTGTGAACCAAGACCAGCTGCTACTAGTGCCAGGCTTGAGGCTGCTTAGCAAGAGGTATGCAGCATGTCGAGGCTTGTTTGGTGTTTGTAAACCATTAAGAGATTTTAAGAAAGTCTGAAGCATGAACCAAGACAGGTTATTTGTATGAAAAAGCCACTATAAGAAGCTATGATGGGCCCTCAAGATAAATGGGACGGGGTCACAGTGAATCACCAGGGTAGGGTGAACATTGTTAGCCAGGTTGATGGAGACTCACATATAGCGCCCACTTGGGTATAGAGAGGGCTCTACAAAGGAACAATGGCTATGCCAACACTTCCGTCTGTGAGGAAGGTGCCCCTCCAGCCTCTCCCCTGAAGCTAGACTATTCAGTTTCTCTCTGTATGTCACCAGTGCCTTTTGAGCTGCTGCCCCAGTGTTCAGAGCGAGTGAGTCCATCGGCTAGAAAGCCTGTGAATGAGCACTTTAAGAGGAACACCTGGGACTCCAGTTATCCTCTGTCTTACTCAGCCACAATCTCTGCTGGTTTTCACAATGAGAAGTTGTGGGTACTTCTCTTCCCAGCACTGGAGACCTGGTCTGGGGAAACTGGTGTGGAGCCGTGACTCCTCATTCCTTGAGGGGGAACTTCTGAAGCCAAGATATCTCTCCCAATTTTTACCCACCACACATGTGTGTGTGAGACCAGCTCATTCTATTACTCCACATCCCCAATAGTCTCTACATGGCTTCTTCTCTATGTCCTTAGTTATAGGACTTCTGTTCAGCTAGACTTCAGGTGATTCCCAATAACTTCAGGATATTCTGTAGGTTAGTTGTAATTTTGATGTGGTTGTGAGAAAAGGCAAGTACAGTATTTACCTACTCCACCATCTTGACTGGAACCTTTAGGATGATACAGCTTTAAGAATATCACTGAGCAGGTTTGTGTCTCTCCTTCATCAGTCTTTCTTGTCTCCAGGTAGAGAGGCATCAGGTTTTGGCTGATGAGTATTTATCTTGGTCTCAGGCACCATCACAGAGCTGAAGAATTCCTCAAATCATAACTTTCTCTTGTCTACTCTCTACTTTTACATTCTCATATCACTTGTAAACACTTAACCAAGTAGAAGTGTTAAGAAACCTGCACAGAAAAAAAGTCATGGTGACTTAAACATATAGAACAGATTTCTAAGCTACTCTTAGCCTAGGGCCATTCTTTTTTAAAACAGAATTCTTCCTTGAAGAGTATCTATGAACTGAACATCTTTGTGTTCTGTCCAATTGTGAAACTAAGAACAGATTGGACTTTCCAAACACCAATACAATTCATAAACAACTATCAAATATAAAATAAAAATAAAAATTTTAAAAATCCGCTTTTCCTTTAGTAGGTGGCATAAGATAGGCCTTCTGTTTCCCCTCACTTGTCAGAACCAGTATCTCCTGATGTGGGATGGTTGAGAGCAAGTTTTCTAGGAACCAAAGAGTGGACAGGCCCTTTGGGTTGCAGCAGAGAGTGGGAGAGAACAGGAGATGGTAAGGGGTGCAGCTACCTGGTGGGAAAAAGTGAAGACCGAACTCCTTTTTCATGAATTGAGGTCTGAGGACAGGAGTCCTGTTCCTGTTGGTTTTGGGAGGCAAGACAACTATAAGTTAGAAGGGAAGTTGAGTTCTTGGTGGAAATTTGCAAAGTAGACATGGGGACCAAAGAGAGAGCGTGGCCAAGGTGGAGCTGGACAAAATTCCATTTTGCTGAGGCTGAGTCTTGAAGTCAGAGTAAAGCCAAAAGCAGGAGTAGGGCTTGTTGATTTTGAAGTTTCAAATATCAAGTATACATGATGTATATAATATAAAATATACTTATATATTTATAAATATGTGTGGTATATAACATATAATATGCTTATCTATAAGTATATATGATATATAATATAGCCAATATATGTATTGCACAACTGATGTGAATGGAGCTGTGAAGGTGGATGGTCTGTAGCATATAGTGCCATTCTCTATGCCGACCACCTCAGATTTTTATCACTTTTACTCCTGCCCTTCAGCGCACTTCCATTTCCAAAGCCAGTGCCTATGACTCCCCTTTCAGAACTGCCCTCAGGCTACTGGAATCACTTTGCCCAAGACACTGGACATGCCTGGGAACTTATGTTCCCCCAACACCAGGAGGTCCTGAACAATGACCTACAAGAGTGGGGATGTGAAAGTCCAGCCCTTTGTATTGGGGTGAAAACAACTCTAAAGTGTAGCTAATACTGGAAATGTCCCTTGCAGGATCAGACTAACAGCACTTGCTTTTGGACACCCCCTGAGATTACACCTTTCCTTTCTCTTCCCCTCTGGCTTGGTCCTCTAACTGCAAAGAGTAGGAAGAACCAGTACTTGGTGGTGATGATATCTATGCCTTTTAGAGGGATGAGGGTCATACTTAATGAAGGTTTGTAACTATTGAAGATACTAAATAAGTGATGTAGAGTCCAGTTTAGGAATGATCAAAGAAAGGTAAAAGCGATGAAGTAAAAACAGATCTGAGGAAATAGCAATAAAACAAGTCAGGCTTCGGCAGGTGGAAAACTGAAAAAGAAAATTCGGTATTCATACACCTTAAAGTTCCTTATAAATAGGCTTCATCCTGCAGATATCTTTCTCCTGAAATATCTTCATGCATAACCCTAAGGTTTCCATTTTATTTCTTAACTCGTGATATTGATTTACCCACAGCATGGTCAGAGAGGAATTTGGTGTGTGATTCATGAAGCATCAGTCTATCACAATGTGATTATGGGTCCTAGAAGACAATGGTAGATTTAACACAACAGTTTTGGTGTTCTAGGCAACAAAATCTCCAAATGTTGTAAATATTGAAAAGTTTTTTGTGGCAATCAATCTTACTGACATTCCTTTACATTAATACAGCAATGCAAAGGCCTAAAATGAATCAAGTATGAAGACAACATTTTGATAGAGTTTGATCTCAAAATTCATGGAAGACTTCTGGGGCTGATTAAACGATTTGAGAACAGAGTGCATCTTCAAATCTGGGCCAGCTGTGGTACTGAGCCGGGAGCTTGTCAGTGTCAAGAAAGCCAGGTGATTGCCACTGTTCAGCCCCAGAAAAAAAGATCTCCTCAGCCAGAGCATCCTGAAAACAGAACTCAGGTCAGAGAAGACTCATTAGTGGGAATCAGTGCAGAAAAATCTAGAGAAAAGATTCAGCAGTAAAAGGTTCAAAGGATATATCCTGGAGACAGAGCACGTCTCTGGGCTAGTATCAGGTAGTCAGACACAAGTTAAACTAGAGACAGCCTGAAAAGAACGGGACTGTGTCTGAGTCCAAAGACTTGACAATGTCCTACCCAAGAGTGATGCATTGGTCCTCCTGTCCTTTAGCCTTAATTTGTCCACAAGAGCTGTTGCCTCCCTAGGACTTTGTAACCAGGTTAATACCTTTTTGCCAACCTCATGAGGAAGTCCTACCAAACCATTTTATGGTGGCAAATGATACTTGTCAAGGCCAAGTCCCAAGTTCAAGGTACACATTAAGAAATGATAAAAAGTACGTTACAGCAAAGCCCAGATTCTTTGCATATTACCAATCTGTCTTTCTGTATATCAGAGCTCCTACCCTGGGATTTTCAAGTCAGCAAGTGCTGTTCCTGACATCTCAAATTCAGATTCTTAACCTCCAGAAATAATCATTCATCTGCTTATTAAAAATGACTGCTCTTGTTTATTGAAACAAAAGCCTCTTTCATGGCCACAAAGAGGTACCAAATGAAACTGAGATGGCAGATGAAATGGTTATCTGATGCCAGCCATTTACCAACAGCTGAGAACAATATTGTCTTATCATCAGGGGCTGCTTCCAAGAACATGAAGTGCGGACAATTTATGGTGGGTATTATTTTCTTTTCCCATCCCACCTTCATGGCTTCTCCATCAAGCCTTGTCCTTTATTCCAATGTTCTCCTCTCTTTTTCTCTCTCTCCCTCTCTCTCAAAAATAGGAACAAAGCTATAAGTCAAGAACACTATATAAATATTTCTTCAACCTGGACAAAAGTGTGAGAAAGTTGCCCCAGCCTCCTCTCATTGGAGAATTCTGTACCTGACAATTTTTGAGGGTGAAAAGGTGCAATTCACACTAGAAAAACTCAGAGTCAGGTGTGTAAAGGCTTTTTGGACTTCTGGTTGGATGATTCCCATGAGGTCAGGACGTTTACACCTCCCTACAGGAAGAGTTGTAAATAAGGGCAGTATTGCTTCTGAGAAAGATAGTTCCCACACTTTTAAAAATAGCCAGAATGATTTAGCTTCCAATAATAGGAAATGGACATATTCTCCTTAATTCCAACTAAATACAACTAAAAATCTTGGAAATTATATTTTCAGGCTTGGAGCTGAAAAGCTGGCAACCCAGAAACACCAGCATGTGAAGATAGAAAGTCCCAACAATAGCCTTATCATTCAAGCCAAAAAACTAGAGTAAGGGCAGACTAACAAAACAGAAAATCTTTAGACAATAAAATTTCTACTTTCGCCAATCACCACAGGAAACACTGTATCCCTATAACCATCCACTCCAGCCAAGGCCAAGTACACAGCCAAGACCATGCCATCTGGCTGTAACAGGTCACATCTCCTTGTCCCCACTGGAGTGGTGTCTAAAGGAGGTCTAAGTGTCACCACTGGGCAGTAGTAATGAGGCCAGACTCCTTCCCCTCCACACACAGAGGTGTCAGTGGAGGCCATGTGGGAGCAATTAGGAGGCATTCCAATTCATTCCACCCAGGGAGATATGAATGAAGGCCTGAGAGCAAGAAGCCAGAACTGCTGCCCTAGCCTTGCAATAAAGATGATCCTCACCCCTCAGGGGTCAGCAGAGCACAAAATGGAAAACAAGATATATATTCTGATCCAGCTAATGAGGCACTGCTTTCCAGTCACCTGCAGAAATGATGTCAGAAGAAGTCAGCTAAAACAGAAAGCTGAAATAAGTTCCTGAGTCTTAAAATATGATACCCCAAAGGTTTGCGTTTTAGTCAGAATTTATTCATCATACAAAGAACAGGAAAGATCTCAAACTGAATAAAAAGTGACAATTGATAAGATGTCAACACTAATATGACAAAACTTAGACTTATCTGACTGAGCTTTTGAAGCAGCCATAGTATATATCTTTACAGATATTTGTCTTCAAATTTTGGGGGTAAATACCCAGAAGAGGGATTGTTGGATCATATGGTAATTCTTAAATTTTCTGAGGAACCTCCATGCTGTTTTCCATAGTGTCTGTACCAATTTACATTCCTAGCAGCACTGTGTGAGGGACCCTTTTGTTCCACAATCTCTTCAACACTTGATATTACTTGTCTTGTTGAAATAGCCATTCTAACAGGTGTGAGATGGTGTGAGATGATTTTGATTTGCATTTCCCTAATAGCTTGTGAAGCTGAACATCTTTTCATATGTTTCTTGGCCATTTGTATGTCCTTTAGGGGGAAGTGTCCGTTCATGTCCTCTGCCCATTTTTTAATTGGATTGTTTGTTTTTTGTTGTTGAGTTGTATGAGCTTTTTAGATATTTTGGATATTAGGCTTTTATCAGAGGCATTGTTTGCAAATATCTTTTTCTATTCAGTGGATTGCTTCTTTGTCTTCTTGATGGTTTCTTTTAATGTGAAGAAGCTTTTTAGCTTGATATAGTACCATTCATTTAATTTTTTTCCATTCATTTATTTTTGCTTTTACTTTTCTTGTCTTAGGGGTCAAATTCATGAAATCTTCTCTAAAACAAAGGTACATGAGTTTAGTATCTATATTTTCTTCTACTTGATTTATTGTTTCAGGTTTTATATTTAAGTTTTTTTATCTATTTTAAATTATTTTTGGTTTATGGTGACAGATAGCAGTCTAGTTTTATTCTTTTGCATGTGGCTTTCCAATCTTCCAAACACCATTTACAAAGAGGCTTTCTTTTCTCCACTGCATATTTTTGGCTCCTTTGTCAAAAATTATTTGCCCATATATATGTGGGTTTATTTCTGGGCTCTTAATTCTGTTCCATTACATTTCCCCAAAAAGATCATACCGATGGCAAATAGACATATGAAAAGATGCTCAACATCACTAATCATCAGAGAAATGCAAATAAGCCACAGTGAGATACCATCTCACACCTGTCAGAAAGGCCATCATCAGTAAATCAACAAACAACAATTTTTGATGAGGTTACAAAGGAAAGGGAACACTTGTGCACTGTTGGCAGGATTGTAAATTGGTGCAGCCACTATGAAAAACAATTTGGAGGTTCCTCAAAAACTTAAAAATAGAACTACCTTATGACCTAGAAATTCTACTTCTGGGTATTTATACAGAAAAATCCAAAACACTAATTTGAAAAGTATACATGCATCCCTATATTTATTGAAGCATTACTTACAACAACCAAGATATGGAAGTCATCTAAGTGTCCACAATAGATGACTAGATAAAGAAGATATAGCAGATATATACAATGGAATATTACCTGCCCATAAAATATAATGAAATCTTAACATTTGCAACAATATGGAATGCTCTAGAGGGTATTATGCTAAGTGAAATAAGTGTGACAGAGAAAAACAAATACCATATGATTTTGTTTATTTGTGCGATCTAAAAAACAAAATACTTATGAATAAACAAAACAAAAACAGACTCATAGATGCAGATGCAGAGAACAAAGTAATGATTGACAGATGGGAAGGGGGTTGGAGGGCTAGGTGAAAAGATGAAGGGATTAAGAAGTACAAATTGATAGTTCCAAATAGTTATGGGGAGATGAATTATAGCATAGAGAATATAGTCAATAATATTGTAATAAGTATGTGTAATGCCAGATGGGTACTATACTAATCAGGGGGATCACTTCACAAGTTATATGAATATCTAACCACTATTCTGTACACCTGAAACTAATATAATCCTGAATATCAACTGTAATTGAAAAAAAAATCAATTAAAATTTTAAAAATAAATAAAAGGCACACTTAAATGATAGAAACACAGTGCAAGAAGGCAGTTCAGTGCAGGAGGCAGACAGGGTAATGCAGGCTTCTCCCTGAAATGCAGTTTGTGTGAGAGGTCCCTGTGTAGAAATGGTTGCTAGGCTCTGTGTTTTTAAATTTGAGCCTAGGTAGCCACCAGAAGCCCTTCTTGATAGGTATCTTCTTTGTTAATATGTAAATGTGAATGATTTTTGTTTGGTTTATTATGTTTCAGAAAGACACTTGGAAGGATAAATCAAATACTTATTCAAATTTGATAAATATGTATTGATGTTTTTGATAAAAGTCACCTAAAGGCAAAGGAACAGAGGGATAAGAAATGGTAGTGAGACCTACAAGTACATGTTTATACAATTTTAACTTCTGAACCACGTCAATGTTTTCACAGTCAAAAAATAAAAAATATACTTAAAATATGAAATTGAAAATGCTAAAAGTGAAAACAAATAAGACTAAGTGTACATCAAATTGGAAGCATCACCACGTAGAGAAAATAATTATTTCAAGTGAATTTGAATACAGTCTTCAAACTATGTATCCTTGGAAAATAAATTCAAATGATGAGAAATACAAAAAAATATCATCTTCACTCACCATTTTTTATTAGAGCAATGTTAATATTGAAATGTTAAAGCTATTTTATGTATGTTGTATAAAAAATAAATTAATGTTATTAATCACTCTTAACTGGAAGAGTGAATGTAATTGACTTCAGAACATTGAAAAATAGTGATAATAGGAGGAAGGATGAGAGGGAGAGGAGGGGGAAAGGCATTACTCTTTTGTCCTCATTGGAGATGACTGACCAGTTTTTTATTATAAAAATTGTTGATTAAAGGAAAGAATTAAGTACTTATCCCACCTGTTTAGAAGGAATATGGACATCCGTAGTTGATAAGGGCAAATTATTCTTCCCAGAAAAAAAAAAAAAGCTTAAAAGAAAAAAACAGAATTAGAAAATCACCTTTATGCAACTCTTATTGATATAATTCAAGCAAAAAATACCAATGTGAGATAAAATTATTAAATAATGGGTCATTGGAAAACCCCATAGATTACTTTTAAATATCAAGGAAAAACCTAATTTTACAGTGGAGAGATCTGGTTGTCAACCAGTGAACCAACTGATAAAATTTGATATGAGCATGATGGGATGCATAATAAATAAATAGATAGTGTTGCTCATAAATATTCTTGCCCAAAACATTTGGACTGGGTCTAATCAAACCTTTGTAACAATTTCTAGTTTACAAGAAATATACAGAACAGAGGAACAAATTAAATGATACTACGAGTAAATAATCAGTAAAATCTAACATGAGATAGTGTGCTAGACAACCAGCTCTGTCTATTCAAAAAGCCCGCCTGTGTCATGACACAAGAAAACATAGCAATTCTGCTCTAGATTAAAGGAACTTATATGACAACAACCAAAGGCAATGATATAACTGGCCACCATTGATTGCAACAGAGAAGGGTGATTAGGTCAGTAGGGATACCCTGTAATGAATAGTGGTCAACTATCCTATCCATCTTGTCAGTCATGGGAAAGGTACTAAAAGAGAGAGTGAGAGAGAAAACAAGATTGTCAAGCATAACAGAGAAGTTTCCAGATTTCAGAAGATTCTTTTGAATTTTCAAAAGAAAATTCAAGCTGCCTTATGTGGTAGGGCAGCTTGACTGTATCTCTTTTTTGAATAACAGAACCTAAAAAAGGGGTCATGCCAATATATTCTAAGAAGTTTCTTTTTTGACATTGACACCTGAGCCTAGATGCAATGTTGAAGGACTTTCTCAATTTAAGGGAAGTCACGTGTCAGTCTGAATAAAAGCTGGTGCTTTGGAGTCCTTCCTTTAGTTTCTTGGGGTTCATAGTGTGGTCTGTAAGCAGCAACATTGTCATTGCCTGAGGACTTGCTAGAAATGCAAAATATTGGTTCTCACCTCAGACCTACTAAAGCAAAGTCTGTATGTTAAGACATTTTCCAGGTACACATCAAAAATTGAGAATTTCTGGACACCATTAAAGTTCAGCCTCTTTTGACCAAACATTAGCTCTAAGAATCTGAGACAAGATCCAATAATTGCACCTATGCCACTTAAGCTGAGCACTATAATGAGTGGATTTTCTTTCCATTGGTCTTAGTTTCCCTCAAAAGCAGATCTTTAGACAAAAGTTCTGGTACAGGTAGTTTATTTTGGAGGTGATTCCAGAACGCATCATTAGAGGAGTGAGGAAATGAGCCTGGGAAGGGATAGTGGTCAGTGAAGAGTAAAATTATGGATTATCACTGTGGGCAGCTAGGGATAAACTTCACTGCAGATCCCTAAGAGACTGTATAGGAACAGCTGTGAACTCAAATTTTCCCTTCTGAGGAGTGAGGAAGCTGGGGTGTTCATCCATTATCTCCTGTCCACCATTGGTTGAGGGCTGCTTCCAGAGAGTTAACACAGAATTTCTGGCTGACTCCATTTGTGGATCAAAGCCTTTTCTGAAGCCAGGTACACCCTTTGGTAGAAATATACATAAGGTCCTCAGCCTGTAGAGGACTATGAGAGAATTCATTTGGTGCATTTTAGTTAAAACCAAATATTTCCCCTGAAGAAGCCACATAACTATAAAGCTGTGCATTCCTTTCATATTTTTCTACACCTGGAATGATATGGTCACAGCTATTGATCAAGGGGAGACACTGGTGTATGTTCATGACAGAAGAAAAAAAGAAAAGCAGAAAGAGCAGAAAGATATACTGTTATTCCCACACATTCAAGAAAAGGTTCACACAAAAGCATATAACAAACAATAAAATGGCAGCATCTTTTTCTAAAGGTGTTTCTGACCTGATTGTAAGCACGTCTGCCTCCTTCCCTCAACAACCCACATCTACCAAAGGTAAGATGAAAGCAAAATCCTACTCTGACATAAGTCTCCTGTCAGAGCAAATGGGACTATGGTGGAGAAAGTCATCAGAGATGTAATAAGAATACCCCTTGTAGCTTACAGTTTATGGCAGATTTTCTAAAAATAGTGGTGATGAAATAAGCACCATAGAAGAATGTTCTAGTCTTAAAGACTGAGTGCTAGTCAGTCTATTGTGTGGCAGATAGCAATGGAGTAGCCTAAGTTCACAGCTGTTCCCACTTACAGTACCTAGCCCTGGATATTAAGAAGCAGGTGTGAGCCTGTGTGCTGTAGAAATTACATTTACTGTAGGATCACACAATAATTACCAATCCTGGTTTTTCTCTTAAGTAGACTTTAATCTGTTTGGATCTTATTATCTCATATGGAAAACTAAGGGAGTTGGAATTTATGATGTTGAGGGTGTAGCTTATGCTAATTACCTCTCTGACTTTGAAAATGACTATAAGTCAGACTTGTTGAATTTTATTCAGTTGATTAAAGAGAATGAGGAAGGCATGAAGACAGAGGAGGAAAAAAAGTAAGCCAGGACAAAATATCCTTGACAAAATCCAAGCTCAGCTGAGGAGAGTTCAAAGTTACACACAGTCTTCAGAAATTGCACTTAATAGACAACATAGATAGGGGACATGAGAAATGGGAAGAGGCAGAAATCAAGTCCATATGAATCCAAAGACAAGAATATTAATTTTTGTTTTATACTGATGTTGGCTTATTGAAAAACTGGATTCCATTAACAAATCTCTGCTAGTCACTGAGATTGCTCAGAAGCCTCAAAGACTGAATGACAAGAAAGAGGAGAAAGAAATGGAATGGGGAAGGATGAGACAGAGCCCATTGGGCAGGGGGTAGGCAGCAAGCCTTAGTGCTGAGTGTCCTGGGCACACCAACCTGGTCTGGCAGTTGACGAAGCTGATCCAAGAAACAGACAGCAGCGGGCAGTGCCTGAGAGAGATGAGTGCTGGAATCCTAGCTTTCCTCACTGTTGTGTGCCAAGGAGCCTCTAAACTATCCAAGGCAAGAGCAGGGATTTATTAATTCTAACTCACCATGTCTCTGGCAGCAGAAACAAGGACTCGAATGTCCCAGGGCCCTTCTCCTGTACCCCGGCTTCTACCTTCCCTGGATCTCAACTTGTTTCTTCACTGACTGGATCCCTTGTGTGTGGACACATAACTCTGGCAACTTCTAGGACAGACCTCCTGCATCCTTGCCACTGGACTTGCTGCCTGATTCTGAGTCAGAAGGACCTTGTGGAAGACCTATAGTGAACCATTGACTTGATTTGCTGCCACCTCCCAAAGCAGAGGCAGATGTCTGTGAACTGGGGAAGGGATTCTGAGGAGAGGCTCCAGGAAGCAGAAGTGAGGGAGCATGGGAATGTGACCCAGGAAGGAAAGTCACGAGAGAGCTGGCAATTGTTAATACTGACCATGCACTGAGGCTCAGCTTCCAGATTTCCTTACAGATGTTCTCATTCAAGAGATGGTGAGCTAGAAAACATATCTGCCAGTTTGCACCCTCTGTTGACTGATGGCTGCTCTCTCTATGCCGAACAGGTTCTGTGGCTTCAGAAAAAAGCATCCAAACAGAAAATCAAGAGGCTGCTGACAGCAGAGGTATGAGGAAAATATTGTCTGGACACAGGGAATTGCTCATCACAACTGGGCTGGAATTCTGGTGAGTCACAGAGTTGTTACTCAGCACTAGAAGTGTCTGTAACAGCCAGCTTGGTTCTGATGCCACTGCAGGACAAACTTCCGGTTCTAAGGAGCCCCTGAAGAAACCTCATGGTTAGAGACAGGCAAGCCACTGGACAGGTAAACAACCCATGTGGTGGGAGGTGAATGACTAGCTCATAAAGCACCACAGACAGCAGGTATGGGGACCAGCCCCTGATGGCTTTGGCAAGTAAGACCCAATTACTAGACCCAATTACAAGAGATTACTGCAGGTTTCAGTGCCACATAAACACTGGCTGAGTCTTTGGTCTTATAGGAAATATAACATCCTCACCCCTAGTTACAGCTCCTTGATCAAGAGGAGACACCTGTCACAGTAGATGTGGCATACAGTATGTGAATGTAGCAGGGGTAGAAGTCTTTGATAGAACTGCCTGTGGCAGAACTGCCTGTGATAGAACTGTCCCAGTGTAGGACCCCTGGCTTTGTTTGGTTTTCAGCTTATACATTCATAGCAGCAGGAACGAGGATTAGGGCACCAGTCACAAGAGATAGTCAGAAGCTGCCATGCAGTTTCTTACCTGGAGCAAAGCTGACCTGGCACACCCAGAATCATGATGCCTACAGGTAATACACACAGGGGCTAGAGTAGAGCTAGACTGGACAGAAGATTGTTCTTTGAGCTTCTATTGCAGTAGTTATTCCATCCTTACATTCAGGCAAGAGCTTTTAAATTAGAACAACTTCATAAGTGTCAATGTTGTAAGGAAGTGAATTTTTCCATCTGAGGAAATTAAACCATTAAACACTGAACACTGATGTATTAATTCTTCAAATACAAATGTAGCATCTCCTTGAAGAATATCTTCCAAGCACTGATTTCTCTTGCATCTAGGGAACCATGAATGCCCAGCAGATTGCACAGCAGATGCTGCATTTCTGAATTCGTTTCTGGTGTATGTCATCAGAACACTTCATTCCATGTGGTAACCTTTATATTATTGAAAATATGTGCACTTATTGAAATGCTACCATTCAAATGAAATCATGGGAGCTAAAAGTCTCTGAGGTTCATATTTCTCATTTCATAGATCACTGTTAAAGATCATACAAAAGGGTGTGTGAAAGTCATTCTAGAGTGAATCAGGTACACATCACCCTAACCATAAGCTTGCACAAAGCCAACAAATAAAGATCTTTCTTTCTAAAGTTAAATCCAATCGATGCCATTTCTCTATCTAATATCTCATGGATCCATGAACATACAGTAGAAATATAGAATGAGAGTAAATAAACTAAATTGAAGCTCTTGTGAGAGATTTGAGGTCCCTGCCCAGAGAAGTCACTTTCTTGAATGGTTGGTTTCACAGATGCCCAAGCTATCTTTCTAGGTTGGGTCTCTCTCATCTTTTAGCTTATAAAAAATAGGTGATAAAAAGCAGAGTTCTATCTATTCTATAAACAGACACTTTTTGGCCTGCATGGCCTATAGTGTGTACTCTGGTGCCCTTTACACAGTGAATTTGCTGATCTAGGGCAGAACTATGGTTGTGATGAAGGCAGAGCTGTTACCTATTTGCCACATCAAAATTAGCCCATGAAAGATGTCAATTACATAATATTGTTTGGAAGTAGACTGAAGGATTCATAGAGACTACTGCCACATGGGGAAGTGTTAACCTAAAAATAAAAAGGCCTTTTAAAGTGAACAGCAACGAGCGTTTATTTGAGATGAAAGAATAATTATTTGGGACATAGTGATTCAAGTAGAAGCCCAAACATTATTCTAATTAGGGAACAAAAGAAGGGGAACAATTACACCAATAGAAGGTGTCTCTGCTGGTGCAGGTAATACAGTAATGTCGATTATAAATAATGTTTTCAATTTTCAATCTAGGGGTCATAACAACTACTTTCTTGTTATCTTTGCAAACAATTATTTGGGGCATAGTGTTGCTTTAGGCCCAGTCCAAAGATTATTTTGCCCTGTTTTAACATTCCAAAGGCATGAGGCATAAAATATTTAAGTTTGTTTCTCTGGCATGGCAGCTCCAGCTCCATTTTAAAGAGGTTCCATTTGTTTGTTTGTTTGTTTGACAGAAGAAAAGATAGCTTTGGTGGGGTCAGATAATCAAGAGAGTTTTAGCAGAGTCTACTGGTTCAGTCCTGTAATTGGCCAGATGTAAGGAATGAGTTAAGGATGGAAAGAATTATAGCAAAATCTCAACAGGCAGAGCTAAAAATCAGCAAAATTTGTGACATGTGAGAAGTGTCTGTCACTACAGTCTAGGATCAGAGTTTCTTCTTAAAAGTGGCAAAGATTTGATGCTATGAGAGTAGAACCAATCACCCCAGTTTGTTTGGGACTTAGATGCAGAGCTTGCAGTGCAAAAACTGGGAAAATCCTAGGCAAATTAGAACTCCTAAATTTGGCCTTCTAAGTCTAGTAATACAGAAATATTAACCCAGAATATAGAGATTTCCTTTTTACCTGGACCTATGTAAGTCCAGAGGAACTCCAATGAAACATGACTACAGGAATCCCGCAGACAAAAGTCTGCTCCCACTTTAGCTAGTTTGCTTACCTTAAAGAACTAAGATCATAGGATTATTTTAGAAAAGATTATGTTGATTCATCACCACCAAGCCAAGAAGAAAAAGGGGAAAAAATGATAGATATAAATAATAAAATGGCAATAACTATGTATCTATCAATAGCCATTTTAAATGTAAATGAATTAAATATTCTAATCAAAAGACAAAGGGTAGCTGAATGGATAAGAAAACGAGACTCATACATGTGCTGTATGCAAGAGACACATTTCAGATCGAAAATCACACACAGACTGAAAGCAAATGAATGGAAAAAGATATTTCTTGCAAATGGAAATGAAAAATAAAGCTAAGATAGCAATACTTCTATCAGACAAAACAGACTTTAAAACAAAGGCTATAAGAGACAAAGAGTGTTACATAATGATAAAGGGATCAATCTAACATTAAGATATAACCCTAGTAAACATTTGTACTTTCAAAATAGGAACACCTAAGTATATAAAGCAAATATGACAGACATAAAGGAAGAGATCAACAGTAATGCAGTGATAGTAATAAACTTTAACATCGCATGTATACCAACGGACAGATCTTCCAGACAGAAAATAAAGAAGGAAACAGCGGCCTTTAATGATGCACTATCTAAGAAATATTTATTTAATATGTTTAGAGAATTTTACCCTAATATGTTTAGAGAATTTCACAATCTTCTCAAGTGCTCATGGAACATTTATTTTCCAAGATAAACCACATTAAGCCACAAAACAAATCTCAATAAATTTAAGAAGATTGAATAATATTAAGTGTCTTCTCTGAACACAATGATAGAAAACTAGAAATCAGTTAGAATAAAAAGCTGAAAAACACATAAACACATGGAGGTTAAATAACACGCTACTAAACAATAAATGGGTTAACAATGAGATCAAAGAAGAAATCAAAAGATATCTTGAGATAAATGAAAATGAAAACACAATGACCCAAAATCAATGGGACACAGTGAAATAGTCCTAAGAGGGAAATTCATAGCAGTACAGTCCTACCTCAAGAAACAAGAAACTCAAATAAACAATCTAACCTTACACCTAAAGGAACTAGAAAAATAACAGCAAATAAAGCCCAAAGTGATTAAAAGAAAGGAAATAATAAAGATCAGTGTGGAAATAAATGAAATAAGATAAACAATACAAAAGATTAATGAAACCAAGAGCTATTTCTTTAAAAAAATAAACAAAATCGATAAAGCTTTAACCAGATTCATCAAAGGAAAAAAAAAAAAAAAAGAGAGAGAACCCAAATAAATAAAATCCGATGAAAGAGAAGTGACAACTGACTACACAGAAATACAAAGGATTATAAGAAAATACTACCAACAATTACATGCCAACAAATTGGACAGTCTGGTAGAAATGGATACATTCCTAGAAACATAATCTTTCACACTGATCAAGATGAAACAGAAAATCTAAACTAAATGATTACTACTAATAAAATCAAATGAGTAATCAAAAACCTCCCACAAACAAGTTTTGGACTGAATGACTTCATAGGTGAATTTTACTAACCATTTAAAGAAGAATTAACACCTACTCTTCTCAAAATATTCCAAAAAATTCAAGAAGAGTGAAGGCTTTTTAATTCTCTTTACAAGGCCACTATTATCTGGATTCCGAAACCAAAGACGTTATATAAAAAGAAAACTATAGGCTGATATCTCTGACGAACATAGAAGAAAAAATACTCAACAAAATATTAGCAAACCAAATTCAGCAAAATATTAAAAAATCACACACCATCTCCAGTGAGATTTATTCCTGCAATGCGAGATTGGTTCTGGTTCAATATCTACAAGTCAATTAATGTGATACACCACATTATCAGATTGAAACATAAAAATCATGTAATTACATCAATAGATTCAGAAAAGGCATTTGACAAAATCCAGCACCCATTTATGACAAAAACTCTCAGCAAAGCGGGAATAGAGGGAACATACCTCAACATAATAAAGGCCACATATGACAAACTCACAGCTAAAGTCATACGCAATGGGAAAAAACCTAAAAGTGTTTTCCTTAAGATCAGGAACAAGACAAGGATATCCACTTTCATCACTTTTATTGAACATGGTATTAAAAGTCCTAGCCATAGCAATCAGACAAGAAAAAGAAATAAAAGGCATCTAAATTGGAAAGGAAGTACAACTGTCATTATTCACAGATGGCATGATCCTAAATATAGAGAGAGAACCCTAAAGATTCCACCAAAATCTGTTAGAACTGATAAATGTATTTAGTAAGCAGTAAGATACAAAATTAATATTCAGAAATCAGTTGCATTTTTATACACCAATAATAAACTATCAGAGAAATTAAAAAGATAATCCCATTTACAACTGCAACTACAAAAATAAAAAACCTCAGAATAAGTTTAACCAAGGAGGTAAAAGACTTGTACTCAAAAAAAATTATGTCATTGAAGAAAGAAATTGAAGAAAATACAAATAAATAGAAACATATACTATGCTCATAGATAGAATGAGTGAACATTATTAAAATGTCCATACTACACAAAGTAATCTATAGAGTCTATTTAATTCTTATTAAAAAAATGACATTTTTCACAGAACTAGAACAAATAATCCTAAATTTATCTGAGCTATAAAACCCAGATAGCCCCCACAATCTTGGGAAAGAAGAACAAAGTTAGAGGTTATCACACTATCTAATATCAAATTAAACTACAAGGCTATAGTCATCAAACCAGAATGGTACTGGCATAAAGATAGATACAGAAATTGATAGAATAAAGTAGAGAGGCTAGAAATAAACCCACACCTATACGGTGAATCAATCTTTTGGTGAATATGGTGAATATAGGAAAACTGGACAGATACAGGTAAAAAAAATGAAACTGAACCATGTTCTTAAACCAAACAGAAGAGTAAACACAAAATGGATTAAAGACTTACACATAAGCCAGAACTATAAAACTCCTGGAAGTAAACATAAGCAGTAAACTCTCTCACATTGCTTTTAGCAATATTTTTTTTCTGATATATCTCCTTGAGCAAAGGAAAGAAACAAATAAAAATAAACAAATGGGACTATATCAAACTAAAAAGTTTTTGCACAGCAAAGGAAACCATCAACAAAACAAAATGCCCTTAGGAACTGGGCATTTGCGGCCACCATGGGCACACAGTAATCCGATATATGACATAACCTTGCTTGGCCTTGTATCCCAGCCTGCAAGCTTTATCAGGCAGGTGGGACGGGGGGCCCTGTGGAGTGCAGAGAACTGTTGGTACTTTTCAGCAGCACATCCTAAGAAGAAAGCGCAGGACATTGGACTGCTTCTTCTTCTATAGCTCCTGGTTGTGCTTATAAGCACCCATTTTGGCTTACCTGATGGCTGTGGCCAGATGGAAAGTCCAAAGGTAAAAAAACGAAATTGGACCATGTTCTTAAACCAAATAGAAGAGTAAACGCTTACTGATTGGGAGAAGATGTTAGCTTATGATACATCGGATATCCAAAATATATAAAGAACTCATACAACTCAACAACAACAAAAAACAAACAATCTAATTAAAAAGTGTTAGAAGACTTGAATAGATATTTCTCCAAAAAGGAAATATAGGTGGCCAATAGACATATGAAAAGATGCTAAAGGTCACTAATCAACAGAGAAATGCAACTTAAAACCACAGTGAGATATCAGCTCACAGCTGTCAGAATGGCTATCATCAATAAATTAAAGAACAAATGTTGGTGAGGATGTAGAGAAAAGGGAACTCTCATATGCTGCTGGTGGGATTGAAAATTGGTACAGCCACTATGGAAAACAGTATAGAAGTTCCACAAAAAAAATTTTAAAAGTGGTACTAGCTTATGACTCAGAAATTTCACTTCTGGATATTTATCAAAAAGAAATCCAAAACACTATTTTGAAAAGATATATGCACCCCTGTGTTCTCTGCAGCACCATTTCCAATAGCCAAGATACGGAAGCAACCTAAGTGCTCATCACTAGATGATTGTATAAGAGGTGGTACATATAGAGAATGTAATATTACTCAGCCATAAAAAAATAAAATTTTACCAATTGGGACGACATGTATGAACCTGGAGTGTATTATGCTAAGTGAAATAAGTCAGACAGAGAAAGACAAATACCATATGATCTCACTTATTTGTGAAATCTAGAACAAAATAAATGAACAAACAAAACAGAAACTGACTCATAGATACAGAGAACAAACTGATGATTTCCAGATGGGAAGGAGTTTGGGGGCAGAGTGAAAATGGTAGAAGGATTAAGAAGTACAAACTGATATTTACAAAATATTCACAGAGAGGTCAAGTATAGCATAGAGAATATAGTTAATAATATTGTAATTATTATTTATAGTGCCAAGTGGGTACTACTCAGGGAGATTACTTCATAAATTATATAAATGTCTTACCACTATGTTGTACATATGAAAGTAATGTAAAATATTAATTGTTAACTCTAATTGAAAAAGAAAAGTAAAATAAAAACAAGAAAAGTTTACTTTGGCCCTTCCATCTGGTCACAGCCATCAGGTAAGCCAAGATGGGTGTTTATAAGCACATCCAGGAGCTATAAAGGAAGAAGCAGTCCGATGTCATGTGCTTTCTTCTTAGGGTGCACTGCTTGGAAGTACCAATAGTTCTCTGCACTCCACAAGGCCCCACATCCCATAAAACTATCAGACGAAATCCTGGCACCAGTGGATCACCAGACTAATCCATAAGCACAGGAAGATGCGAGGGCTGACATCTGCAGGCCGCAAGAGCAGTGGCCTTGGAAAGGACCACAGGTTCTACCATACTATTAGTGATTCTCACCAGTGCAGCTTGGAGAAGGTGCAATACTCTCCAGCTACACTGTTACCGCCAATATAATGTTTGTAAAAATCTTACATAATAAATAATTTAGGACAGTCATGTCTCCTTAAAAGTGTTCTTTAATTTGTCTGTTAAAACTAATTGTCTGCGGATTGTTTCATGAATGCATTGTCAAATCATAGAAGTTAAAGTGCAATGATGTTTGAAGGCTGTAAATGATGCTATATCTTGTTTCTCATAAATATTTTTGTCTTTGCTGTCTCTTATTAGGGAGTTTATATGTCAGTGTTTAACATGCTGTTTGTTACAATAGATGTAAAATAAATTCTGTGAAAAAGGGGGAAAAAAGAAAAGTTTACTTTGAAAAGCAACTATTCTTATTTTTTAAGGCCAATTCTTTTTATTTTAAATCCAGAAATTAAGTGTTTGATTCTGGGTCAACAGAGCTAGACAGTAGTAGAGCAGATTTGGAAAACTAAATGGTTCAGTTTCCACTCCTGTGCTCTCAGCCCAGTAATCTGTCATCTTATAATTTAAGCTTCATTTGGGATTCATCTAAATGTTTTGTCCCTGCATGTTGAGCGCATAATCATAAACCTGTTCATCACTTCTGGGTCTCTTCAGTTTCTAGTTGACACGTAGCAATACTAGGCCATTCTTAAAGACTGGGGTAGACTTTTTGATTTACATGAAGACTAAGTAATATGTGATTTACCTAATAATCTCTTTAATAGAAGAAGTACACATGGAAAAGAAAAATAAAGTGAGGGTAATGTACTTAGATGTAAATATTGTGCTGACAAAGCTGCACCTCCATCTCTCTTGAAAGGCAGTGCTGAGGCAGATGTCCTGTTCTAACTTCCAGAGGTTCCCAGAAAAGTGAAGCCCCAGGTGCCCACTACTATGGTTGCTTAACAATTAGCCCATTATTGACTTTTTGCTTATGCTTGTCTCTCCACCCCACTCGCCAACCAGTGCTCCAGCACCTTCCAAATAAATTATTAAAACTAACTTTTTGTCTTGAGGTCTGCTTTAGAAAAAAAAAAAAAAAAACTAAATTAAAATGGATGGTACAACCAGAACTGATGTTGCTTTGAGAGCTGTGATTTTAAAAGATGAATTTTATTTTGTGGACTGGGATTTTTTCAATGAATTGATTGTATAAGACAGATTAAAGAAAAGCTGCTATAGTGCAAGCATAAAAAAAAGAGATTTATTTATTCTTTGTTAACGATATGATTAGATAGACAACAGAAAAGAGTCTAGTTCAAAAAATAAAATAACAGTAAAGTTGCTGGACACAAGAATATATATAGAAATTTATAGCTTTTTTTTCTATTCTAGCAATAAGCAATTAGAAATAAAATAAGAAAAATATTCTACCTACAATTGAGAGAAATATATAATCTAGTTAGAAATATGCTAACTAGAAATAACTAGTAACTATATAATTGATATTGGCTATAGAACCTCTATCCAAATTTTTATTACAGAATGTGAAATAAGAATGAAACTAATGGACAGATACAACATGAGAAGATTTAATATCACAGTAATATCACATGCTTTCTAAAATAATGTGCAAACAATACCATTCTAGTTGGTATTCAATAAGGTATTTTATTTAAAATGAATAAAATGACTGTAAAATTTATATAGAAAAGTGCATAATAGTCAAGAACAGTATATATATATATATATATTTTAAATCAACAGTGAGACTGATTATGTTTTGCTAATTATTAGATATTAAGAGCTGATATAATAAATTTTAATGTCATTGGTGGATCAGGGGAGCCCTATGAGGAATCCAGACATCAATCTCAATGTATGAGGATTTAACATGTGATAAAGTACAAGTCAGCAAAAAGAAAAAAAAAAAATTAGATCGCTAAAAAACAGCACTGGCATACCTGATAGTCTTCTGGAAGAAAACAAAATCAGACATCTGTAACATTTTATATGAAACCTAAATCCAGTCTGATGAAAGGCTTGAATGTAAACAATATGGTAATTAAATTCTTATGATAAAATCTGGGAGAATACATGCATAGTCTATGTTTGGCCTATGAGAAAGGCCATTTTAACCACGGTGGAACACAGAAGATTTAAAAGAAATAATAGTTGTATGTTATGTAAAACCTTGAAAAACATGGGAAAGATTGCATAAAAATACCAATTGACAGACTACAGATGTGAGGTAAAGGGCTAATATTTATTTTATAAAATGAGAGTTTCAAATGGGAAAAAATGGGGAAAGGAGAAAAACAGATAATTCAAAAGGAAATAAATCCAAATGGGTAATATATATATGAAAATATGCTCAAATTCAATAATTATCAGAAAAAGATAAATTTGCTGATAGTAAAAAATCACTTACCACTTTCATTAAAATGATTAATACATTTTAGTAAAAATATAAGTGCCACAGAGATTTTGGAAAAGGATATGGCAACATTTTTTAATTGTAAAATGCATGTATATGGTGCTATTGCAATATTGTTATTGGTTCCAAACACTGGAAACATACTTATGTGTGCATCAATACAAGACCAGTGAAAACGAATTTGCAAGTATCCAAATATTGGAATGCAGTGCAGTCAGGACAGAGAGGCAGAGCTCTCTATGATGATATGAAGCCTTCTCTAAGGTTTTCTAAGGAATGACACACAATGAGGAGCTATGTCTGACCCTGTACCTGTGTATCTGCTGGAGTAACATCCTGGAAGGGGTCACTGCAGAGTGTCAATGGTGATTTTTTGTGGAGAGGGTGTGGGATTTTTGAAGGCTAGGAGATTACTGTTCATTGCATTTTTCTTTGTAATTTTTCTTTTAATCTTTGCATGCGTTTTTCATTAAAAACAATTACAATTTTTAAAGTCTGAAAATAAAGGCTAAAAATGCATTAGCGAAATGTGAATGAAAATAAATCAGCTCTAAATGAGACCATTAGAAATATAAATATAGATCAGAGAAGATGTTAGGAAAATACATACAAGTAGACTGGAGACAAAGAACTTTCTGATCATCTGATCTTAGGGTCAGAGTAGAAGAAAAAACCAGCAGTAATGTTGAGATACCTGTGAGAGACTGGCAACAAAGAAGGGAGGAACCAAAACAAAATTAGCTTATACATTGGGATATCTTGGATATGTTGTCCATGAGCAAGTATTTTCAAGATGATGCTCAAAGCTAGGCATGGCCAGACATGTTCATTATTTTCCATTGCCAGCATGCCATTAATTAGTTAAGCTATAGCAGAACATGAGATTGCCCAAGGAGTTCACCAAGGGAGAACACGTGAAGTTCCTAGGGTTAAGATGGCAAGGGTACTTATAGAGCCCTAGCTTCCACAGGCTCACTGTGTATGAGCACCAGAGGGATTTGCACTAACAGTGATAACTCAGCATTTGGAGCTCAGGACCCTGGCAGCACACCCTAGGTATTTCCAGTGCCACAAGGTATTTCATGTGTATTCACAAAAAGCCCTCTGTCTTCCTTACGTTGATGCTCACTCTTCATGAAACTTCTATTTTCTCTGCTGCCAGCAGAGTCATAGCCTCTTGTTCCACAAACTTTGGTCATTTCCACAAAAGTGGTGAGGGGGCCTCCTTTCCAACTCCACTCCTATCTTGTTTCACAAAGGTCCTATGGAAAGAGTTTCTATATTTCTTTTCTCCTCACCCCCTTTTTTGGTTGGCATCTTTATCTTAAGGAATTACATCTTAGAATTTATATTATTTTACCCATTGCCAATTGTCTTCCCAGGTACACGCCCAGATTACTTCTCCTCACTCTCCCCCAGTTCAGACACTCCTGCTCACCAACTTTTCACTGATGCTAGGACTTACCAGGACCCCTGTTACTCATGTAGTTGTGGGCCAACAAAAGCCAGTGAATGATCAGAGATATTGGAGAAGTAAGTAGCCCACCACAGATGTGGAGCTTCACAGAAACTCACTTTCAAGGAGAGAGTTGGTTAAGGATGATGCTTTCAGGACTGATCTGTTACAGTAGGCAGTTAACAAAGCACTAGGAATCTTTGAGAGAAGAATCTGGGACCAGTCCTGAGTCCCAACCTAGAATGAATAAGAATTGAAGAATTTACAGCAGCAAGTGTAGATTATTCTTTCAGCACCAACCATTAGGAAGGACAGAACAAAGTGTTGGTGTCTTGAGGCCTAATAGATGTTGACAGATGAGGTTGCTTAAATTTTTTTCAGGTTGAGGAAAAACAACACAATAGAAAGGCTGAGATTAATGACACAATGAAAGAGTGAGAGAATGAGTGATGAGATCATCTTTCTAAAGTTGTTCAAAAGGAGTAGAATCAGAAGCATAGGCAAAAAAAATTAGCCTTAGAAGAGCAGAGTGCTGGGACATACATTGCGACAAAAGAGAAGGCTTTGCAATTGAAGAAAGTTAAAGAAACCATTGTTCTTGGCCCCGATATTCTCTGTGAAATAAGATCCAGCCTCACTTTCATTGAGAAGAGGAAGATGAGTTTTAGATCAGTGCTCTTTAAACAATCAGGTCACCTGGGATTTTGATAAAATGTAGAATCATTTTCAGTAAGTCTGATTGGTACCCAAATTTCTGCATTTCTAAGAAACAAGCTGGTGCTGCAATGTAGTCATTCTACAACCTACAACCTACATGTTGAGTAGGAAGAAGTAGAATTCCCTATTTGTACTAATGAGAGGTAAGTAAAAGGATCACCAAGCACCATCAAAGGCCTTTCTGAGATGGGAAATTACACACTGTAATGGTTTGGTTGCCAATATTATGTGATATTAGGTGGTTCCCACTACCCCTGTCAGTAGTCTACACTCAGGATACTTATGCGGAAGCTAGGTGTTCAGATGGAATCATAGAAGGTGACTCACTAGTGGAGGGAGCTGGAGAACCATGAAGCACTGAGAATGGAGTTGACATTCCTCCCTCTGAGCTCCAGAACCAGGAGAAGTAGGGGACCTGTTTATATTGTGAGCATTCAGAGCAGAGACTCGGATGCTGACAGTCCAGATGAGGTCCAAAAGTGGGGGGCTGGAATGAAGGAGTGAGGAAGATAGTACAAGAGGAAAAGTCAGTGCTGTATTTGGCCAAAGTGGATTCAGAAGGAGAGCAAGTTTGAGTTAAAAAATAAATAAAATTTGGTATATTTCAGATTTTAAGCTTTACCTGTGATATTTATATCATACTTTACCTGTTTTTCTGCTTATGTTTTCTTCATTGTACTGATGATTTTCATTTTGTAAGAGTTTAAAATTGTGTAGAATCATCATTGTATGTTCTTTTGCAATGTATTCTCACTATAACAAAGAAACTATTACTTTTCTTCCACAGTTGTCATTAAGATATTATTCTGACTTTATAAAATAATTTTTACTTTTAAAACTCAATGTTTAAATCTACTTTAGATTTATTGTGGCATTTGGCCAGGTGAGTTAGGTATGCCATGTCTTATTTGATTACCTATGCTGATTAACTTATTTGTAATTAGACATTTAAGATTCATGTTCCATATTTCCTAAGTCTTCCATTTAAACCTATTAAAATAAATTCTCTGTATTCCTTTTGTAAAATAAAGAGTCTTGTGCTATTACCTTTAGAAAAGACTTCTTTCTTCATCTTACTTCCTTTTCTCTGATGTACATAGTAACTATATGTTAATAGGATGACAAATGGCCCATATTACAGCTATTGTCCCAGCCTTGTTAGTAATAGCATCTTAATAATTATATGTGGGCTCCATGTTCCAGATACAAATCTGAACTCCAGAAGCTGAGTGTCTCACCTGAAGTCCCTAAAACCCAGCACACCAGAGAAAACAACAGGGATAAAAAATATGGGGTTTCTCAAATAGTTCTTCAGAGGCAAATTCTGTCTGTTTGGGAGACAATACCAGCTATACCACAGAAATACTCTTGCTCATGGAAAACTGTGTCTCAATAATAACAAATAATAACATTTGGCTTTGAAAATCTCAGCGCGATTCTCAAATGTCATTTTGTTTAGCTTCACAATAATCCCACGGATGGAAAATAAATCCCCACGAGGCTCATGGTCACCCACTTACAAGTTGCTAGATGCCAGTCTTGTGCAGAAATCACTGAATCCATATCCTTTGCCATTCCTACTGCTGCTTACAGCTGCTGGGCTGGAAATTGGAAAATGAAGAAGCTGCAATGAGATGTTTACCAGCTCCTCCCCTTTCTTTCCACTAATGTCCAGCAGCCAATTCATCTTCTAAATATTTTGTGCAAGAAGAGGAATGAACATACAGAAGCCAAAGATAACCATAATGAAGTATTAAGGAGAGCCTAATTTCTGCAAATCCTTGGCTTTCACCTTTGCTTCATGTAGG
>NW_006442489.1:1296655-1298891 GCF_000325575.1 Pteropus alecto | reverse complement strand
AGGGAAATCCATTCCTGTGGTGTTTATATATGTGCAAAAGGGAGATATTGAGCACTAAAGCAGGCTCCAAAATGCAAATAACTGAAACATGATTCTATGGTCTTAATTAGTCAGCTTCAATGCAGGGAAGCAAGACTTATCTGCCTTCCTCAATAAATCCCTGCAGGCTTTATTGGTTATAAAAGACATTTAGCACAAATTAACTTATTAGAAAAATAAAGCATAGAGACAGAGCTCTTTCTCACAATTGAGTGTTGGTGTAATAGAAGTGCTGGTGGTTACAGGATAGGGTCAATCTATTTGGGCAGGTGTGACTGCAAGCAAATCATTTTCAATTGAATAAATAGTCTTTGAAGGCAGTGGGGTAATTTATAAATAAAACAAATAATTCAGATATACCCAAGTGATCCCCAAAAGATTGCAGAGCATAAATAATGATTCTGGGAAGATGCCAACAAATGAAAGTTAGCTGTTCCCCAGATTTCATAGAGGTATCCCTTCCATGGCTGAATATTTTTGGTAACTGGTGGAAATGAGTTAAACTTGCAGATTATCCATTAGCTAGTCAGTCAGTATGCATATATGATATGCCACCTGTCTGTTCTTTAATGGTAGGGGCATTGTGGGAAATAGAGAAATATGAAGGCTCTCAACAGCTTAAATCTAGTGTGTAGGAAAGTCAAGTACAACTATTTGAGGTCACTGAGAGATAATTACTAATGGATGATGTGGCTGAGGCTCCAAAGACTGCAGAAGGTCTAAGGTCTGGGAGATAGTTCACTGAGGGCTGGGAGGAAGTCATGGAAAAGGAATAAGCCCTGAATTGGAGCTAAAGACCCGAGGATAATGAATAATGCTAAATAAAGATACTCAGCTTCCCCATATGTCTGATTATTTAAAAAATAAAACCGACACCCTGACATCAGAGTGGGCTGTCTTCCATATTGCATTCAGGAGAGGTTAAATCATGATAAATTCCCACATGAGAAGTCAAACTAAACTAGACTGAATGAGGCAGCCTGAGATCTTTTTTCAGCCTTGGCACTTCCTCAAGTAATTTGCTTATACCCTCTGGGTCTTATTTTCATTGTCTGTAAAATGTTAAATAATAGCATCTGTCTCATAGGGTTGTCAAAATGGTAAGTAAACAAATACATACAAAATTCTTAAAGCAGTATCTAATATACAGCAGACCAGTCTAAATGTAATCTATAATTTAGAGAAAAAAGATTAAACTGAATTAGCTAGAGAAAAATAAAATAATGAGAGGACAAATAATTACAAAATAAAGGTGTCAGAGTCCTTGTGGACCTGTCCATGAGAGGACAAAGCTGGTGCCTGGAAACGTGTTCTCTTTGATGGGATTTTCCCAGAACTCAAATTAGTCCCCTTGTTTTGATCACCACACAGTGAGGTGCATTTGAGACTCATCACAAATATCATGATTGCTGGAAAAGAATAAGCTCCATCTGGAATCACCAAATCGACATTCTATTGTAAACTTGTATAAAAAGGTGGAGTGTCTCTGGGTTTCATCATTTTCTCTAGCTGCAAAGCAAACAGCCAGACCCTGAAAATTATGACTCTGCCAAGATGCTCCCCTGGAGATACCCTAACTTAGTCCCAACACACACAATCTGCTAGTCCAAGACTCTTCAGAGCAGAGAGAGCACCTGAACACATTTCTCAAGATGATCCATGTGTTCATGGAGAAAATATTAGAACTTCTGATTGAATCTGTTCTATTAAAAAATAATAAGATTTAACTATTAGATGTATGAATTGTATTTGCCTCTCCTCCCTGGTATTCCTGAGAAGAGGAGGGATTCACATTGGTGCTCACCAAGCCATCTTTGCTTTTAGCCCATTGGGAGGCGGTGCAGTTCATTGTTTCAAGACATGAGTTTTGAGTTTATATTAGGATTCAATGAAACTAACAATTACAAAATGAACTTTTGTGGTAGAGACATTCCTGAAAATGTAGAACAAAAATCTTTGTAATACAAGGAAAAGAAAGATATTGGCAATGTGACTAATTACTTCCACACTTGCTCTACATGCTCATCAACCATGTATGGGATAAGAAGACTATCTAATTTTAAATTAACAAGAATTGTCAAATGTGTAGAGACTTTCATAGATTGGGACCCAGTATGAGAGAAGTCACCTCAGGAAGAGAGGACCTGGTGGGGTCACAGGACCCTGCAGAAAATGCCCAGGCAGAGGTGCATGCTGA
>NW_006442489.1:1295718-1296628 GCF_000325575.1 Pteropus alecto | reverse complement strand
TGTCAGCTCCGAGAATCCTTCAGGTTGTCTCAAAATTTCTTGCTAAGCAGAGAGAGTGTCTATCATCTCAAAAATAACCTTCTCTATTCTCTCATCTTTAAAGCGAATTTGCAATGTTTTACTCTCAAATCCTGTGCCAGCCACCAGAAGTCTCTCATGGAAGAGTGGGGGAAAGTTCAAGAGCAAAGAGGTATGCATGAACAAAGCTGGGCATTTAGAGAGGGTAGAGGGAGAGAAGGCCTCCAACAGATGTGTCAATTAGTGTTGACTTAATAAGTTCATTATTACCAATTTCTTTTTTTACTACCTTCTCTTGCTTTAATTGAGAATTTTATGTGATTCTGTTTTATCTCCTCTCAGTGTAAAAGTTATAATTCTCTTTAAAAAGAAATTTTAGTGGTGCCCTAGGGTTTAAATGTACATTGTTTAAAATAAATTTTATTTTTTAAACAGTTCTAGGTTTATAGAAAAATTGAAACAATACAGAGTTGCCCTTCACTCAGTTTCTCCTATTAACATCTTACAGTAATATGGTATATTTGTTATAATTAATGAAAAAATATGGATCATTGCTATAAAAGTTTACAGTTCATTCACATTTCCTTAGTTCTTACTTATTGTCTTTTTCTGTCCCAGGATCTCAGCCAAGATACCACATCGCATTTAATTGTCATGTCCTATAGACTTCTCTCAGCTGTGACACTTTTCAGACTTACCTCATATGGATGACCTCGACGATATTGAAGAGCACTGGTGAAGTATTTTGTGCAATTCCCCTCAATTGTAATTTTTCTGATGTTTTTCCTTTGATTAGACTGGGGTGATTGGTTGTGAAGAATAAGATCATTTTTATCATGATGCACCATTTTTATCGTCATTCCTACTGATATTCAACTTGATAACCTAGATA
>NW_006442489.1:1259192-1295677 GCF_000325575.1 Pteropus alecto | reverse complement strand
TTTTCATACTGAACTCTGTAGAGAATTGCAAATTAAAACAACAATGTGATAATACTACACATTTATTAGAAAGGACCTACAACATACATTTTTTTCTAAGTTCACTTTCATATAATTGTATGCCACTTCATGTGTAGTGCAAGTAATTTAGACCAGAGTATTTCCAACTCCCCTCCCATTCTCCTGAAATTGCTTTCATTTATTATACTTATCCATATGCTATAATCACTCCATCATTGTTACTCTTATTACTCTAAGTAGTTATATTGTAGATCAGTTAAAACAAGACAAATCAAATAATTCATTTTACCTTTATTCCTTCTTCAATGTTCATTTCTCATTGTCAATCCACATTTCTGACCTATAACATTTCCTTCTGCCTGAGGACACTCTTTTAAAATTTCTTACAGATCAGGTCTGCCTATGATAAATTTCTCCAGTTTTTATTTGAAGAAGTTTTTGCCTCTTTCATTTTCTTTTCTTTTTTTTTTAAATTTTAGTTTCAAGGATATAACACATTGGTTAGACGTCTATATAGTTTGTAAAATGGTCCCTACCCCATTGCTCCCTCCCTCCCCTGACCCTCCACCTAGCCAACATATTCATTCTAATTGCATTCCTATGCTGTGCTCCCCATCACCGTGTCTATCCATCAGCTACTAATTTGAACTTTAACACTTCACCTCATTCTCTCAGCCCTCCAAACTCCCTTCCCCTCTGTCTATCACCAAATTGTTTACTATATTTGTGAGTCTGTTTCTGATTAGTTTGTTCTTTTTATTCCTTAGATTCCACATATAAGTGAAATCATATGGTGTTTATCTTTCTCTGTCTTACTTAAATACCTTCTAGGTTCAACAAAGCAATATGTTTTTCTATCTCCTTCCTTTTAGTCTGTGTCTTTTCATCCGAAGTGAGTCTCTTATAGGCAACATGTAGGAGTCTTGCTTTCCTTTCTATTCATTCATTCTTTTGGTTAGAGCACTTAATTCTTTTCCATTTGAGGTACTTATTGACAGGAATGTAGTTGTTACCATTCTTTATTCCTGTTTTTGATACATGTTTTTCTTCTTAAAGAAGTCCCTCCAACATTTCCTGTGATACAAGCTTGGTGGTGATAAATCCCTTCAGCTTATTTTTGTCTGGGTAGATCTTTATCTGTCCTTCAACTCTAGATGATAGCTTTGCTGGATAAATTTTTCTTGATTGTAGATCCAGGTCTCCACCCTGTTGAATAATTTTTGCCAAGCTCTTCTGTCTTGCATAGTTTATTCTGAGAAATCAGCTGCTAGTCTTATGGGTGTTCCCTTATAAGTAACTGTTTTTCTCTTGCTGCTTTTACATTTTTTTCTTTATATTTAAACTTTGACATTTTAATTATGATGTGTCTTGGTGTGGGCCTCTTTGGATCCCTGATTTTTGGAATTCTCCGAGCTTCTTGGGGTTTTATGTCCATTTCCTTGACCAAGTTAGGGAAGTTTTCCATCATTATTTCTTCAAACAGCTGTTCAACATATTGATTTTCTTCAGTTATGCTGATCAGATGGATATTTGGACCTTTAATAGTGTCCCATATGCTTCTTAAATTATTTTTATAGTCTTGGCATCTTATCTCTTGCCATTCTAATTGAGTGGCTTAGCTCTCTTATTCTCTAGATTGGGCATTTGATCCTTTTCTTTATTCACTCTGTTTATTTCGTTTATTCCATTAAATATACTTCTCATCTCAGATAATGTATTCTTCATTACAGACTGGTTCCCTTTTATAATTTCCATTTCCATTTTTATGTGTGTTTTTTTTGTCTCTTTGTTGAATTTCTCACTGAATTTATCTACACTTCCCAAAAGTTCATTGAGCATCTTTATAACTAGTGTTTTGAAGTCTGCATCTGTTAGATTACTTGACTCCGTTATATCTGGATTTGTGTTCTCTTCTGTCATATGGTTTCCGCTTCTTTGTCTTCTCATTTTGGCTGCCTTTCCATGTCTGTTTCTATGCACTAAGCAAATCTCCTAAATCTCCTGGTCTTATTACCACCTGTTAAGATTCAGCAAGCAATCCACAGATGCTGTGCTTATAGTTGCCTCAAAAGGCCACACCAGAAACCAAGGCCAGCTGCCTCCGGTGTGAGTCTAGGTACTGCTCAGCAAGGAGCACCTGACTCGCTGAGGATAAACCTGGATGTGGCTTGAGTGGGGCCACAAGTTGGGGGAGGCAGAGTTTCAGGAAATCCTCTGGGCAGAGTGACCTACGTTATCCAGTCTGATGACCTTACGATAATGATGGCACTGTATCCATGCACTGAGAGGGGAAAGGGCTCAACAGGGAAAAATGGGTACCATTGGCATTTCTGTACGGAGCGAGTCTCGCCTTGGCCCTCGCTCTGACAATGTCTCCTGTACGTCCCTGGTGCCCTCTGTGTTTAGCCTAGTCAGCGCTGGTGCTCAAAGCAAGCAGGTTCATCACCATGGAAATCCACTTGTGGACTTTTAAGAGGTGTCTGCCACTGCTGCCGCCGCAGCTTCCATCTCACTCAGCCTCTCAGAACCAGGCATCCCCATCTCCTCTCCCCACCCTACCTCTGTGTTGCAGGGTGCTTTCTTGGATTTATCCCTAGTTGTGTGGCTTGTTTATCAAGATCCCAGGCAATTTTTCCTTGCTGCTGCTCCTTGTTTCTGTCACAATTTTGATTTAGTTGCCAGAGGAATGAACAGAGCTTCTATCATCTATGCCACTTTGGTTTCTTGCTCTAGATAGTTTTTTTTTTTTTTTTTGCCTCTTTCACTTTTGAAGGATAATTTTTCTGGATGTATGATTATAAGTTGTGTTTTTTTTCTTTGAACACCTTAAATATTTTACTCAACTATCTTTTTTGCTTTCATGGCTTCTGGTGAGAAGTCAACTAATTCTTATCCTAATTTCTTTTTAGATACGTATAATAAAGAGTCTGACTCTATTGTTTTGTATTTGACTAATGACAGCTTTAAATTTCACCCTTCCTTCTTTCCAAACCTCCCCAAATCTAGGGAAACAGATAGGAATATTTGAGTGCACTCTTCTTTGCACCATTGAAGGTTCAAACTACACAAATTGCTATCTGCATGCAGGAAACCTCACTCCAATCCTACCTTCCAAACTCAAGCCACAAAAACTTCAAGCCAGTCTCTCCTTCCACTGTTCTCTCAAGTCATAAATTAACTGACCACATAGTTGTGGGTTTATTTCTGGACTCTCTATTCTGTTCCATTGATCCATGTGTCTGGTTTTATGCTAGTACAATGCTGTTTTGATTACTATATCCTTGTAATATAGTTGATATCAGGTAGCGTGATACCTCTTTGTTCTTTCTCAAGACTGCTGTGGCTATTCAGGATTTTTTGTTGTTCCATACAAATTTTAGAATAATTTGTTCTAGTTCTGTGAAAGCTATTATTGGCATTTTGATAGGGACTGCATTAAATCTATAGATTGCTTTGAGTAGTATCGACATTTTAAGAATGATAATTTTTTATTCATGATCACAGGACACACTTCCATTTATTTGTATCTTCTTCAATTTCTTTCTTTGATGTTTTATAATTATCTGAGTACAGATCTGCCCCCTTGATTAAATTTATTCTTAGATATTTTTTGATACAATTGTAAATGGGATTGTTTTTCTCAATTTTTCTGATAGTTTGTTATTAGTATATAATAATACAACTGACTTCTGAATATTAATTCTGTATCCTGTTACTTTACTGAACTTCTTTATCCATTCTAACACATTATTTTTTCTTTTGGTGGAATCTTTAGGATTCTCTATATGTACTATGATATCATCTGTAAATAATAATTATATTTCTTCCTTTCTATTTTGGATGTCTTTTATATCTTTTTCTTGTCTGATTGTTGAGATTAAGACACCAAATATTATGTTAAATAAAAGTGGTGAAAGTAGACATTCTTGTCTTGTTCCTGATCTTAAAGAAAATGCTTTTAGCTTTTCAGCATTGAGTATGGTGTTAACTGTCAGTTTGCAATATATGACTTTATTATGTTGAGGTGTATTCTCTCTATTCTCACTTTACTGAGAGTTGAT
Source organism: Pteropus alecto (assembly GCF_000325575.1). Taxonomy (NCBI): domain Eukaryota; kingdom Metazoa; phylum Chordata; class Mammalia; order Chiroptera; family Pteropodidae; genus Pteropus; species Pteropus alecto. The sequence continues at coordinate 1,291,595 of NW_006442489.1, read as the reverse complement.
ATCATAAATGAATGCTGAATTCTGTCAAATAATTTCTCTATTGATATAATCATATGATTTTCATCTTTTATTTTGTTTAGGTGGTGTATCACATTAAATGATTTGTGGATATTTAATCTACTTTGCATCCAGGAATAAATTCCAATTGATCATGGTTTATGATCTTTTAAAAGTTTTATTAAATTCAATTTGCTAATATTTTGTCAAGGATTTTTACATTCATATTCATCAGGTATATTGGCTTATAATTTTTTTGTAATGTCTTAGATTTCATAATCAGAGTAGTAGTGATAAAATGAGCTTAGAAGACTTTCCTCCTCTTGAATTTTTTGGAGTAGTTTGAGAAGCATTGGTGTTAATTCTTTGAATGTTTGGTAAAATTCACCTGTGACCATCTCATCCAGGACTTTTGTTTGCTGGAAGTTTTTGATTACTGATTCAATTTCATTAGTAATAATTGATCTGTTCATATTTTCTGTTTCTTTTTTATTCATTCTTGGAAGATTGTATGTTTCCAAGAATTTATCCATTTCTTCCAGGTTGTGCAAGTTGTTAACATATAATTGTTTGTAGCACTTAATTTTCTTATAATTCTTTGTATTTCTGTAGTTTCAATTGTCATGTCTCCTTTTTCATTTCTAATTTTATCTATTTGGGTTCTCTCTCTTTTTTCTAGATGAGTCTAATTAAAAGTTTATCAGTTTTATTTTTTTTAAAGAACAAGTACTTGTTTCATGAATCATTTGTATGTGGTTTTTGTTGTTGTTGTTGTTGTTGTTGTTGTTGTTGTTTTTAGACTCTATTTATTTCTGCTCTGATCTTTCAGATTTCCTTCCCTCTATTTACTCTTGGGTTTGATTGCTTTTTTATCCCTCGTTCCTTTAGATGAGAGGATAGATTGCTTATTTGAGATTTGTTTGTTTGTTTCTTGAAGTAAGCCTATATTGCTATGAAATTCCTTCTTAGGACTAATTAGTTGCTGTGTTCCATAGATTTTGGTTCATTCTCTTTTCATTTTCATTTGTCTCAAGGTATTTTTTGATTTCTACCTCTATCTCATTGTTAAGTTATTTGTTGTTTAGTTGTGTGTTATTTAGCTTTCATGCATTTGTGTATTTTTCATTTTTCTTCTTGTAATTGATTTCTAGGTTTATAGTGTTCTGGTGAGAGAGGATGTTTAATATAAGTTCAATGTTCTTAAATTTTCTGAGGCTTGCTTTGTGACCTTGGATGTGGTCTATTCTGAAAAATGTTTCATATGCAGTGGGAAAGAATGTATATTCTGCTGCTTTTCAGTGAAATGTCTTAAAAACATCAACTGAGTTCATTTGCTCTAATGTATTATAAATGGTCACTGTTTCCTTGTTGATTTTCTGTCTAAATGATCTATCCATTGATGTCAATGGGGCATTAAAGTCTCCTACTGTTACTGCATTAGTGTCTATCTCCCCTTATGTCCATCATTATTTTCTTTATAAATTTAGGTGCTCCTATGGTAAATGTGTTTACAAGGATTGTAAAATTGATCTCTTTATTGTTATTTATTGCCCTTTTTTGTTTTGTTCTAGCCTTTGTTTTAAAGTCTATTTTTGTCTGATATAAGTATTGTTACCCCAACTTTTTAAAATTTCCATTTGCATGAAATATTTGTTTTTATCCCTTTACTTTCAGTCTGTGTGTGTCTTTCGATGTGAAATGGGTCTCTTGTAGGCAGTATATGTATGGGTCTTGTTTTCTTATCTATTCATCTACTCTATGTCTTTTGATTGAAACATTTAATACATTTACATTTAAAGTGATTATTTATATGCATGTAGATATTGTCATTTTATCATTCACACTTATTTGTCTCCCTTCTTCTTCTTAAAGAAGTCCCTTTAACATTTCTCGTAATATTGGTTTGATGGTATTGAACTCTTTGATTGATTGATTGATTGATTGATTGTCCGGGAAGGTCTTTACCTCTCCTCCAATTCTAAATGATAACATTACTGGAGAGAGTAGTCTTGGTTATAGGTCCTTATTTGTCATCACTTTAAATACTTGTGTTAATCCCTTCTGGCTTGCAAAGTTTCTGTTGAGAAATGAACTGACAGTCTTATGGAAACTCCTTTGTAGGTAATGAACTGCTTTTCTCTTACTGTTTTTAAGATTCTCACTTTGTCTTTAACTTTTGACATTTTAATTATGTGTCTTTATGTGGACCTCTTTGGATACATTTCGTTTGAGACTCTGTGTTCCCTGGATTTGGGTGTCTCTTTCATTCAGCAGGTTAGGGGAGTTTTAAGTCATTATTTATTTAAATAGGTTTTTAATTCCTTTCTCTCTCTTCTTCTTCTGGTACCTCTACACTGTGAATGTTGTCATGCTTGACGTTATACCACAAGCCCCTTAAACTATCCTCATTTTTAAATTTTTTTCTTTTTGTTGCTCTGATTGGGTGTTTTCTGCTACCATGCCTTCCAAATCACTGATTTGATCCTCTGTTTCATCTAATCTGCTGTTGATTTTTTCCAGTGTATTTTTTTTTTATTTCAGTTGTTGTATTATTTATTTCTGAAGCTTTGGTATAGACTAAGGTCCACTGCCTTCTTTGCTTGACTTGGGACCACCTTCTAGAATCTACAAAGCAATATTCCATTGTTAGTCGCCTGTGCTGAGTCTGCAAGAAGCCACATTGCTACTCAAGTCTGGCTGTTACTGGCATTGGGCCTATTGCCAGTCTGCAGGAGGCACGGGGCACACTGAGGTCAGCCACCAGCTGCCTGGGGCCTGCAGACCTTGGAGAGATTTTAGGAAAGTTTGCAGTACAGGTTGAGGTGTTTTATCCTTGAGGCACTGCTGCTAGAAAAGCCAAGACTGGTGTGTGAGTTCAGTGGAGCGGGATCTCAGGGAGTCACCTGGGTAGAATGAGCATTGTTCACCACCTTAATGCAGATTCAGATTTGGTGCCTGCCTGTTCCTACAGGCTGTGTGGTGTGAGGACTAAACACAGGGACAATGATACCCTCACCCTTAAGCCACAGAATTCAGCCCCTTCTTGAATGTCTCTGGCACCTTTCAAGCTGCCATCCCTTCACTGGAGCTTAAAATGAGTTCTGTGAGGAAGTGAGTCTATAAGTGGGCCCTCTAAGAGGAGCTGGGTTTCCAACATCCCTACAGTTCACCAGGAAGGAAGCTCTGCTGAGTTAGATAGGCAGGGTCTCGGGGAGTCACCAGTGTGGGGCAAGCAGTATTCACCAGGTTAATGCAGTTTCAGATTTGGTGCTTACCTGCATCTGCAGGCTGCGGGGAAGGGGAGGGCTCAACACAAAGATAACAGCAGCCCTTGCTCTGAAGCTGCATAATTCAGTTTCTCCTCATATATCTCTGGTGCCTTTCGAACTGCTGTCCCTTTTGCTGAAGCTTAGGATTAGTGTCAGTTAAGAAGTGAGTTTGTGGAAAGACCCTTTAAAAGGACGCTTGAGTTTTCAGCAGCCCTCCCTCTCATCAGGACAGAATCCCTGCTGATACTCACAGACAGCTGCTGTGGGGACTCCTCTTTTTGGCACTGCAGTCCTGAGCTAGAAATCTCAAGGTGGGTCTGATGTACCTCACTCCCCAAGGAGCTGAGATATCTTTCTCATTTTTTAATCCCCAGACATGGCTGTGAAACCAATCCATTTTGAGTCTCTGCCCCTCCTACTGGTATTGATGTCACCTCTCCTTTATATATTTAGTTATAAAAATCCTGTTTAGCTGAACTAGCTATTTCTTCAGATTGTTATACAGGTTGCTTATTCTATAATTTAGCTGTAATTTTTATGTGATCACAGAAGGAGGCAAGCACAACATTCACCTACTCTGCCATCTTGACCAGAACTTCTGAAGGTATTCTTTATGTTACAATATTTTTGTTGTCTACCATTTTCTTTTGATTATTCCTTAGAGTTTCCACCTTTCTGCTTAGATCATTCATATGTTTCTACATTTTGTCTACTTTTTTCATAGGAGTCCAGTCTGTGGCTCCAGAAACTACTGCTCTTGGTAAGCAGATCTCAGATATATCTCTCTGATGTCCCCTTCTCCCCAGAATCAGGGGATCAGTTTACCCTGCAACCTCAGTTCTATAATAAATCCAAGAAAAGCCATGGATTTTTAGTTTGTTCACCTCTTCTTTTGTTGTAATAATGAAAGTGTTTATTATATGTTGGAAATGAATCTGGAATTCTTCCAATTGTTGCCATTTTTGAACACTAGCTATGTACAATACTCATAATTAAATAAATATTATCTCAAAATTTAGAAAAGCTCTACAAAGTAGAAAATAATATCCCATTTTATGAATATGAAATTCACATGGTCTTGCAGCTGATTATCACAGGAATTTGACCTGATCTGTTTAATTTCAAAGTCTACCTTTTTAGTAAGTGAGCTTTACTGTGTCTTAATATTGACTGAGAATGATGGGTGAATTTAGTCTATCACTATTATTTATCATATGCTGTATCTTCATAAGTGTGTCATTTTGCAAAGGAGGATGGTATCTGTGAGGGGATGTGTTGATTCTTGAGAGACAGACTGGTCCAGGAAGAGGAGATAGAGAAAGCAGTATGTGTTGTGGTATACATTTCTCTGATGAGCTCAAAGTTATCTTGGACCAGTGTGTCAAGGCATCTTGGGTTGCCAGGGACTTGTTGATTTGGTATTAGTATTTATTATTAATATCTCAATGTTTCACTATTTAACTCTGAAAAATGTTCCAATCTGAAAGATAAGTTATATGGTCATTTTTCTCATAAACTTTATGAAGAAAAGTCCTCCAGATAAAAGGGGCATTTTGACAAAAGTCAACATAAGCAGTGTAGTTTCAAGAACCATGAGTAAAAGAGACCACTGAATTCCCAAGAAAAGAGAAGCCTGATGAAAAAAGAAGAATGTGAGTGTGTTGTTTGCAAGTGTGTGTTAGACCCACTTGACAATATTCAGAGATGACTCGGAAAAAGGTCAAAAAGTCAGAATTCTGACTGAAAGCCAGTAGGCAAAAATATGAAGAGACACGACTAATCCTTGTTCATTTGATTTCCCTTCTACCCAGTGCCTAGGAAATTGAGGACACAATTATAAGGAAGCGGCTCATTTGTTTTATCAAACATTTACCAAGTTCCAATCACATTACAGCATTTCAGTAAGGAGAACAGTAACATAAAGAAACGGTGGCAATACAATAAAATGTGCTGAGACAGAAATAAGCGCAGATTGCTTTGGATACAGAGATGGAATATTGCGCTTACTTTGAGTGATTAAGAAAGACTTTTGACACACAGTGTAAATATATATATGCCTTACTATTAAAATGTACCACTGAAACTTACTGGATTTCATTAACCAATGTCACCATATATAAAAATAAATTTAAAAATAAACTAAAAAATTACTAAAAAAAAGAAAAACTTTCAAAGGGGAGATCACAACCTGCTACCTTCTTAATGATTAGAGCTGTGATTCTCAAATTCTGTGTGCATGGGAATTACCTGAAGTTTTCTTACTCAAAGCATGGTCTCAGGACCAGCAACATCTCATCACTTGGTAGCTTGTTAGAAATGAAGATTCTTCAGACAATTTTTATACATATTAAATTTTCACAAGCACTGATTTTGAGCTCTTAGCCTCGAACTTGGTTGTATACTAGAATAAGCTGGAGAGTTTTAAAAATAATGAAGCCTGGGATACAACCTCAGAAATTCAGATGTTATTGGCCTCGGGTTTGGCAAGGACATGAGGAATTTTCTAAGGTTATTTAACTGACTCCAAGGAGTAGAAAAGTTTGAGAACCATTAGTTTAAAGATAATGGGAGAGCAGAGAAGGTCTTTGAGCAGCTTAAGTAAATGCATGCCAAAAGTTATGAAAAAAAAAAACACAGTATATGCAAGAATCATAAACAAATCCATATTCAGTGCAAGGTATGAGGAGAGAGATGGGGAATATGGACAAAGAGGCAGGAAAGGTTCAGTTCTTGAGAACTCTCATGGCATGTGCCATGCTCAGGTCTGTTGTATATAGATGAGGAGCTTTGGAAGGAAATCAATATAGTCAGGCATGCAATTTAAAACATTTATACCACCGAGCCTAGAGGCTGGGAGAATAGATAGGACACAGGGCAACATTAAAAGTTCATACCTGAATGCAGGAATTGTAGAAAGAACTGACAGAAGGTAGTTGTAAGAAGGAGCAGGAGGCAAAATCATCTGGTCTTGGTCATTGATCAATTGAAATAGTGTAATGACAGAAGAGAGGGAGGAAATCAGATCTGCCCAGTGGGTTTCATGGGTTGATGTGCAGGTTTTTGATAAGTTAAATTTGAGACACATGTATGAAATGCTTGTGAAAAATTTATGTGCCAGTGTCCATCAGGTGGCTAAATAGTAAAACCTAAAGTTCAGAAAGTCTTAAGTGTGGGCCATAGATTTGGAATTTATCATCAAGTAGGTAGAAGAGAACATATCTTAAACAGATGAGATGGCTTAATTGGAGACCAAAGACTGAACCCCAGAAAATCTCAGGAGGATTCCATGTAGAAGACTAGTATAAAATGATTAAAGAGAAGGATGAGGATAAGTAAATGAAAAGGCCATGGAAATGAAAAGGTATTTGAGACAACTAACACATCAGAAAGTCTGCTAGAGCAAGGAGCAGTAGATGCTCCTTGGGTTTAGCCATAGTGAGCTCACTTGGAACCAGTATCTCAGTGAAATAATCAAATGGAAAAAAAAAATTGGAGATGAGAAATAAAAGGGACAATGAGGGCGGACCTCATTGTCTGCTACATAGAATATCTGAAGTTAATATTCATATAAAGAAATTATTGACTAAGTGCCACAGCAGGCTGAAACAAAGCAATAAATAAAATGATAGTTTTGTGAATGAATAGTGAAAATAAAGTTTGTAACTTTTTTTATGCGAGAGACTTTACAAGTTTCTATATTAATGAGAAAGTACTAGTAGAGAAGATATGGTTAAATATACAGGATGTAGGACATGAGGGTACTGATATAAAAATCTGATGTGCTTCTGTTCACAACATTTCCAACTGCTTGCATGTCTCTCCCTCACAAATTCCCATCATTATTTTACTGTAAGTTGGGGGACAATTAACTTCTGAATAACCAGTTAGAGAGTTTTGGCTCTCTGCCAGGATATCTCCAACTTAGAAGTCGTAGTAGGAACATAGGACAGTCATATCAAGTTTCTAAGTGGAGGGCCGGCGAATGAAGCATCAACATCCAGCCCCTTACTGAGAGAGGTTTCTGTGGACCATTAGTAGAGTGGGTGTGAAAATTGGCCAAAGGAAGATGTTACTATGATCAATCTCTCAGGCTGTGTGGGCTCTTAAATGTGTGGTTTCAGGGTCCTCTAAAGTGGGTAGCTGTAGCAGCTGAGACACAGGGTCACATGGCTTATGAATGTCCAGAAGAGAGAAAGAAATTCCTGGAGCTTCAATGGGAGGGTCTTCCATAGCTTAGGCAGCAAGAAAAGGAACAAGTATGGGTCTCCTTGTGAGGTGAGAGATAAAAAGATAAGGATGGGTACAGGACAGGTGTGGTTGTAGGTGGCAGGGCAGTTTATTTAGATCACAGTTTGAACCAGGGTGGTAGCAGTAAAGGGTGGAAAAATGGTTAGATTCCAGATATGTTTTGAAGGTAGAGACTGTATAATTTGCTCATAGAGTGAATATGGGTATGAATTTTAAACAGAATCAAGGGTGATTCCATGGTTTTCTACCTGACCAACTGGAAGAAAAGAGACCCCATTAAATAAATGAAAAGAAATGCAGGGGCAGCAGATTTGCAAAAAGAAGCAGGAGCTCTGTTTGGGGGTATATTCAGTGTTATAATCATTTGATTTATCTCTACAGAGGAATAATAACTTATGAATAATGCTGAAATATCTTCAAATCATTGCAATAACAGTCACAACTTTTTGCCTTTGTTTCTTTACATAGCTCAAAGTTATACAGCTTTTTTAACAATAACTCTAAGAGGTGGCTTTCATTTCCTGAGGCAATTTAAGATTCTATTTTTCACCTTTAAAATTATGGCAATAAAATTCTGGTTACTTTGTATTCCTAACTATGAAAAATAGATTGAAGTGTCTGAGACGAATGCAAATGGAGAGGGGAGATCTGTCAGAAAGAATGCGTGTCCTGGGTTGAAGACCTTGACTTCTAATTTTACTAAAAAAGAAACATGTCATTGGCTGAATGAAATATAGCTTTGTAAACTCTGCAATAATGCTCAACAAGATACTTGGACTCAGACTTTGAATAATTTATATTTGCCCACTGCTCCCACCCCAACATCCCTCACTTGGAATTCCTCCCCATGATGGTAACCAGCCATCTGTTTGTCAGAGCTGAACACGGTTTCTTTTTTTTTTTTTTTTAAATCAGATTGGGGCTTCTGAATGGACCCTAAAAAACAGTTAATCTGTCTTTACTTTAAAAGGCCCTTGGTATTCTCTGCCGTCACACCACTGGTTTCATGAAGGCACTATCAGCTCCACCTGGAATTCAGGGACCCCTCAGAGGTCCCTAAGGGAACCCATGAATAGAATTCAGAGATTCTATGAACTTGCATGGGAAAGAAAGCACGCAACCTTATTTTAACTCACATCTAACTAAAAGTAAGAATTTCTATTATAAATGTTAACCAAAAAGAAAAAGGTACCCTAAAATACCTGTCCTTATTACCAATAAAAAAAAGATATTTTCATATCTCATCACAATTGTTGTTTAGTGCATGAATTAAAAATTACAACTATTACTACATCATAACTTTTAATAGTTTAATAGTTTAATCTCTACAGTTATAATTCATTTTAAGTCATATATTTTATGTATCTAAAAATATTCTTCTGAGAATGACTGCATAAGTTTCTAAGTTTCTAGAAAACAAGGATTGGATTTTGTTTCTGTCATAATCCTAGCCAGTACATAGATGCTAAGATAATATTTGTTGAATGAATAAATGACTGAATGGATATATTATCTTAATTTTCCAAGGCTCCAAATTAACTTAAAAGTTGAAAATTATTGAAAACATGGAGTATCTAAAGTGGGTTTTAAAATATATGATTTCCAATTCATTTCTTATAACTGTCAGCATTCTTATTACAGATTAAACTAATTTTTATTTGGAGGAATTTGCCTTCCCTACCCACCCCTCAGCTGAGAATTGCCATCTAAAAATGACATCGTAGAGTTATTTCACCACCAGTCTCTGGTTGAGGAGGGTTGAAAGGAAAGAAGGATTAGATAAGCATACAACAAGAAAATTCTCTCATTTTTCTCAGCCATATGGGTTCCAATAGTGAGCCAGTCCTTTCTCCTGCACAATTGATGGTATTTACTTCTTCATATGTTGCTCACTAGGGATGAAATTTACATTAGTTGGTCAAAGCTCAAAGAGATTATGCATTTATAAAAATAATTTTAAATATCAATTCTCTTAGAAACATATTTTTAAACTATTATTTTTCCTTCATCTTGAAAAACAGGCAAAAACAAGCCAGTCAGGGTTTATTTGGCTTGGAATGTTAGCACTCAAGCTTTCTTCATTACAGTTTGAGACAGTACATTCACCAGGTGGGTGCCTTTCAGTTTACTAAATCATTCTGGGAGCAGCTCATTCTGGAAAATACAGAGACATCTTATATGGATAATTAATGCTCTTCAGTTTACCAGGGATGTGTAATTGAGGCCAGCTGCTCAAATAGTACCCAGAGCAACAACAACAGAAAGAGACAATGGTAAATTCAGGGATTAGAACTCTGAAAGATAGGTGCAGGGCTACAGCATCAGCTTTTCTTCAGATTCCCAAGTGCCCAGGTGACTTAATGGCTCAACTCCATAAATAAACCAGTAGACAGCCCTTACTTGATCAGAGGTACAAACAGTAGAACAAAATAAGTATAAGATCTTGCCAATGATTCCCATTGGAACATATGGTGGGTTATGGCTTTTGTGAAGCAGTAGTCATCTTCGGATAAAGGAATTTATATGTTTGCAATGAAAATTAACACTGATCCAGTTCCCACCTTCCTCTCTTAACTGGATTACCCCAATATTCTCCCAACTGGTACTCCAACTCTCACCTCCATTCTTTTCTAATTCCATTATCCATCTGTCATCTAGAGCTATCCCCTGCCACACACACACACATACACACAAAGACTAATCATTTTGTTCTCCTGTCTATATCCAGTCAGTGTTTATCCAATGTCATCACAAGGAGGTGCAAATACTTTATGGTTCATAGAGACTCCCCATGGCCTCACATTCCTCACCAGGCTTTTCTCTTGCTAAGCCACTTTCTAGTTTCATCGAATATTTTTCAATTCCCCACAAGTTTTTATTGGCCTCATGGTCCTTGCATACGTTGTTCCCTTTACCTGAAACAATTCTATTCCATTCTACACTTTCTTTGTGTCCTAAGTTCAATATCTCTCCTTTTGGGCCTAGGTTATGCTCTTTGGTCTCGTAACTCCTAGTAACATGAACAGTCTTCATACAATAGGGTGATCATGTGCCTAATGTCTGCTCTGTTCACTAGACTATAATACTCCTAAAGGCAGGGACCACATTTATCTCTTTTACTACTGTATCCCAAGACCTTGGACAAATCTGGCACACAATGGGAGTTTGATTAAGATTTGTTTAATACATAGATTAACAAATGGGACACACAAAACTCCTGTCTGCCTCTGACAAGGGAGTCCTAATAGTAAACCTATTTTTGCAATGAGATCCCCTTTTTCTCTCTTATTTAATTCCTATCAAAAGAGAAAGGAATGAACTGATTTTGTTGCTCATCCTTTGTTGTGACCTTATCTAGCTGAGATGTGACCTTATCTAGCTTTCATAGTCCATCTTTGATTGGTTTAGAGCAATGGTTCAGAAATCAAAAGTAGTTCCCTGAGGGACTTGCTAACAAGAGATGGTTGGGCCCACCCCCAGAATTTCTGAATTGCAAAGTCTGCAGTAGAGTATGAACAATTTAAGTTCTAACAATTTAAGTTTTAACAATTTAAGACCTAGGTGATGCTGATGCTGCTGGTCATAGGATCACACATTGAAAACCACTAGACTGGATGTTAAATTTGGAAGTCGTGCAATTTCTATAGTCTCACTCTCCTATCTTATCTTATTATGATGACCTCCTATTTCATTAATCTATGGGTTTTGAGGAGACCAATCTTCTGTAGGGGGAGGAATCTCAATGCAATATGTTTATGTTTTGCCTTGCATAGTTGATTAAGTAGGGCCTTTGTGTGCTTAGTGAGGCCCATCGACAAGCCAAAAACATACTGAACATGACCATATATGGAAAGCTGTAAGATCATTGCTTTGTCTTGACTGTTTCACAGAATTGCGGATAGTTGGTCCTGGTTTGAATTGAAATGGAATCTTTTCTGGATCAATCAGTGTAGATCAAGTCCTGTCTTGCATTTTTATAAACATGTTTTGCTCTATTGCAAAGTACCTAATTAACAAAAATAACATAAGTTTTTGGAGTAGCCTCCATATCTCTTACAGCATTTGCTTTTTAAATTTACCTCACAGAGACTATTTAAAATGTTTAACATACAAAAAAAAAAATCAGTTATCTTCTTTGGTTTGTGGTTTCACTTTCATTTTGACCATTAGCCAACCCTTAACTTTTGAATATGGTTTGTGGAATAATTACAGAGAAAGCAGCCCTCACCCTTAAGAACAAATACTGATCTAGAAAAGTTCCAGGACATTTTTATTGTTTCCTCTCTCTCTCTCATGTCCAAGTGATTTCGGTGTTGCTATAACAAATGTTGAGCAACTCTAAAATGTTGAGATCTCACATGTTGATTTATGCATTTGATATCAATTAGAATTGGTTCAAAATCCATTTATCCACCCATCAAACCATCCATCTATCCACCCATCTAATCACTCAACAAGGCACAAAAACATAAAACTCAGTGTACCACGCATTGTATAGATCAAAGGTTATAAACCAGGATTGTTTTACTGTGAGGACCTTATAATTTGATAGGAAAAATATGACACAGACAAATAAAAAGCTGAGATAAGTGTCACAAAGATATAAAATTAGACCGTTAAGTAGGCACCCAGGAAAGGACATGTGATGGAAGAGCTTAGACTTGAAAACATGAAGACTGTGAATCTCAATCGAGCCCTTGTTAGAAGGCAAAAATTTGCCCATCACAAACTTGTGTTTCCTAATCTGTGAAAAGGAAGTAACAATATACAGAATTTTGTTTGTAAAGTTTTATGATACTAGATGATGTTCCTTAGTAAAGGTCATGCTCAAAAAAATAATAAAGTGCTGTGATTATTGTTAGACATGGCATTGAAACTAAAACTCAGCATTTTATATGCAGCCCATTTCTCTACCTCCCAAGATCAGTCACTTCTCTTTCCTAACATCCCTCATACCTTCTACCTCTTAATCAAGTGCTTGTTCTCACTCTTCTACCCTGTACAACCTTCGCTTCTGGTAAACTCTATTAGGTAGCCCCTTTCTTTAAGGAAGACCGGATCAAGGTAACAAGGCCATCCACCCCTGAAGCAGTGACAGAAACCCAGTGCCCCTGGAGTTCTACCTGGACTCTCAATGATCCTTCTTTGCTGAATTTAGAGACAAAGATCAAAGTATATATAAATGGATTAAGCCAGCACATGGACTATATACCCACTTTAAAGAATTGTATTGAGTGGATCTTGGTGGGTCACATTGTTGGAAACAAGTCTAGACTTACTGTATGCTGAGTGCAATAACCCTCTGTTTCAGGCTAACATGAAGATGTGAATGCCCTTGTCAGTCTCAGCTAGTCAGGCTGACTGACCACCCAACTACACACCTAAGCTATGTCTTTTAACTTCATCTAAGAAAGGCACAAAACACATTTGGAAATAAGTGCAGCACATGCAGTGGAACTAACCTGGAAAAATGACACCCATTTTCATCTTGTAGCAGAAACAGAGGTGATTCAGACTGTCCTTTCTGAGCCTTCTTCATGCAAAAGAATATACTTCCATTTCCATTATAAAAGGTATGAACATTCAGGAAATACCAGTCAACATGCAGGGCAAAACATGTTTTGCTGGATTTGGGATAGAGAAGAAGATACAAAAATGAATAAGAACACAAACACACTTTGTTTCTATCCCTCATCTAATTGTAAAATGACAAGAGGTTTCATTTACAGTGCAAAAATATATATATATTCCACTTACTTCAATCTCAATGGATAATGTGATTGTTGCATTCTAGCACAGTTCTGGCCAATTTATGAATATAACTGGTCAATTAACCTACCAAGAAATACAATGTACATGGTTATGTATAACATACACAGGCAGTGACTTCTATTACATCTTAGAAAAGGGAATGTACTATGATGGCTTTGCTGTTTCAGCCAACACAGAGAGAATTAGCCTTGTGCAAAACAGCACTGAGAGAAATGAAAGAATTTGAGGAAGTCCTCTTTTTCGATATAGTCATGCACAGGGAATATATAACCCCTGAATGCAGCTTCATCATCTGCCTTATTAATAAGGTCTGTACATATATGACTATTTGTCTCTCTTCTCTTCTCTACAGTTATGTGGGGCTTATTTTAAAGGTATATTGATTTCATTGATTCATCTGAAGAAATTAAATAAAATAATTTCAAACTCAGACTTTTCCAAGAGGGGCCTGGAGACTCCATACCCATACCACTTATAAAGATAATTTCAAGTTGTGAGTTGCCCATTCAGCTTTCATCACTAGCAAAGATATTGGGCATCCTAACTGACATTGTGTTCTTAGAGAAAATTTGAAAGGAGACGTCAATAAATAGATGAAACACCACTTGCATTTGTAAAGTGTGTGATTTACAGTCTCATTGTTCAATCACCCTGTTCCTTAAGTTTTAGTGTCCCTAGTTTGAGAAATATAGATAAAGTAAATGCTTTCTGAGTCTTTGAAAATAATGGTGCTCATTAAAATGGTGATGCAATTTTTTTCTCCTGCCTCTGTAAATCATGCCCATTATGTGACCCTCCCTTTTGAAAATAACTGCCTTTAAGTGTGACCACCTGGGAGTTGGCACTAAATGGCAACTCTTGAGATGTGAACTCTGTGTTCTTGGTACATATTTCAGTCTGGAACCAGAAGAGAAATAAAAATCAATGTAGGATAAAAACATTCCAAAATGGCTTTTGGGGACCAAGTTGTGAGTAAATTCACAGACATGAAAAAGATTGCTTTAGCTTTCCAGAGTGGAGCCCAACCACTCAAAGCAATGTGAATGCCTGCCTTGATGAGGAAATGCCCTCTTCAGAAAAATCTAGGGTCTTAAAATGAGTTCACGTCATTGTTTCAGCATGTTTCTGAATTGTTTTTATGTCAACAGCTGGAGTAACAGGGTGCAAAACCTAAGAGAAACTAAGACTCCAAAAATTGTCCACACCTGCATGTAAAAGCACAGGATTCTGTGGCTGTTCTGTAAGGGTGCTGAGAGTTTCCTTATTTCCCAAAGGAAAGCCACCAATGGCTAATTATTAGGTGAGAGTCACTAGTGCACAGAAAGATAAATTGGAAGAGGTATAGAAATACCTCAAGAAACACAAGAGTGCACAAGCACTGATGTGAAGGGAATAATCCTGGATCCATATCCATCAGCTACATGCTCAGTGGCTTTGGGGAGTCATTTAACAATCTGCACTCATCAGTACATCTGCTATATAATTGCTAAATTTACAACTTTGTTGATATGGATTAATTAATGAAGTGGATCTCCACAAAACAACCAAGTGCCTTATACTTCTATATATGATATTTTTATTTAGTCATCACTACATCTCAGGACACAAATATTACTATCCCAACATTTATAGCCTTTGCAAGATATTAAACATATTCAATAATTTTATTCCAAGATAATTGAAAGAACTCATATATTTATGTATTTAATATTATATAGATATATTGTCTATATGTATCTGTTTTAAAATAGGCTAGGAAAGAAAGAGAGTGAATGAGAACTTGAGTGTCTTTTAGGATATTTTAAGATAAATTTAAGATAAAAAATTAAGATCTTGGAAAATTTTATAATTCGGAAAAGACTAGCACACTATTTACCTTGGAAAATGGAATTCATAACTTCAACAATGGAAGTTTTAATTAAAGGCATTAACATATAAGACAAACATTAATTAATAGTTTATTCTTTTCTTAAAAATTAAAGGAAGTGGTACTTGGTAGATGCATGTTTCCAGTATAAGTATGTGAAAGCCAAAACAAGTAATAAATCTGTCATATGAATAAAACAGAGATTGAAGTTTTTCTAGAATCTCACTTGAGGCATGGGGAGCTTCACAGTGAATCTTGAAAATAGTTACTATGACTTTTTCTTGAAAATGATTTTTTTTTTCTTCAAGGTAATGCAAATACAAATACAAACTGAACTAAATAGTCACGGATCAGCTTCATTGTCTATTTTAAGCCCATGCATATATCTGTGTTCAGAGATGTATCCATGACATATATCTACATATGATAATATCTGGATGAATGCCATATATGTGCAAAGAAGATTTTATTATAAATGGGAAGGGGTATAGAAATTTTGCATTCTCTGTACTTTATCTACACTACTGCCTATTCTTGACTCTGCTCTTTAGCTCATCTATACCTCCATCACAAGGTAGATAGTACAAATAAAAGAAATTTAAACTCAAAACCATCAGCTTCTTACTAGGAGCTTAGGTTAATGGACTGAGAAAGAAGGTGCTCACATCACATTAGCTGAAATGCAGGTTAAGGCTATGTGTGGATTCACTCATCTTTGCTTTCTTGTTCTCTGCTGATAACTGTGGAAAATCATAATGAGACTTGAGTAGCATGGCTTCTTCATATGTGATTGCAGGGATTTATTTAAAAAGCGTACATCATGCTTCCAAATCCATGAAAAGTTAATGTAAACAGGAAGCTAATTGGGAATCATATTTGCATAGGTGGATAACATCTTCATCTGAATTTGATGGTTCCTTTGAAGGAAATTTGGTGCCAGTGAAGCCACAACCAACATCAACAGGGACTATGCTTGACTATCCAGAAGAAGTCCGAGACAACCAGTTAGCTCAAGTGTCATAGGGGCAAAGGGATTCTGTTCAATACCTTTAATCTGTTGATTCATTCTAGCAGAATCTGAGGCCTATTGACACAATTTCTACTTGATTTGCTACTTACGGTCTTCTTTTGTAGCCCCTCCTTCTCACAGCATCTTGGTCTGTGAGACTGTCAGTATTTTTCTGTCACCCCAATTTATCATTTCCATATATTCATCTAACTTTTTTTTTCAGAGTAACCTTTATGATAGGATTGCAAACTTTTTTTTTTAATGTGACAGTTTTTGTTGACTCACATGACACCTTCCGTTGACACTCTTCCCAGGTCTTAATGAGGCTGAACACTTTCCTACAACTTCCCATATTGTCATTTTTATTATTTTCTTTCTCTACTCACATTTCACCAACTACAAAAAAACCTTTACCACTGATAATTGACAAAAATTTAAATCAATCTCAGAAAAAAAGTCAGGCAACATGAGCAATGAGTAGAAAATGGTGATTATGCACTTTCTTGGTCATATTTTAAAATCATTTTATTGAACCTTTTAAAAATAGATTACACAATCTATCTGGACCTAAGAGAGGCTCCTGATTCTGTCCACCAAACTGAAATGCGAATGCTCCTAATAGTATGATGCAGAGAGACAGAGCCACATGCCAGTCAGTCTCCCTGGTCTTGGTAAGTATAGGAGGCTCAGCCACCTCTGGATCCACACCATGGCCTTTTCACTGCCAACCAGTGAACATGCTCTTAGGGCCAAGAGCAGCACCATCCCATAATCTTTTACATTTAAATATGCAGAAAGAAAATCCATAAACATAAATTTCAAGATTTTGATATGAATCCATTCTATCCCATCCTGAGAAAACTTATCTAAGCATTCTCCAGTTTACATTTCCTAAATGTAGCAAGTGTAACAATGTATAGTGCTTTTCAAAAGATCCATCATCAAGAAGAAGTTGTAGTCAAAGATTGCTATGACTACATACTTGTCAATAATCTTTATGAAAGGGAATTTCTTGAAATGGCAAATTGTATCAATGTTTCATAAAATCTAAATTCTTCCATCTAGGCTGAAATGTTCTCTTTGCATGTCCGACATAATGTTTTGAGCCTGGGCAATGTGCCAGGTTGCTGGGAATTGGAAGAGTTCTGTGCAAATATGGAATGGAAGCTTTGGTCCTATTCCCTCTTGTGTCACTGGCTAATGGATATCTGGAGTTTTCATGGGGTCGACATTCTTAGTAAATTACACCTAGGTACTATCAATAATACTGGCCAAGAAAAATGCAACGCAATGAGAAGAAAAAATGCATTCTTTCCTCTAAAACAAGAGACTGAGAGTCCCTCTAGGAAGTGGTGGCTCTAGATTCTACTAATATTTTGTTATTCTGCCAATGCACTCCTCTCTTTGACCAATTCCTAGAGATAATTTTGCTGAAGAATTCTCAGAAATCTTTGGTCTAAGATAATGGTGCTTTGGTGTCTATTCTTTGTGAGACACTCTTGTGAATAAGGCTGAGTTTCTAACACTTGATTTGCCCCTCACCATCTTCTTTTGCATGCCATTGTTTTCACACCAACTTGGTCTGTGAGATTTATAGTATTTTACTGTTACCCCAACAGTACAGCACTCTAAAACTATGGCAGTAACACTATCATCAAATGGTCAATTCAGTAATTGAAACACCAGCATAGATCATGCCAAGATGCCATTTCACAAAATTAGTTAATAGTGCTACAATCATCAAGACTTAGAATTCCCTATGATTGCCATTAATTCAATAAAACATGCTTACTCCTGCAAATTCATTATACTGTCATCTTCATGGTAGTAACGACTACCCTGGGGTCAACATTTGAGCATCACTTTGTACATGTCACTGTGCTTGTGCATGAAGAGTATGTCAAGCAGACAGAAGAATCATTGTCATGACAGAGAGAGAGACCAGTATCCCCCTCCATGCCTGGGTCTGAAAGTCCATCCTGGGCATATGTGGGGGTAATATTTGCTGACTATGATATCCCCATTCCTGCCCCCTTAGCATCCAGGGGGACCATGTGAAAAGTCTTCAGAGAGCCTTTCCTGCATGCTCCAGTGGAATAGAATTCTCTTTGCTCTCAGACAGTTGTCTGAGACCAGTAAGTGGCTCCTGTGACCTCTGACATGGACTCAAGACATCTACTGCACCAAAATCTGCCAGGCCCCTAAATCTGAAGAAACAAACTCCTCTCCCAGCCACAGGGTTCCATTTTCTTAAATGGAACAGAGGTCTACTTGATCACATGGACTCTGTGCTTCAAATCCCTTCCACTCTGCCTCCAGTTGTCCTGTGTTTCTAAAAGACTTGGTCCACAACACTATTGTTTGGGCTCTTTGCTCCTTTCCAATGGATGCTGGTTGCTATGGAAACATGGCTGCATCCACCTTAGACAAGATTCATTGGAACGCTTGGCAAAATTGAATTATTCTCGGTCATTTCTCTTAGGTTTCTTCAGCAGTGGCTGACCTGTATCCTGCAGCTAAGTAAATGGGTTTGGGCAATTAACCTAAGAGTTTTTCTGCTGAAGTGGTATAAACATAAGTAGCTAAACTCTGTTTTTAGACAGAATTACCTAGTGATTGCAGACTCTTTCATCCTGTAGATAAAGCAACCCCAGGCCAAGTCAACTGGGAGCATGTTAAGACCTTGGGTCCTATGGGAGATTTGCAATCTCAAGAGAATATTACATTCTAGAGGGAATTTCAGTAGGGTGAAAATGCAACTGATCTACAGTTACTTCAGACCCACAATAACAAAGCTCAGGCTAGCACAGAATGAGGCCAGGATTTACAATCAGGGAGGAAACTGTGATGCCTTTTACATCCCAGGGAAAATGACTCCACTTTATGCTGTGAAAGTCATTGGTCCATGAGCAGTATGAGGAAATCTGGTGTCTTTGGAAATGCCCTTTCATATATTTGGTAAAACAGTGCTCTCATATACAAAGAAATGCTAATAATTATATTTTAAATAATTTTTTAAAAACCTATTATTTTTCCCCAGGAACTGTAGATGAATTTAGGTCCAGAAATGAGTATATAGCAAGTCAATGTTGTGTTTCAAGGGTGTACAAAAAATGGGCTTTGCTGGAGTATTTTACTTAGCTCCCAGTACCACTGGATACAGTCAGGGTCCCTGAGGCCAGAGATCTGCCCTGAAGGAGCCAGACCAGAGTCTCCCTGTGATCCATGCTAGCTCAAGACTGAAACAGCGTTGTGAAGGGTTGAACTGTGCACTTGAGAGACAAGATGGGTGTTCTGCTTCTAATTCTCCTTCTGGACAGCTTTGTAGAGTTAGTTATAAAGTTTCCCCATCTTCATTGGTTTTAGTTCTGCATCCAAAGGTTGATTCAAATTGTGTTGTATGGATGTACTAATTTTATCATGGTTGATGTTGGTGGACAGGAAAAGATGTCTGGGAGTCCAACTGAGTTTACTAACCCGCCAAGTGCCACTGCCATCTTGCAGCATCCATCATCAGTCAGTCTTATTTGGGAGAATAAACAGTAATGCAAGGAACAATCGAGTGATAATTAATTGCTAAAACTCATGATGCTGACTACAAACACCATGACCTAACTTGATAAGTTATCAAGACAAATGGACGTGATTGCATTTTTTTGTTGTTTCAGACTCGGATGCTCTCACTGAGAAATGGGAGAAGATACCCAAGCACAGCTCATCAGCTTACACTCTGACCCTTGTTTATAGTAAATGGTAATTACATTATGGAGACTGACATGACAAGTTGTTATAATTATAGTGAGGGGCCCCTTGATAAAACAAGTGTATATATTGAATCTAGGACATTACCGCTAGATTTTTATTTTATTATTATATTATCTCTATTTTTTCTATTATATTTTCTCTATTCTAATTATTGAAATATAATTCACATCTCATACAATTCATCCATTTAAAGTGTACAATTCAATGTTTTTGTCTTTTTTTCCAACTATTGAAATATAATAGACAATTAGTTGCTTGTATTTACATTGTACAATTCAATGAGTTATTTTTTTCAATTATAGTGGCATAGAATAATATATGTTTTAGTCATACAGCATAGTGATTAGAGATCTATATAACTCACAAAGTGATCACATCACTTTGTGTGTCTTTTAATCTGCAATGAGTCTCTTGTAGGCAGCATATATAGGGGTCTTGTTTTCTTATCCATGCAGCCACTCTATCTTTTGGCTGGAGCACTTAATTCTTTTCTATTTGAGTGTTTGTTGATATGAATGTAGTTATTACCATTCTTTATTCCTGTTTTTGATACATGTTTTTTTTCTTCTTAAATAAGTCCCTCCAACATTTCCTGTAATACTGGCTTGGTGGTGATAAATTTCTTTAGCTTATTTTTGTCTGGGAAGATCTTTGTCCTTCGACTCTAAATGATAGCTTTGATGGATAAATTTTTCTTGGTTGTAGATCTGGAGTTTTCATCACGTTGAATATTTTGTGCCAAGTCCTTCTGTCCTGCATAATTTCTTTTGAGAAATCAGCTGCCAGTCTTATGGGAACTCTCTTGTAGGTAAATAACTCCTCTTCTCTTGCTGCTTTTAAGATTTTTTTTTTTAACATCAAACTCATGTTTATTAGGAGGGAGGGATGGGATGAGGGAGGTCCCCTTGTCCTCACTCTCCTTAACACAGCACAGAGTCCCCAAGCCTCTGTCCTTCTAGTTAAATGGGGGTGGGGAGTGGGTAAACAGAAAGCGTTAGTTCTAGCAGTGGGCCAAGAAAGAGGTGGAGGATGTTTGCATCTTTCTCATCTGAGAGGCTCAAGGACCCAATCCACCTGTGCCCCTTGCTCTCGGAAGGCTTAGACATCAATGGGCTCCTGGCCTCAGTTCTGCCTCTTCACCACAAACATCCTCTGTCCTGACACAATCACCAGTAGCGTGTATTCTCCAAAGACCACTGACAGGCGCTTGAAGGGTATATTTATGCCGTGGTACAGCCAGAAAGCACAGGTTGTGCTGACCAGTTCAGAGATGGTGCTAGTTGCCTGCTCGTCATTCTCTAGATCTCCAGTTGACACCAGCACTGCGCCTTCACTCAGCACCAGGTAGCCAAGTTGATCTGGAATTCTCTCCAGCCTCTGGGTCAGTGCAGAAGTCTAATAGATAAAGACGTTGTCAGTCATAAGCATTCTAAGAGGATACTCCTGGATATTCTTCACTTGCAACCCAAGTCTCATAATAGTGCCTCCCACCCCACTTTTTTTCTCAGCCAGGGCCCTTCCTGACCCTCTTCTCCTCTACATGGCCAACACTGATCTACTTTAGCCTCCATTTGCCCTCACCCTCTGCTCCTGGGCTCCCTCGGCCCTCCACATCCCACCTTTGCTACCCTCTGAGGCCTTCATAGTTCTACTGTCCCCTCCAATTCCACATGACTCCCCAGCTTCTGTACAACCATCCCACAGATCCTTCCTCAGCCTTTTACATTGCCACCCCTCCTATCTCCATTCCCTTCCTCTCCATCCCATGCTTTTTTGTTTTGTTTTGTTCTTTGAACATACTTTTAACCACTTCTTTGAAGTCTTTTTTTGCTAAGTATGATATTTGGGCTCTCTCAAAGACAGTTTCTATTGTCTGTTTTTTGTTTTGTTTTGTTTTCTGTGTATGGGTTATACTTTCTACTTTGTGTGTGTGTGTGTGTGTTACATTATATTTTGTTCAAAACTACTTACTTAAAATAACATATAACAATTCTGAATCTGAATACTGATTCCTACTCTACTTGCTGTTGTTGTTTGTTTGTTTATTTTTCTGTTTGGTAACATGGTTGGATATTTTGTTTTTGGCTGCATGCACCTGGAATGGAACTTCCATTATACTGAGCTGGAGTAGAGAGCTGGGGAGAGGTTTGTGGGGGGCTTTATGGCTCTAATGCCACAGATGCTCACTAATCTTACTGTGATTTAATAGATTTTCTTGAATGAGAATATTTTCATTTGCTATATGCCCATAGAACAATTTCCATACATTAAATGTTTGTGGGTTTTTTTTAATATAATTTTCAGCTGTTATGGCTGTTTCACTGGAGAAAGAGTCCTTGAAGCTCCTCACACCACCATTCTGGAAATCTTATCTCATTTATTTTTATAAAAAGATAATTATAGTTTTAAGCAGTTGAATCATTTTAATAAGTTGGCTTAGAGCTAATTCTCTATTAAGACATCAGTAACTTTTTCTCCAATATAAGTATTATCAGGCAATACAATGAGAATCTAATCACTGGGATTCAAATTCTAAGTCTACTTCTAACTAGTTATGTAAACTTCCACAGAGTGTTTGTGTTTTTACTGCTAGCAATTAACATATTGAGCAGAGACATTCCTAAGATTTCTAGAAGTCTGTGAAAAGCTATTCCATTATGCTTCAGTGCTTTTGTGATTTAAAAAGAACTTTCCTATATTTTTAACATCTATTTGTGATATGTAGCAAGCATCTGTGGCCTGAAATCAAGTCTATTTATTCTCTGATATTTTGTCTTTAATCTCTGATGAAGTATCACCTGCCTAATTTCACACTAAGCTGCCTAATTTTTGCTCACTGCGCAAAATCATGATCAGCGGGTGATAGATTTGTTGCGTATCGAATTTAGGCTGACCCTTTCCAAATGATGCACCATTTGATACCAGTGTCTAATGTTAGTGTCCCTGAACATCATCATGCTCCAAATTTGCCAGAACAGACAATCTACTTTAATCCACAGGTGTTCAAGAAAGTTGGGCTCCCAGTTCTCATCAGAGAACTGGACTCTGCCTACTTGGCTAACTCCATTTATTACTGCTCTCCTCCTCCTCTCCTCTGCTCTGACCTCAGGGGGAGAGCTGAGAATTAAGCCTATCAACTTCTCAAACACAAATATTCCAGCCTGTTTCATGGGGGTGGCAATGGCCCTTACCCACTGCCTTGGAGGGCTCCTCCCTCAGAGCCTCAGCTACCCCTCTCCATCAAAATGGTACCACCACTGTCATTACCACCTCAGTTCTCCCAAACTTACTTCTCTTTATCTAGTAGTACTGTCTGTATCTTTGTTTGTCCATCATATTGCATGAGCTGAATTCAATATGCACAAGCATCAAATAAATTCAACTTACCTCACCATTAATTCCAAATTTTATCAGTATCTGAGTTCTAAGCTTCCTCCTGCTGCTAACTTAGTCTAGACACAGACATAAATGACTGAAGTTGGGAGGCCAGCATCGTTGGCATCTCTGATATTTACTAGCTGCTCCTTAACCCCTCAATTGCTAACAGATATGATCCTCAGGGTTGAAAGAAGGATAGAGAGGAAGATTCTCACTTAACTGGTACAGGATGACTGGTTCCATCCCCTCATAGAGAATGTTGTGGGTACTTCTGAAACTGTCACACCAGGGATTCTTCACTAAATTTCCAATCATATTAGCTATGCCCCATCCATATACACAATATCACTTTTTATTTATTTTCAGATCATTTTGTCACATTATTCATTTCATCCTAAGAATTCTCTAACCTCCTAAATAATTTTTTTATTTGTATATATTAGGCTTTATTTTTTGTGCTGTAAAGATCAATGGGTCTGGATAAATGTATATGTCATATATCCACCATTATACTGTCATTCAGAATAGTTTCACAATCCTAAAAAAAAAAATCCCCTGTGCTTCAGTTATTTAATCCTTCTTCTCAAGTCTATAGCTTGCAATAAGATTCATTCTCAGTGATGTACATTCTATAGGTTTGGACAAATATATAATTACATGTATCCACCATTATAGTATGATACAGAGTAGATATACTGCCTAAAATCCTCTATTTATCCCTTCTCCCCACCAAACCCTTGGCTACTACTGATTATTTTACCTTCTCCATAGTTTTGTCTTTTCCAGAAAGTCATATAATTGGAATCATACAGTATGTGGCCTTTTCAGACTAGCTTCTTTCACTTGGCTATAAGCAGTTAAAATTCCTCCATGTCTTTTCATGGTTTGATAGGTCATTTCTCTTTATTACAAAATAGTCTTCCATTGTGTGGATGTACTATATAGTTTTTTTTATATATATATTTGCTTTTTTAAGGACATCTTGGTTACTTTCAGTGTTTGATGATTAGAAAATAAGTTTGCTATAAACATTCACATGCAGCATTTCTTGTAGACTCAGTTTTCAAATAAGTTGGGTAAATACCCAGAAGTGGAATTGCTAAATGATATAACAAGACAATGTCTAGTTTGTAAAACCCCGACAAACTTTTTGCATTTCTACTAGCAACAAACGGCAGTTCCAGTTGCTCTGAATTCTCAGCATTAATTGATATTGTCAGTTTTTTTTAGCCACTCTACTAGATGTATAGTAGTATATTGTTGTTTTAATTTGCAATTATCTAGTGACCAATAATGTTTAGCATCTTTTCATGGGCTTACTTTTCATCTATATATCATGTTTGGTGAGGTTCATCTTCAGATCTTTACCCATTTTTTTAATTGGGATGTTTGTTATCTTATTGATGACTTATAAGATCTCTTTGTATACTTGGATAGAAATCCTTTATCGGGTACTTGTTTTGCAAATATTTTCTCCCAGCCTGTGGTTTGTCTTTTTATTCTCTGAACAGTGTCTTCACAAGGAGAAGGTTGTTAATTTTCATGAAGTCCACTTTATCAATTTTTCTTTGACAGATCACGTTTTTGCTGTTGTATCTAAAGATTCATCACCCAATCCAATCTCACATAGAATTTCTCCTATGTTTTCTTCTAAAATTTTTATAGCTTTGCATTTTACATTTAACATTAGGATAAATTTTTAATTAATGTTTGTTAAAGGTGTAAAGCCAGTGTCCAGGTTCAATTTTTCTTTTTAAGATGGTTGTTCAAATTTTCCAGTGCCATGTTTTGAAGACTTTTTTAAATTGCACTGCTTTTACTCCTTTGCTAAACATCAGTTAAACATAGTGTATAAGTCTGTATCTGGGCTTATACTTTCACCAATAGCATGCAATCTTGATTACTCCAGCTGTATAGTAAGTCTTGGAATTAAGTAGTGTGACTCCTTCAAATTTGTTATTCCTCCACAGTATGGCTATTGTGGGCCTTTTGACTTTCCATATAAACTTTAGAAAGTTTGTCAAAATTTACATAAAACTGGCTGGGATTTTGGTTGGGGTTATGTTGAATCTGTAGTTCAAGTTGAGAAAAATTAATCTCTTGAAAATTCTGAGTCTTTCAATCTGTTGACGTTGAATATCTCTTCATATGTTTAGGTTTTTAATTCTGTCATCAAAATTTTATAATTTTCACATATAGATCCTATAACTGGAACACTCTTGACTCCTTTGTTGGGGGGGAGACTTTTCTCTTCATTCTTATGTTTAGTAACAGGGGCCTGGAATTAAGCTGACAAAAGCCAGATTATCAGAGGGGAAAACTGATTTAATTATGTAAATACACACATGAATTGACAAAGAAATGTGATTTTAGGAAGTGTAGAATTTGAGGCTTTATACCATTTTAACAATTGGATGATAAATTGTAGAGAAGCAACTAGAGAAAGGAAGGGAGCAAGTTTGGACTTCTCAGGGTGGTAAATTGTGGGAAAATAAATATATGGAGGAATCTGATAGAAGGTAAATGTTATTTAGTAAAGTTTATTATGCAGACTCAAGTTGATATCTTCTCCATTGAGAAGAGACCTCTCTTTAGTGATTAAGAATCATCTTTCTTTTCCTGGCAAAGGAAATTTGTGTTGCCCTTACAAAGGGAAATTTATGCCTTATTCTTAGACAGAAAGGTGAAGAGCAGAAAGTATTCCCTGCATCAACTGTCACTCAATTGCATTCAGCTTAAAATAATTCTTATGCTAAAGTGGAATATTTGGAGATGGCATACTGTAGTTGCCCTCACTCCTTCACTCCTTCAGGATTCTATTGGTCATCTCTCTAATACTTTTCGTTCTTCTTTCACAGAAGTTCTCTTGTATGAGGTCCTACACTGTCTTTTTATTCTTGGGAAAAGGTCTCCATTTCCTGCCATGGGTGAAATCCAGTTGTCTCCCACAGAGCCACCTTTCTTCATTCAAACTAGGGACATCTCCATACCTCCTCTCTTTTAGATTCTTCCTTGTGAGAATTTGACTCCAGTCCCTGAGCCCCACACATTCCTATTGAGGTCTCTGTGTGATTCTGTTTATAATGGAGACAGGAAACGTACTTCCTCCCCTTCTTGTGTTGGGAATGTACATGTAACAGGTAACTCTATAAATTAATCCTGTTTCTTTTTATAGACTACAGTTGGATGCTTGGTTTAAGGTGACAAAACCAGTTTCACAGTCTTTTTAATGGCCTAAGATACACATTGATTTAGGATACGGGGCTCTCAGACTCTTACTAAATAGAAAGAACTTAGAGGCATCATGGAAAACTAAAACAGAGTTTTAACATTCTGTTAGTCTTGTTTAATGCTTGTGTCACTAAATAATGAATGATCTGTCACTAAAGAATGGAGACGAGAGGGTAAAATAAAGAAAGTAAAATATTGTCATAATGTAATACGGAGGAAAAGCAAGTCAACTTGCTTTTAGAAAACAAATCCAATTTATTCATCCCAATATATTCAAAGAGAAAATAGTACTTAACGTAATAAAGTAATAGCATACTATGTTAGTTTCTGAAAAAGAAGTAGACATCAAACTGTGGATATCAGTGAAAACAACACTGAATACACTCTGAAGAGAATGGACTATGGAAGGTTTGCTCAATAAAGTGACATCTTAAACTACATCTTACAGAAAGAGCAAATTTTCATCCTTCATTAAGAAGTAAGGACCATAAAAGTGGAAAAAAGAGGCAGAAGAAATAACATCTCCTAAAGAAGAGAAAAGAGAAAAAATGATATTCTTCCTTTATAATCAGGAAAGAACAGGAAAATTCTCCTAGAGTAAAGTATTTATGTAAAACATGGTAAAAAGCGATCATATAAAATTAAATGCATGGCCTAATGATTATTCATGTTAAAGAGAATGGGCTTTAATCATTAGGAGATGGGAAATCATTGAAGTTTTTGTGAAAATTAATTTTATGTCAACACTTGACATAAAAACTGCCCAGAAAGCTGGTAAGACATTCTTTCTGGGTGTTTCTGGAAGAAATTAAAATTTGATTCAGTAGAGTAAGTAAAGAGATCAGCTCTCACCCATGTGGGTGGCATCATCCAATCCGTTGCGGGGCTAAATGGAGAAAGAGAAAATTCATTTTCTGTTCTTGAGCTGGGACATCCATTTTCTGCTCTTGGATGTTCTCAGGCCTTCAGACTCTGGGACCTATGCCAGCGGTCCCCTGATTCTCAGGCCTTCAGACCCAGGCTTAATTTAACACTGACTTTCCTGGTTTGTAGCTTGCAGATGGCAGATTATAGAACTTCTTAGCATCCATAAGTGTGTAAGCTAATTTATGTGTGTGTGTATTCTGTTTTGAACATTGACTAATTAATACAGATGAGGAAAAGGGTAGTAACAAGATAAACTAGAAAGGACAGAGCCCATTAAAAGATAGGTAGATTGGTCAGTGAAATAATATATATTGAGCAGTTAGTCTAGACCAACATTGGGCTGCAAAATAATGATATGTTATAAATGAGATAGAGGGTTTGTAGAACTCAGGGTCAAGTTAGAATCTATCGCCATCAAAGAAGTAAATGATTATGAAGGTCTGGCAAAAGAACTGAAAAAAAGAAACATGGTCCAAGGGTGATTAGGATGTTGAGTGAATAATAGCATATGGAATGAAAGAGAGATCAAAGATGACTGAAGTTTCTAGAGTGGGCCAGATAGATGTCAAGCTACAAGATGGAGGACAAATGTTGTAAAAAAGGAGTTAAGAAGGAAAAGGGAGCAGGTGGTGGATCTGTGGTAACTAAATAAAAAGTTACTTGAAGAGTGTGAAGTCAGCCAAGGAAGAATTGATGATACATTAAACCATAGAGAGGGAGACCAAAAGTTATTTATACTTATAGAACAACCAAGGAGGAGCAAAAGCAAGTTTAAATATATATAACAGAGCAAAAGACAATGAGTGATTATCACAATGCTCAGACTTATACAACTGTTCCTGGAAGTTATTGGTAGCCTGCAAAGGGGCTACTGTTTCCTCCACTCATCCTCACCAGCCCATCCTCTAATCAACTGAAGCATGATGTGTGTTTTTTCACTTTCAAATGAAATCAAAGAACACAAAAAATGAGTACCAAACCCATTTTCCACATAAGCTAAATAAAAGGTGCATATGACAAATAAGAATTAAAGTCTCAAACTTAAATCTATGATATCTGCCACTGCTCCATGGTCAGTCTGAAGTGACTTAAGGGTGAATGAGGACTAATACCACTATCTCTTCCAGCCTGAAAAGACCCAAGTCAGCTCAGTCTGAACTCCACATTCCTGAAGCCCTTGAAATTCCTCTTTTGGTTTGGGCTTCTGCTTCCTTGTCTCACCTCTTCTAATCAAGTGGATGGTCAGTTCCACTAAGCACCTGGCTATACCTACAAGAAAATAAATTGAAAAGAGGTAAAGAGGGAACCACAATGAGTGTTGGGGAAGCATCATAGATTTGGCCATCTCCTCTTCCTCATTTTTTTAGTTGGCTCTAGGGTATGGTGCTCCATATTACAATGAACAAGAACATCAAGTTTCTAAAATTATGCAGAATCAGAATGAATGTTGAATAAAATAAGATGGAGTAGATAGGGCCCAGTTTATACAAGTCTCTATAACTTGGCATCAAGTCCAAAACCATGGTTAATTCATTCATTCATCAAGCATTTATGCCATAACTATAGTTTTCAAGAATAATAAAAATTTCAAGGATACTAAAACTTATTAATTCGTCAAACAATTACTTATTAACTTCCCAATTTATATCAGATGTCCTGCCAATATTGGGGATAAACTAGTGAGGAAATACTTCATGTAAACCAAAAAACAACACCAAGACAGGTCCTTGTAGCAGCTACAGTTAGTAGAGGAAACATAGAATACACAAAAATAAATATAAACTTACAGCTGTATTTTAAGTGCCACAAAGCAGAAATATATGATGCTCTGACTCATTCAAGAAATTTAGCAAGTCTTCCCTTAAAAGGTGATAACTGAGCTTTCAAGAGAAAGAATAAAGCTAAGCTATGCTGGAACTTCTGGGGTACAGGGAAGAAAGAGACATGATATGAGGTGACACTGTGCAGAGAAGCAGGGTTTGGACCATCCAGAGGCTAATAGACCATGTAAAAGCTTGGGCATGTACTGTTCTAAGAGAGATTGGACACCACTGAAAACTGTAAGCAGCTGACATGAGAAAGCATAGATTTGGGGGAAATTGTAAGAACTCTTTATGGCTGGAGTACAGAGAGTGCTGGGGGGAAGATAGATGTTAATCAAAGAAGACATTTTAAACTAGGATAATGCATTTTTGCTTTATACTGGGGGAATCAAGAGACATTTATTTTAAACAAGGGGTGAATATAATCATATTATATAACACAAAATTAATCCCAGTGGCTAAATGGAGGAAGAATTACAGTCATAAAAGAAAAGAAGCAGGGAGCCCAGTTGGGAGAAAATGTAATAGTCAAGGTCAGAAGCAAGGACCATGCTAAAGCCATCAGTGAAGATGGAAGGGAGAGGATGTTCAGGAAAGAGGATGTGCAAGAAAGATGGGGAGTGGGCCATGGACATGGAAAGGAGGTGGGGCAGGGAGAAACCAAGAGGAGGTAATGGTGATTTTTCTGTTTCAGTCGTGGGTTATTTACAGGATGGTGATCCTCTCTCGTATCAAGAAAAGTTACCATAAAAGGTTATAATGAATTCAATTATGAAGCTCAGGAAAGAGACAGGAAATGGTGAGAAGAAGGGAGGGAAAGAAGGAGGAAGAGAAAGAGAGAGACATGGAAGGAGAGATGAAGGGAAGGAAGGAGAGAGTGAAAAACTGGGGTTGATAGGGCTAAGTTCTCAAGTCTCTGTATGTAAGACAAAAATTATGTATAGTCAAAATTACCCTAAATCCCATAAACATTCATTAACTCATCAGAAAACTGAAAAATAAACATAAACATCTGTTTTTCTCTGTATATTGGCCCTAAGCTCCCTTTTCTGGGTCACGTAATAGAATCTATAGGTATTTTAAACATAGAAAGGACATAAGAATAAATTTTTTTTCAGGATTACTATAGTTGACTCTAAGTTAAACATGATGCTATTCATTTGCATGTATTATGCACCAGGTGATGGCTAGAGAGCACAAATGGAAGTCCCTTGATAATCAAAGAGCCAATAAAATGCAGTGACAGGAATGGAGACAAGGGCCAAAAGCAGCATTAACTTCTTGGACACTTGTTTCTCGCCCCACTTTCCCGCTGTTAGGGATATCTGGTGTTCTCTGGGGAGAGTATTTAGAGAGGCAGAAAAATCCGAAACCTTTCTTTGATATACTTTCAGAAAAACAAAAGCAAAACAATTTCCAATACCACCTCCAACCATCAGATTCCGGAAATCAGGCTGGCCTTGTGATCATCTCGTGTCTGGCATACTGGCATTCTGGAATTAAAGCAGCTAAGAAAACTTTCCTTTACTCTTCAATGATGATTCATGGAGGAGTTTCCCTACCTATTACTACGTGGCTTTGGCATTCTTCCTGCCAAGAGAATAGGAATCCTAATTTCCTTTGAAGGTTAAAGCATCTTGATCGGTAAAAAAAAAAAAAAATTATTAGGAATCATGCCAGAAAGCTGGAGCCACTTAATCAGCACCCTGATACAATGTGCATACTTAATTATGATGATTACCAAGAATGAGATTCATTATTATGCATTTTAATGACTTACCTTGATAGCTTATTAATGTCTCGGATAGTTTCAGTGTAACACGGAGTTACAGCCACACCAGCTCCCTGGTTGGAAGGCTCCAGATACTAATGGATTCTTTCCTCAAGAGAATTATCAGGCATTTCACAAAGATACTCACTCATGTAGCCTTGATGAGGAATAACAAAGATGACATCCTGTTTTCAGAGCGAGAAATTAGTACTACATGTCATAAGGGTTTTCAGATTGGAAGATAGATTTTCCGTTTGAGGGTCTGCATCTCTTCTCTGCAGGATGGGCTCAGCAAGCCTTTATTCATATTTTGTGGATTTTTTTCTACCAGGTTTGATGTAAGCCCATCAAAAGCCAGAAATGTGAACTCTAAGCAAAGATATTAAGCATCTGCTGACAATTTTACTAAGAGCAAAGGACAAGACAGTCCAAAGCTTCAGACAAAGGACAGATTTCCAGAGTCATGGCAGGAGCCTCTGCTTGGCTTTTATCAAGACTCATATTCTGAATTTTGATTAGTGGAAAATTACAAAATCTTGCTGAAGCCTTGTCTTCATCAAATCTTCCCTAAGTGCAGCAGTTCTTCTTATGTTATTTTCTCCTGGCTTATTGTATAAAACTTGAAAGATTTCAAAGAGGGAAAAATCTGTCTGAGATATTAGAGAATCTGTATTTTTACACAAAGTATGGGACAAATGTATTTGTTAATTTGACATTTACATTTCAATACAACTTCAGGTGATTTCAAGGCAGGCATTGGAGATCTGCACTCCAATAAATGGGATTGTAATGCATGACTGCTATGCTGGGAAAGAATGTTCTGAACCCAGAAGCAGACCAAACAGGGCAGAATACCAGGCTGCTTCTCCCTGAGGACAGAGCCCAGCACAAGGTCAACTTCTGAATCAAGCCTCACCAAAAAACCAGTAGTTGTAATTCGAGCTCATTCCGTCTAAGTCAACTCCTGGAGTCCTGGAGATGAATTTGCCTCTTTGAGCTCTGCTGGCAGACAGGCTTCTTCAGATTTTACATTATCAATTTTTTCTCTTTCTCTTTGGTGTGGTTTGATAAGTCCCACCTCTCTCTCTTCTCCCTCTCCCCACAGTCTGTAGTTTCCAGAAGCCATTATGGGTTGTGCTCAGAGGGAGGCCATAACATATATGCTCAGGACTCTTCAGAAAAAAAAAAAAAATTGATTCTGTTTCTAGAATTTTGCTGTATCAATATAGCAGGGATATTTTGTCTTTGCTCTTTAGATACTGGAATTGATGTACATCACTGCCATGTGGGTACAAAAAATAAATGTCAAATAGACTCAGAGTGCAAACTTCAATGACTGGACTAAA